>NC_140181.1:30135682-30523182 GCF_963971535.1 Notolepis coatsorum
ATACAGCAAGACATTCATTCATCACATCACATTTATTTACTCACAGTCATGATGCATTCGCTTCGCTCTGCACTCCTAGGTTGACGTGTTGGCCAAGCAGAAGCACACATATCCGCCAGGTTAAATGGGAGGGGTTGACGCAAGGTAATCGTCACGTGAGCTATATGATTGTATTGTACTGTTTACTTGGTTATCTGTAATTTAAAACAGTTGGAAGTTATGTGATATAGTGGAGGATATATATTTTGTGTGTAGGAATTGGTTAATGTGTTAAAAAGAATAATAATATGTACATCCTGTTTAAAGCCTAGTGGGAGGGGCTATTGGATACAAGAGAGCTGCTTTGGCCCAGGGACGTCAGTCTTGAATGGACTGAGTTACAGTGAAGGTAACCAGGATCCCTAGTACAACGTGTTGGTATTGCTTGTAGTAGAAGTAGTAGTGTATATTGTGTATTTAGACTCTGTGTAGTGTTAAGTATTAAGTATATTTTGTTTTGTTTATTTGTTTTCTCTTTTTCCACTTTTGTTAGATATAGTAAGTATAGGGTATTTTGGTTTACGTTACTTTCACTTTTCACATTTTTTGTAAAACTATATCACCTCTGCACTTTTGGGAGGCGGGAAATAAACACCCACCAACGAGATCTTTCGACTACGCCTGTTTATGAGAGAATCAAAGGAGTTCGGGAGAGGACCCCGTCACATATGGTGTCAGAAGTGGGATGGCTAGCCGAAAGAAGATAACCCGCCTGCCCAGGCAGCGCGCCGGACTGCGCTCCCAGAGACAAGAGCGAGATGAGGAGTTGGCAGCCAGTGATACCGACCGGGCTTGGGAGACAGACCCGGAGGACGAGAAGGGCGCTGCAGCCCCAGCGCCGACCGGTGGACCAGGGGGAGAACTGCTGGTAATAATGAGAGACTTCCTAGCAGGACAGCAAAGGAGAGAGGAGGGCCTGCTGGCAGAGATTCGAGGCCTGCGGACCTCTCTTCCACTGGTTCAACCAGCTCCCCAGCAACGTCAAAATATTTCACTGCCTGCCCCAAATTTGCATGACCCTATTGCAACTCCAGGGACAGCAAGCAACCCCAGACTTGACCCGCCAACACCTGCACCCCGGCGTGGGTACCAGGATGCACCATCAGTGGAACCCTCTCTGCAGTTTTCTGACTCAGTCAGTAGGCCGGAGCAGTCAAGGCCAGATTGGAGGCACTATAGTGAGCCTAAAATTCCCCAATTTTTGATGGGTGAGGACATTGAGAACTACCTGTTACGTTTTGAGCGCATGGCTAGAACATGGAACTGGGCGGAAAGTGAGTGGGCATGCCGACTCGTGCCACTGCTGTCCGGGAAGGCATTGCAGGCCTACACGGCGATGGATGAGGAAAGAGCCCACTGCTATGCAGACCTGAAGACGGCACTGCTGATGAAGTTTGACATCTCTCCAGAGACGTACCGGCAGAAGTTCCGGTCCACTGCGGTACCACCGGGAGAGAACCCCACCGAGACCTATCACCGCCTGAAGGGGCTCTACCGTCGTTGGATTCGGCCCGAGCAGCACAGCAAGGAGGAGGTTGGAGAGGCGATCATCTTGGAGCAGTTACTACTGCTACTTCCCTCCGAGGTGAGGACATGGGTGAAGGAGCATGAGCCAGGGGAGGGACTGGCAGCTGCTAAACTGGCTCTACAGTTCGTCAACGCTCGAAGAGGAGGACCAGCTGTACGCTCCACCAGTGCAGAACCCCGGCAGTTGCTCCAGCCACCCTATCTAAAGCCTGCACCGCGAAGGTATAACCAGGAACCTCCAGGTAACCCCAGCTCTGCCCCAAACCAACGATCAGCCGGTAAGGACTTTGACTTTGTGTGTTACTATTGCCAGCAGTCAGGCCACAAAGCTTCTGAGTGTCCCATACGCAAGGCTAAGGCCACAGGCGCTTGCTATGCACCCCGGCCTGAGGTGGAGACTACCGGGGATAAGGAAGTGCAAGCTCAGCACTATAGGACTGTGACTGTTAATGGCCGCCAGGTTACTGCTCTGTTGGACACTGGTAGCTTTA
The DNA here is from genome assembly GCF_963971535.1 of Notolepis coatsorum. NCBI lineage: Eukaryota > Metazoa > Chordata > Actinopteri > Aulopiformes > Paralepididae > Notolepis > Notolepis coatsorum. Next base: position 30,137,740 of record NC_140181.1, read on the forward strand.
TGTCATTTGTGAAACGCAGTATAGTACCAGTAGGCAGTGTGGACTATAGCCGCCAAGCAGATGTGTTGTGTGTGCATGGGGATAAGCATCTGTACCCCAAAACAGAGATAACTGTTACCCTTGAGAACCAGCCTTACCTATTAACTGTTGGGGTGGTAGACAATTTGCCGGTAGATCTCATATTAGGGAGAGATTTACCGATACTGGTGGATTTACTGCAGGAGACAGAATTGCCAGTCCAAACTGTCTCGGGGAAGAGGGGAGATGTTGTGTGTCCTGTGATAACTCGAGCCCAGGCAAAGGCTGGAGTCCAACCACTCCCAGATTTTGACAGTAGTCTGTGTGAGGGTGGCACTAAGGGGCCAAAAAAATCTCGGCGCCAACGCCGCTTTGAGAAGCAGCTAAAATCTACCGAACCTGAACCAACAGACAAAATGTGGGAAGTGCCTGAAAATATTTCTGTGATACAGAGAGAAGATGTAACTTTGAAACCGTTGTTTATGCAAGTGGTAGAAGAGACCAAAACAAATTGTGTGGGAAAGGAAATGTTCATTGTTGATAATAACGTGTTATACAAAGTTACAGATGACCACAGACGTCTTGTGGTGCCTGCTAGCTGTAGAGAACTGGTCATGCACCTAGCACACACCCTCCCATGGGCCGGCCATCTTGGCCGCCATAAAACATTTTTACGGGTTAGTGCGCGCTTTTATTGGCCCTGCATGTACACTGACATTGATCAATATTGCGCCACATGCCCCACATGTCAGAAAACATGCCCTGCCCGCAAATCTGACCGAGCTTTCCTCCAGCCACTCCCTGTCATCTCTACTCCATTCCGCAGGATTGCTATGGACATCGTGGGCCCTCTGGTGAAAAGCAGCGGTGGACACCAGTACATCCTGGTTGTGAGTGACTACGCCACCCGTTTCCCAGAGGCCTTTCCCCTGCGCACCATCACCGCTCCCGTGGTTCTGCGGGCTTTGGTACAGCTGTTCTCCAGAGTGGGGATACCAGATGAGATCTTGACGGACCAGGGGACCAACTTCACCTCTAGGCTGATGCATCTCTTCCACAAACAATTGGGCATCTCAGCGATCAGGACCACCCCTTACCACCCGCAAACTGATGGTTTGGTCGAAAGGTTCAACCAGACGCTGAAGAGGATGTTGCGGAAGTTTGTGGATGACACTGGCAAGGACTGGGATCGCTGGCTCCCATTTCTGCTCTTCGCCTACCGAGAAGTTCCCCAGGCCTCAACAGGTTTCTCACCATTTGAACTGTTGTATGGCTGGGAGGTACAGGGACCGTTGGATCTGCTCCGAAAGGGCTGGGAGGGTCCTTCCACCCATTCGAGTGACAGAGGGGTGGTGCAGTTTGTGCTGGAGATGAGGGATCGGCTGGCCGGATACCAGGAGGAGGCAGAGGTCAATCTGCGTGAGGCCCAGAAAGGTCAGAAGGCCTGGTATGACCAACAGGCCAGGCACCGTGAGCTACAGACTGGCCAAAAAGTCCTGTTGCTCCTCCCTTCGTCCAACAGCAAGCTCTTGGCGAAATGGCAAGGGCCATACCTCATCACCCGCAAGATGGGTCCTGTCACATATGAGGTCCATCACCCGGACAAGAAGAAACAGAAACAGACTTATCACGTGAACCTCCTGAAACAATGGAAGGAACGTCCAATCCAGGCGCCAGGAACAGCTCTGCTGGTGAGGGAGGTGGACGTGGAAGAGGAAGTGGAGACAGGACTGAGAGCTCTAACTACAACTGCTACCCCTGTCTTAGTACATCTAACTCTAGAGCAAGCTGCACAGCTCCTCCAGGTCTTCCAGGAGTCTCCATCCCTCTTTGCCGCCAGGCCAGGGAAAACCACCCTCATTGAGCATGTAGTTCGCCTAAAAGATGGACGGCCAATCCGCCAACGTCCCTACCGTGTCCCCCAACAGCTGGTGGAAAAGCTGCGACTGGAGATAGAGGAGATGTTGAAGCTCGGAGTGATTGAACCTTCTAACTCAGAATGGTGCAGTCCGGTAGTCATTGTCTTTAAAAAAGATGGTTCACTCAGGATATGCATTGACTTCAGGAAGCTCAATGCCATCTCTGAGTTTGATGCCTACCCCATGCCAAGGATCGACGACTTACTGGAGAAGATCGGAGCTGCCAGATACATCACAACCCTGGATCTCTGTAAAGGATACTGGCAGGTCCCGCTGGAGAAGTCGTGTCGGCCATATACAGCATTCCGAACACCAGCTGGCTTGTACCAGTTCACAGTGATGCCCTTTGGACTTCATGGAGCACCAGCCACCTTCCAAAGACTGATGGACAGAGTCCTCCAGGGGTGTGACCACTGCAGTGCAGCATACCTGGATGATGTGGTCATCTTCAGTGCGACTTGGGAGGAGCATGTCCAAGATGTGTCACTGGTGCTGGGAAGAATCCGAAAGGCGGGATTGACACTCAACCTTGCCAAGTGTGAGTGGGCACAGCAGGAGACACGGTACCTGGGCTACCTGCTAGGACGGGGTGAGGTGCGTCCGCAAGTGGATAAGGTGGAAGCTATCCAAAACTCCCCTCGACCTCGGACCAAGAAGGAAGTACGGTCCTTCCTGGGATTGGCTGGCTGGTACCGACGTTTTGTGCCCCAGTTTGCAACCATTGCAACCCCACTTACAGCACTGACCAATAAGGACCAGAAGAATCCAGTAAACTGGTCAGAGGAGTGTGAAACGGCTTTCAAAGCATTGAAATCCCACCTATGTTCTTCCCCTGTCCTCAAGAGCCCGGACTTCACCAGAAGATTTCTGGTACAGGTGGATGCATCCGAAGTTGGCCTTGGAGCGGTTTTGGCCCAAGGAGACCCTGGGGAAGAACATCCAATCCTATACCTGAGCCGCAAGCTGAAGCCACCGGAGACCAGGTATTCCACAGTGGAAAAGGAGGGCTTGGCCATTAAGTGGGCGCTGGAGAGTCTGCAGTACTACCTGCTTGGACGGGAATTTGACCTGGAAACGGACCACGAGCTCTTACCTGGATCAACTCCATGAGGGACCACAACAGCCGCCTTACCCGATGGTACCTCTCACTCCAGCCATTTAAGTTTAACATCCGACACCGATCGGGCAAGACCAATGTGGTGGCAGATTACCTATCCAGGTTGCCGCACATCGCCAACCTCGAGGAGGAGAGGGATGATGTGACGGTGCGGCTCCGTCACTGACTTTGCGGGCAGTGCGCATACTGTACATACACACACACTCATTGTCTGTCTTTCCATATACCATAACCGTATAATGTAATGTGGTGCGTTTCATGTGGACAGCGCACATGGGAACGCACACACGCCATATGCCGCGGAGCAACACACACACACACACACACACACACCAAACATTCCCTCTTGTCAGCTTTCGTAGGATGTCCGAATGCGCACAATCATTTCATTCCGTTTCCGTTGTTATAGCAGAATGACGTTCATACAGCAAGACATTCATTCATCACATCACATTTATTTACTCACAGTCATGATGCATTCGCTTCGCTCTGCACTCCTAGGTTGACGTGTTGGCCAAGCAGAAGCACACATATCCGCCAGGTTAAATGGGAGGGGTTGACGCAAGGTAATCGTCACGTGAGCGATATGATTGTATTGTACTGTTTACTTGGTTATCTGTAATTTAAAACAGTTGGAAGTTATGTGATATAGTGGAGGATATATATTTTGTGTGTAGGAATTGGTTAATGTGTTAAAAAGAATAATAATATGTACATCCTGTTTAAAGCCTAGTGGGAGGGGCTATTGGATACAAGAGAGCTGCTTTGGCCCAGGGACGTCAGTCTTGAATGGACTGAGTTACAGTGAAGGTAACCAGGATCCCTAGTACAACGTGTTGGTATTGCTTGTAGTAGAAGTAGTAGTGTATATTGTGTATTTAGACTCTGTGTAGTGTTAAGTATTAAGTATATTTTGTTTTGTTTATTTGTTTTCTCTTTTTCCACTTTTGTTAGATATAGTAAGTATAGGGTATTTTGGTTTACGTTACTTTCACTTTTCACATTTTTTGTAAAACTATATCACCTCTGCACTTTTGGGAGGCGGGAAATAAACACCCACCAACGAGATCTTTCGACTACGCCTGTTTATGAGAGAATCAAAGGAGTTCGGGAGAGGACCCCGTCACAACAAGTCATATATTTACATTTCGTGTCAGGAAAAGTCCAAAACAAACAGCAGGTGAATGCTCTCGCCATTAGACTAAACCACCCACCCTGATATAAACACAGCTCTCACCACTAGACTAAACCACCCACCCTGATATAAACACAGCTCTCACCACTAGACTAACCAATCCACCCTGATATAAACACAGCTCTCACCACTAGACTAACCAATCCACCCTGATATAAACACAGCTCTCACCACTAGACTAAACCACCCACCCTGATATAAACACAGCTCTCACCACTAGACTAACCAATCCACTCTGATATAAACACAGCTCTCACCACTAGACGAACCCACCCACCCTGATACAAACACAGCTCTCACCGCTAAACTAAGCCACCCAGATGATGGTTTGTTTTACCTTTAACGGTTATGGTTAAGATAGAAAATGAGGGTTAGGGTTTGACAGTTATGGTTAGTTTAAAGTAAAGTGTGGTTAAGGTTATGGTTAGTTTATGGTAACAGTGGTTAGGGTTAGGGTATCAGTAGTCTTGAGGTAAAGGCCTCCCTGGGTTTGTTCCCTAGCAGGGGAACTCAAACTTTTTCTGAAAATGTTAAATGGTTTCCATTTACTGAATATGTCATATATTTCCATATTACTTGTAATTCGTAAATATGTCAATATATCTGGCTATAACATAACATACAATATGTACCTTTTCCCTGTGGTCGTTAAGTACTTTATTTTTACGTATTTGAAATGAGAGGCTGGAGGATGAGTGTTCTACGGCTAAAATAGGTTCAGTTACTACATTTGGTAACCGCTCCCCTGGCAGCAGCAACACACACAGCCAGAAACCAACCACCTCTCATTAGAGCAGCTATTACCCAACGGACCCATATCTGCTCACAAATTGGCCGCTCACCACAGAAGTAATTTAATGGAGCTTGGCCCTTGCCAGCCTGGGCTGAGCGATGGATATGCAGATTTCCCCACTGACTATGAGAACTGATGCTTTAATCCAGCCTGTTATAAACACCTGATAGGTAGTGCATGCACTGCAGAGCAACGGCGGTTCGTTTATTTACTGAAAAACCCCAGTTGCTGGCAAAATGCAAGAAAGGTTTTGGCAGATTCACGTATAGTCAAGTAAAGTAAAATGTATGTATACAGCTGGGTGTCGTCAGCATAGCAGTGGAACGACACACCGTGCCGGCTGATGATGCAGCCGAGGGGGAGCATGTACAGGGTGAACAGCCAGGCGCATGATTCACAAAATACGCGATATCTCGCTTCCTAGAAAATGTGCATGTATTTTGGGGAAATGGCCACTATTTAGGCTGGGGTTGCGCAGGAACGGATATTTGTAGAAACAAACGGTTTGTTCCCTGTTGGGAGTATAAATATAAGGATTTCAAATGAGCCATAGTATGTCTCCATAGCTATAATAATGCCAGTTCAATCTGACCAACAGGAGGAGAGACCGGAACATGATTGGCCAACGTATGGTTGTTGTTGGTGGCAGTGTCACATTATACTTTTAACACTTTGAGAGCCAGCCGTGTTTTCCTTTTTACCCCCTTGAATGCCCACATGCAGGGGTGTAGCTCCAGATTCTGGGCCCCATGAAAGAATGTATTTGTAGGCCCCCAGTGAATGCGAGCGTGCAGATTTGTTTTTGGCAATTTTTTTATTGATGAAAACGCATAATATGGTTTTTACCTATACATTCGGATCAGCAGTTCAGCACCTGCACTGTTGGTGGGTGAGCCTAGTAAAGGATGTCGCATTGTAGGGGTGGGCGGTATATACGGTATAAACGGTATGAATTTGCTCTACGGTATGGATTTTGACTATACCGTGTAACCGGTAGAGCAGCTCTAAAATAGCAATGACGTCATGTAACCACAGCTCGACTATTTCAATCGCATTTGCCCCTAAAAATAGATAGAATTAGTCATAGATAATAGATATGTGCAAACTGGAAAAAGTTATTTAGGAGGCTTCGCGCAGTGGGCGTGTCAACACGCAATTGTCATTTCATAATAAACACATATCACCGCGGCGCACAGCAAGTTTCAATTTCAGTTCCTGGCATTTTTAACCAGTGGAGAAAGGTAAGAGATTTCTCTATCGTTTTTCTTATATGAATTATTCTACGTTAATAAAACATACCTGGTGATCAACTACAGTTTGCTGTAAACATTATGATATGTGTGTAGTGTTATGATAACGACGGCTGCAGCGGGAGGACGGCTGCAGCAGTGGATTTGCGAATAGCATGCAGCTGCAGAGCCGCAGAGCCAGGGGCGCTTTCAGGTCTGGTCACAGGCCTGCTCAACAGCGCCCCCCCCCCCCCCCCCCCCCCCCCCCCCCAACGGCTGAATTGCCAATGGCTGAATTGGAGTATTGCACAGTACATCAACACCACCAAATTAAATCAACATAAATAAACCCATTTTGTCTATCTATCAGTCAAACTACATATTTAGGTTCATTCATTTACACACACACACACCCCCACACACTTATATAATGTATTATAGTTCTATATACTATCTAATATAATGACTTTATAGTTTCAAGTTTCTCAAGTTTCTTTAATATGCAAAAGTAGCCTAGTTGTAGCCTAGTTTTAAGTTAAAATATTATAAATCTACATGCCTTGAGGATGTCATTCTTTATATAGCCTGCCTATCAGGCAAAAAAAATTATTCGAACGGAAACACTGATACCGTGATATATACCGTTACCGTCTATGCTTCAAATTATACCGTGATATACATTTTAGACCATACCGTCCAACCCTATCGCATTGCGTTCATCTTCAATGAATGGACCAATGCAAAATCCCCCCCTCTCTCTCTATATATCTCAAACACACACACACACACTTCAGAAACAAACATAGTATCAATGAGAGCATCAATAATACACCTGAGTGATGTCTAGTAAAAAAAAAAAAAAAGTGCTGGGCCCTTGGAATCATCCTAAACTACCCCCCCCCCCCCCCCCCCCCCCCCCAGCTACGCCCCTGCCCACATGCACTCCAATGTTAACGTTAATATCACCTAATCTATGTTTTAAATTATGGCTGTGTCTAATCTGCCAGTCGCTTATCAAAGACTCATTTTCCAGTCAACATTGTCATGGCAGATTGTTTTTTTATCGTTTCATTTCCGTTTTCTAGCATTTTGAAAATCACTCAATTTCACGGAAAAAACAACACATTCCATGATAATCGCCTTTTACTGGAATATTCTAGAACGTTGTCATTGTTCGGCCATGTCATGAATCGTTTTCAAATAAACGCTAGATTATCGATAGTATATGTGTACGCACGCACGCTCTTGCGGCGAGCCGAAAATCGAGTCTCCTATTTCCTGACGGCGCGCACAGTCAAACAGCGATAACACACAATCACATCAAAGCTTATATCTCTGTGAAAACTAGTCTGATTATCCTAATACTGATAACATAGATTCCTTACCTGAGATCAGATGGTATCCAAATGGTTTATTCCAATTCCCGATCTCCATTCAAAAAAATCTATATGTTTATTGATCCACCGAGTATACTGTAAAACACATATTCCCCGCTGCTCCGAGAATCCAACATGAAGCTGGTAGACGGCGGTTGCATGAGTGAGAAGTAAAACGTGGATTCCGTTTTTTTTTTCTCATTCATTTTCATTGAGTTCAATCCAAAAGGGTGAATTACCATCTGGGAGACGATAGGGGGCGCTTTTTTCACATCTGAGCGCCTGAGGCAGCTGAATGACCAACGGCAGACTCGCTTGATGCAATATGATTTCAGATCGCTAAAAAATAAACGAATAAAACGAATAGTCTCTGGCGTGGGCATTGAACCCGCGGGGGGTAAACCCGAATAATCTTGGGCGTGGCATGCAAAGTGTTAAGGACTCTATCGCAGTTTACACACAGCTGCAAGTGTCATCCAGCCTTTTAACTGACATGCAAGCCTGTTCAGCTTCATGTCTTTATGAGTCATCATGTCACAACCCCCAGGGCTGTGTCCTCTCTCCTCTGCTCTACTGTCTATACCAGGGGTCAGGAACCTTTTTGACTAGGAGAGCCATAAAAGCCAAATATTTCTAAATATATTTCATTGAGAGCCATATATAGTATTTTTAACATATAATAAATTAAATATGTCTTACTTTTAATGCGACTTCTGGTGCTGCATGGTTTTGCTGATGGCCTTGTAATCTGGTTCACACGTGGTGAGATTGAGCTTCATGCAGGCGTTGAGGCTTCCATCAGTTAAACGTGAGCGTAGGTTGGTCTTAATGTTCCTCATATGCGAGAATGACTGCCCACATGCATATGTAGAGCCAAACATGGTCAATACTGCAATACTCACGCTGCATTGTGTGGTATGTCACAGGAAGCTCGTTCCAAGTTTTAAGAATCAGCTGGTCTTTAGGTTGAAGATTTTTTATTTCTGTCCACTTGTGTTCCCTCGCCAGCTCTGCTCGCTATATCTTCAGCTACAGATACTATTAGCTGTATCTTCAAAACTAATTTCTGTTTACTTTAAAATGACACAGTATTATTAAGAAATATCACAAGTATTAAAAAAAAAAAAAAAAATTACTAAAAAATGTCTGGGAGCCATATGCTGTCACCAGAAGAGCCATATATGGCTCGCGAGCCATAGGTTCCCGACCCCTGGTCTATACACTAATGACTGTGCCTCCCACTCTGATTCTGTCAGATTTTTTAAATACGCGGATGACACAACAGTAGTAGGATTAATTAAGAACGGGGATGAATCGGCCTACAGAGCTGAAGTCGATTGCTTTGCTGTATGGTGCAAGGAGAACGACCTGCTTTTAAACATCTCTAAGACAAAGGAAATGATAGTTGACTTCCGGCGTGGGGAGGCAGTCCACCCTCCTCTGTACATAAACGGCCAGCAAGTGGAGAGGGTAGACAGTTTTAAATTCCTCGGCATCACCATATGTGATAATTTAAAATGGGAAGTTAACACCAGCCTCATAATTAGCAAAGCCCACCAGAGGCTCCACTCCCTGCGCCAGCTTAAAAAGTTTGGTGTGTCCAGGGAGGCGATGCTCAGATTTTACAGAGCCACTGTGGAGAGTGTCCTTACCTTCTCAATGACTGTGTGGTACGGAAACACCACCGTCCATGATAGGGGACATCTAGAAAGAACTGTACGCACAGCGTCAAAAATCATCGGCTGTGATCTCCCCTCTGTGGCCTCCATTTATGCCACACAAATCAGGCGGAAAGGGGAGAAGGTGATCGGGGACCCTTCTCACCCTGCTTACGACCTCTTTAACCCCCTTCCCTCTGGCAGAAGACTCCAAAGTCTCAGGTGCAGGACATCCCGTTTTAAAAACAGTACATATCCCGAGGCTGTCCGTCACCTGAACTCAAGTACAAATGTACAGGCACTTTGCACCACTAGGGCTAGCACCAGCCGACAGGAACCTGTTAAGCCTTAAGGTCCCCCGCTTTTCTTTATCATAAATCGATCAATAGAGACCATATTAGATCCCCAATTATCATATCATGGGGTATCATTGGAAAGCCACACTCATTGGCTACAACCCTGTGCAAAGATCTTCGAGATCGCCAAATGATTGACGGAGCTAGAGCCCCGGGAGTCGGGGGTGGTAATGTGTACTTTTGCATACTTTGGGGCACGCCTCACATATCGGCATGTAACTCGAGAACCGCTGAACGGATTTTGTCACCTGAAAGGGCAATCGACAGGCAACAAATAGGGCTTTATTACTATCTATATATTGTATTAAAAGAAATGCACACCCGAGCCACTAGAGGTCGGCAAAGAATCGTCCACATGTGGGCCCTTGGATGTTAAGAGGTTAATGTTTTTAATTTTTTTTTGTAGCCAAGAGTAAAGACCATAACCCTATCAAAAACAGTAGTCAAAGTGTATATTTTCATTTTTACCTATGTTTTATACGATTTATCGGAAATACGAATTTATCGGAAAATGCTAATTATCGTAAAAACCGCAAGGAAATGACTAAATCCAGATTCAACCCTGCCATTGGAAAGAGGAGCATTTTCCCTATCCATAGATGTATGATTTGGCCATAATAAGGTCAAGGTCAAGTTCAAGGTCAAATATGAATTTATAATTAAAATCGATTATCATTAATTACTGTATCTACAAATCCTTCTGTTTAATCATCTTCCCGCGGTTCAATTGCTTAGATTTTTTGTACACATGATCTCAATAAGGTGGTGAATGAGCTCAGTGAGCATTTTCTCGTGCCCCGCAGATTTAACATGATCAAAGATGCAAAAATCATAAATCATAATTTATATTCTCCTTTTCTTCATTACAATTTACTCAGCCTAGTAACAGACACAATATTTCTGACACTGGAAATACATACCCCCAGGTCCCTAGATGTTCCTATATACCAAGAACATGCAAATTGACCTTGCAGAAGTGGAGCAATCTTCCATTTACTTAGGCATGTACCTTTAGGCGAAATACGCCTTACAGCTTAACACTTTGGTTGCCTTGGGTTAAATTCATGATATATTTGATGTTTTTTTTTTATCTACTTTTTCTCCCATCCCAATTTCGTATTATCCAATTCTACCCTCCCCTGTCTCGAATGTTGTTAGACCATGCCTCCCACTGGTCGGCTGCAATGTGGACGAAGCCTTGCATCACGTGTCCCCTCCGGTACACGAGGAGGCAGCCGTCGCATCTTTTCACCTGCACAGCGCGATCTCTCAGTGGCGAGGAGTAACGCATGGGAGGCTCACACTGCCCCCGATACTTCCTGATTCTGCTGTAGAGGCGCACCAACCGACCTGTGGGAGTCGCTGTCTACAACGTCCGATCCCCACCCACCGGCTTTCCCACCCCCTAATACTGCCAATTGTATTAGTATGAACGACCAGCCAAGCCGGAAGCAACGCAGAGAGCTGGGCTCGAACCCAGCATCTCCTGCGTTAGTGGCGAGCGCCTTGCCCACTGCGCCACTTAGCCGCCTTATTTGATGTTTTTAACAGTAGATTGTACTAAGCAGTTGTTTGCTCATTCGTCTGTGATTCACATGCACTAAGATTCACCAGAATGCAGGAAATAAAGTCTTTAACTAACATTTTCCTTGTCGGTACTCCACACCAGGTCCAATCATCCAACATCACCAGCATCACCTTTTCCAGTCACCAACCTGGGTGTCAAAATGGACCATCACCTCACCTTCCAGACCATGTCAAATACCTATGTCAAACCTCTTTTCACCACCTCAGAAACATTGCCAAACTCCGTCCCTCACTCACTCATGCGGATGCGAAAGCTCATCCACGCCTTTATCTCCTCCAGGCTGGACTACTGCAATGCACTCCTCATTAGGATTCCTGGAAAAAACATCCAGAGACTTCAGTACATGTACAGTATGTATGTCCAAAACCGCACTGCCAGGATTAGTGTCTTGTGTGTAGTGTATGTGCATGATGCAGTGCAGGGTGTGTGTGTGTCCAATAAAAATAAGTAGTAGTACGATAAATAAAATAAAATATAAAAATGAGGTAAGATAAAATAAGTCAATTGTATTGACTATAAAATAATAAAATGTAATTAAAATAGTAAAATAAAATAGTAATTCCCCCCCCCCCCCCCCCCCCCCCCAATGCATTCCAACAGCTACTGTGCAATTAGGGGGAGATTCAGAAAACTCCATCTGTTTTTTACACAGAAGACAACACTGCTTCGTCCTCATTTGAGACCTAAGCTAACCTCAAAGGGGGAAGTGCGCTCTACCTACAGTACTGTACCTAAGCTACTGCTCATCACAGCTAATGTGACACGTGTAGAATTCCAAAAACTAAAAATGTCAAGATATTATTTTTTATTGGACACATGTCTGCATGTATGTAGGCTGGTTTGTCTGTGTCATTATTCGTTTGAATGCTTTGGCATCCCAGACCAATTTAACACAGTCACTACGCTCCTGCTGAGTGGTAGAAACAAGCCTCATCTCCAGGATACAGCAATTAGTCCTAGCACTTCCCTCATTATCCTCTTTATCTCTTTCTTTCTCTCTCTCACTCTATTTCCAGAGCAATCTTGAATAATAGATGCATTGAATAATTAGACAACTAGTCTAGTAGTGTAGTAGAAAGGAATAATGGACCTCATGCACAAATGGACTTACGAGCAAATAACTGTAAGTAAAAAAGATGTGTGGACTTGGTGAGATTAAATTTCTTCTGTATTTCTTCATAACTACAGAAACCCTGTTTGTTAAAAACATCCCCTAATGAGTGTATGCCTTGCTTTTCCCATATAGGGAATCTTATAGGTCGTTTTCCAATCAAGAGTGCATTGTTATTGAATAAGGGAGTATGTTTGTGCCATTTATGTGGGTTAGGATATTTTTTTTGTGTTTCACGCCATATCCGGATCGCATGAGTAATTATGGGGCCAAATTTCCGTTCGCAATGCTTGATTGGTAGTTTAGCGTATGCTATGTCCTTCAGTCTATGTGGGGCTACTATGTTTTCTTCTAATTTTCTCCAGGATACTAATGCTTGGGGATCAAACCATGTTGTCAATGGTCTTAATGTGTACGCCTTAAAATAGTGGAAAAAATCTGGAAATGCCATGCCACCGTCTGCTTTATTTCTCTGTGCGGTGGATCTTTTTATACGTGGTGGTTTGTTATTCCAAATAAATGTGTATGTGGAGGAGTGTAATCTTTTCCAGTAACCCTCTGGAGGGGGTAACGGTAGCATTGAGCTGAAGAAGTTGATTCTAGGTAGTACGTCCATCTTAACTATTGATATCCGTGCCTGTACTGAGTTTTTAAGTTTTGCCCACCTATCAAGGTCGTCTTTGATTTTGTTTTGGATTTTTGTGTAATTGTGCTTCACCGTTTGTCTTATGGTGGGGAATATTTCCACTCCCAAACATCTAAAATGTTTTACCATAGGTATCTCTCCTGGGAGGGTTATATCTTTTTTTGCAGGGGCGTTAAGTGGAAGGAAAGCCGACTTCGGCCAATTTATCTTGAATCCCGATAAATCTCCAAAGTTCTTGAGCAGATGAGGCAGTGTGGTGTTGGGGTTTTGCATGAACAGTATTACGTCGTCCGCATATAAACTAATTTTATGTTGTGTGCCCTTGATTACGATTGGTTCTATGGATTGGGATTGTCTTATATATTGTGCTAAAGGTTCTAATGATAGATCGAATAGTCCGGGACTAAGAGGGCAACCCTGTCTAGCTGAGCGTGATACCGGAAAGATTCCGGAGGTGATTATACCTGTTGTAATCATGGCCTTTGTATACTACTTTAATCATATCAATGAAACATTTACCTAACCCCATCTTCTCTAATACTGCCCATAGATACGACCATTCCAGCCTGTCAAAAGCTTTCATTGCATCCAGGGACAGCATCGCCTTAGGTATGGTGTCGTCCTTGTCGGCATCTAGTACGTGCAGTATTCGTCTTATGTTATCAGTGATCAGGCGGCCTCTTATGAAGCCAGTTTGGTCCGGATGAACTAAAGACGTCATATGCTTTTGTAATCTGATGGCTAATACCTTAGAGTACAGTTTGATATCGGTTCCGAGGAGGCTTAAGGGTCTGTAACTACCGCACTCGGTGGGGTCTTTGTCTTTTTTTTTGAGACTGTTATGAGTGCAATATTGTCGTTCTTATGGAAGTTCCCCTCCTTGACTGAGTATAAGATCATATTTAGTAATAAGGGTCCAATTATGTCCCAACAAGAACCGTGTTCTTAACACTTTGAGAGCCAGTCCGCGTTTTCCTTTTTACCCCCTTGAATGCCCAAATCCACTCCAATGTTAACGTTAATATCGCCTAATCTATGTTTTAAATTGTGGCTCTGTGTCTAATCTGCCCGTCGCTTATCAAAGACTCATTTTCCAGTCAACATTGTCAAAGCAGATTGTTTTTTATCGCTTCATTTCCGTTTGATAGCATTTTGAAAATCACTCGTTTTTGCGGAAAAAACAACACATTCTATGATAATCGCCTTTTACTGTAATATTCTAGAACGTTGTCATTTGTCGGTCTATTTATGAATCGTTTTCAAATAAACGCTAGATAATCGATAGTATGTGTGCGCACGCACGCTCGTGCCGCGCGCTGATAATCGCTGCTCTTATTTCCTGATGGCTTTTACAGTCAAAACAGCCATATCACATATAGGGGAAACGCTTATATATCCGTGAAAACGAGTCTGATTATCCTAAGACTGATAACATATATTCCTTACCTGAGATCAGATGGTATCCAAATGGATTATTCCAATTCCTGATCACCATTAGAAAAAATCGATCATTGTATTGATCAACCGTGTATACAGTAGAACATAATCCCCGCTGCTCTTCAGGCTCCTGAGTGATGCCGGTCGATGCCGGCTGCGTGAGTGAGACGTAAAATGTGGAGTCAGAAATCTGGAGTCAGAAATCCTTTCTCCCATTCACTTTCATTGAGTCCAATCCAAAAGGGTGATTTACCATCTGGGAGACGATAGGGGGCGCTTTTTTCACATCTGAGCGCCTGGGGTGACTGGATCTCCAACGGTAGGCTCGCTTGATGCAATATGATTTCAGATCGCTAATAAAACAAAGAAAAAAAGAAAAAAACGAATATTCTCGTGAGTAAGCATTCAACCCGGGGGGTAATAACACGAGAAAACTTGTGGGTGGCATTCAAAGTGTTAAGGGCTTTATTTGGGATAAGTCATGGTGATTGCGTTCACGTCGATTCTACAGACATCCATGGAATTAAATAATTGTAATAATAATAAATACGACAATCTTTGTCTCATTAGACATACCGTTTTACATTTACAGTCATGTCTCAACGAGGCATTGTGATGTCCGAAAATAAACCAACACTGCAAATGACAGTGAGTAAATAAATAAATAAATCACAACTAAACCCAATTGCGTGGATATAGCTATAGTGGAATAGAATGGACACATCTACATTCTGCTCTCAGCATACCCCATTCCTCCCATAGGTTATATAGTATTTGCCATGTTCTGTTGTTATTATTTATTGTTGGTTTTATTAGTATTTTCTGACATTGCTTATTCACATTGTAAGCGAGTGAAGAAACATTCCACTGCTAATCTTGTCCGGACAACAGACCAAGACCAAGTCCGACAGCGATTAATTGCACGGATGTAGGAAGAATGGGTCTCATTCCCCAATATTTTCCAAAGAGTTCTCTTGGAAGACTTATCTTGGAACCGACTGAGACAGAATCAATGCCAAGTTCACTCTGAGTCCCCAACACGCTGGTAATATGTCTTAACACTTTGCCGTCCGTCCACGTATATATACGTGTTTCGATTCCATGCGTTGTGGACCAGAGCCACGTATATACTCGTGGCAAGTTTAATTTTTTTTATCCGCTTTTTCTCCCATTTTTTCTATTTTTCTCCCATCCCAATTTTCATATCGTCCAATTCAACCCTCCCCTGTCTTCGAACGTTGTTTCTTGCCTCCCACAAGCCGGCTGCAATGTGGACTAAGTCATACATAGCAAACGGTGCCTTTATTGTCGATCACAAGAACACACAGAGAAGAGAACAGTCCGACCAGCCCTTCCACGGGACTGAGTCTCGCACAGAATGAGGACACACATGACTTTATACCTCTCGTGGACAAAGAGAAAAGGGAGGGGTGTGTGTGTGTCTGTGTGTGTATGTATATGTGTGTGTGTGTGCTTGTCTGTGTGTGTGAGTGGGGCTGGGGATAACAATTTCCAGATGTCCATGACCGCCCCTCCTTGGTGTGTGTGTTTTCGTGTGTGTGTGTGTGTAGGGTGGGGGCTTGGTGTGTGTGTGTGTGTGTGTGTTAGAGGGGGTAGGGATCCTACAGCCTGCACATTCCGGAGACAATAGCTTAGATATAAGATATTACCAGACATTAATGAACTGAACCTATCAGCACACATTTCCACGTTTTTCTCCATGTCTTGTGCCATTCCTGGCCAGTATAGGACCTTCCTGGCATGGGCTTTCATTCGCTGGACACCTTGGTGTGCAAGGTGCAATTTATCCATGATTACTGCTCTCATGCTCTGAGGAATGATGATCTTGTCTTCCGTTATTACTACACCATCTCTGATGCTCACTGTGTGACGCATCGGCCAGTATTGGTGTAATATGCCGTCACAGCGTTGTCTCCTCTCTGGCCAGCCCTTTTGGTGTGCTTGTATCACTGCCTGCAACGCTTTGTCTGCTGCAGTTGCTTCCTGGAGCTGCTTGAGCATGTTTTCACTCAAAGCATCTGTGGCCTCCATCGCATACACCACTTTCTCCTCAAACAGATTCTCAGTGAGATCATCAACGTGCCCTTTCACCACTGCACGAGAGAGTGTGTCGGCAACATGCATGTCTTTTCCTGGAGTGTATGCGATTTCAAGATCATAGCACTGCAACACGCCCCCAATCCATCTTTCGACGCATCCGCTTGGATTGTCAAGGGTTTGTGTTCGTCATAAAACTTGAGACTTGGGGCTTGAATGAGAGCTGTCTTCAGGCTTTCCAGAGCTGCCTCATGTTCATGGGCCCACTGCCATGCTGCATCCTTTCTCAGCAGCTGTCTCAGAGGAGCAGTTATTGTGGCTTCCCCTGGAATGTATTGGGCCAAGTATCTTGTCATGCCTAGCAATCTCTGGAGGCCTTTCTTGTCTTCCGGTGCCGGCATGTTGGCGATGGCTATCACCTTTGCGTCATCAGGTTTAACACCCTCTGGTGTGCTGATGTGGCCCATGTATTTCACTGTGTTGACTTTTAATTGGATTTTGTCCTTATTGAATTTAACATTGGCAGCTTAAAGCGGTAGCGGCCCCATGGTCACGGTGTGTTGAATGTACACAGCTCAGATGATGGCTCATCCAGTTTCACTTGCCAATATCCATCCTTCTCATCCAGAATGGTGAAGATAGATTTCCCTGCCAGTTTGCAGCAGACATCTTCTGGAGTGGGAATGGAGTAATGTTGCCTCTTTATGGCCTTGTTCAGATCACGGGGGTCCAAGCACACCCTGAGTGATCCATTTATTTTTCTGTGATCACTAAACTGCCCACCCATGCTGTTGGGTCATTCACAGGGGTTATTACATCTGCTTCCACAAGGTGTCGCAGTGTGACTTTCAGCCTGTCCATGACAGCAAGGGGAATCTTCCTGCACCCATGCACCACAGGTGTAACTGCCGGGTCAGTGTGTATGTGATGTACACCCGGGAACTCACCCAGCCTGCAGAAGAGAGATGGGTACATCTCCAGCAACTCCTCTTTAGTGGCTGGAGGTCTCTTCAGCTTCTCTGTTGTGGCTGGAGGTTTCTTCTCAAGTGCGTAAATTCATTTCACAAGCCGCAGTTCTTCACTTGCCTCTCTGCCCATGATCGGCACGGTTGACTGGTTGATCACATAGAAATCTAGCTTGGCTTTAGCCTTAGCAGTTTCACACATCAGTGTCACGGTCCCTTCAGGTTTCAGACGGTTCCCTCCATAAGCTACCAGCACTGTTCTTGTGGCCTGTAGCTGGATACGACCTGGAAATGTCTTTACAATGGACATAGGCAGCACGTTTCAATCCGCACCCGTGTCAATCTTGAATTTGACCAGGACATTCCTCACATTGGCCATAGTGTACCATGCAGTGTCTTTACTTTTAGTGACTGCATTAACTTCCACACATGACCATGGCCGCCTAGTTATAGTTGAAAGTGGGGGTGCAAGATATATATTTATTTTTTTACTTTTATTTTTATTTTATTTTTGCAAGGGGTGGTTTCCCATTGAGGAGCAAGTGACTGTGGATTCACTCGGTGCAGCACAGTCACGAAAGGGGCTAGTATGGACCCTGATGTAAACAAGACAAACGTCTTTCTCTGGTCTGCATCCCCTTAACAATTGTGTGTATTGAGCCGTACGGCAGATTTTTTTACATTTAATGAACACCTGTATGTGCAATTTCCTGCAATATAGAGCCTTCAATCTTGACCAAAATAAAGCTGCTCTTTTCACTATAAAACGCAGTTTATATTGCAGTATGATAGCTATAATAATAATAATAACTTCACTGCGAGGGCTCTTTTAGCTAACGCTAGCTAGGCACGTATGATAGCCAATTACTATTATAATAATAATAATAATAACTTTCCCATCCTCCCAAAGCCCCTGCGGCCCCGTTCACATCCGCAGCGGCAGTACCAACAACAACAACAACAATTAATTGATGCTATCAATAGCCCCAGTGAGCGCGGCGGCTGAATGAATGAATGAAAACTTTATTTAACAGATTGCAGAATGGGTACAATACAGTACGGCTCAATACACACAATTGTTAAGGGGATGCAGACCAGAGAAAGACGTTTGTCTTGTTTACATCAGGGTCCATACTAGCCCCTTTCGTGACTGTGCTGCACCGAGTGAATCCACAGTCACTTGCTCCTCAATGGGAAACCAACCTAGATTTACCCTGAAGGACTGGTTCTGGCCGAAACCCTCGTGCAACTGTGAGCACATTTGTAATATCTCTGTGATATAACGAACGGTTCGGCCAGAACCAGTCCTTCAGGGTAAATCTAGGTTGGTTTCCCATTGAGGAGCAAGTGACTGTGGATTCACTCGGTGCAGCGCGGAGGCTCACCATACGAGAAATATTCAGTTTCAAGCTGTTTGCGCATTTAGTATACAGTCACAGTGTTCGACTTACGTGATGATTTGCTCCATTTTGATGTAAACGCCGAAGAATAATCCTTACAATGTTATCCAATATCCATCCTGAATTTTTCAATGGCATTCGAAAAACCCGCCTCCCCCAACATGTCGTATACGTCATGCCGACGAACCGTGGCCCGTGGGCACTGGATCAAACCATTAAAGTGGGGGGTCACACAATCTTTGGAAACTTAAAAACTTGCTATTAAGTGTCTTGCGTATTATTAATGTGATTGAAATTACGTAGTTATGGTTAGATTTATATATGGGGGGGGGGGGGTATATCATATTTTTCATATGATCAAAAAGTGGGGGAGCAAAACCAGACGTTTTCCCCCCCATGTTCAATAGTTGTAGAGCAGATGCTTCGCGTGCTCTATTGCGTAGGCGTCTATGCACATGACACAGTACCTATAAACAGTGAGTACATCTACCTCAGTCTCAAGGTCGTGGTCTTATTACTGTTCTGTATGTTTGGGTGCCAGTCCTGTCAGCTGGTGTGGAACACATCTTCGCAAAATGGTTTTGCTTGTTACATTTGTGGCATACAGCACCATAAGCAGGACACTGACGCGGTTCATGTGTTCTCCCACACTTGTTGCATTGTGCAATCCACTCTGTTTTTCTTTTCTGTCCTCCTGTCTTTGTAGAATCTTCCCCTCTCTGGTTGAGCTGGAGCTCTACTTATGGCTTGCACATACAGGGCTGTACAGTGCGAGATATGTTACACGTGCTACAGCAACATCGATCTGTGCGATGAATGGATTTACTTCAGTAGCACTGGTGCGATAGGCATTCGGTTCATATCGATACTCTTATTTTTTAAATCCTGTGGCGGGTCTCATTTCCGCCCCAAGCGCAGCTCCAGCTATAATATCTATGGCTCCGGCAGCTAGCAACGTTCGGTTCATAATGGATACTCTTATTTTGAAAATCCCGTGGCAACTCGTCGAGTCATATCCGCCCAGTCCGTGCTTCTGCTGGCATTAAGCAGAGCAGGGCTACAGAGCAGTGCGCCTATTTTGCGACACGAAATAAGTCCGTGGTGGTTTTTTTTCACAACGGGTCAAATGCATCTAACATGCTTTGCATCGTCACCGTTCCTTTATGCCCACATCGCCCGAAATCAACGTTACGTTAGCGTAAGCTAACAAGCTAATCATGATCAGAGGCAGAGCCATAGAGACCAGCAGAAAGTGGGGACTGATATCATCGTCTCTCCAAACGCACACACACACACCCCCCCATTCTCTGTGTGTGTGTGTGTGCGTGCGTGCGCGCCCGGAAAGACGACGAAGCCAGGAGTATATTATAGTAAACTGAGGATTACTGAGGATGGACAGATAATGTTGATATTCAAATATATAAAAGAAATAATAATAATAAATGAATTCATGATCACCATGCAACATAAAACAATTGCAGGAATGGTTTGGGAGAGGAAGGGGTTTTAGGTTGCGTGTTGTGACTTGTGAGTTCCAAAAAATTTACTTGAAGTTTAAAGCTCAATATATCAAAATGTGGCACTTTACAGTGAACAGGAGGTCTATTTGTATTAAAAACAATAGATTGTTTTTTCATTTAAATGTCTGGAAGAGCTAAATAAATTTTTTTCAAATGATATTTTCGTTACCTTTTTTGAGTTGATCTAAATGTTACGGATTGTGTTAAATGGGCTTATGATATCGTCTCATATCGATTGCAGGCACCTGCATCGTATCGTGGCAGATATCAGCAAATATCGTATCATTGTCCAAAGAATCAATATCGTATCGTATCGTGATGCAACTGGTGATTCCCACCCCTAGTAGAGTCCATACATCCAACACCAAATCCCATAATTCCTTACATGTAACGTGTCTGGCTGTGTGATGTCAACTTGTCAGCATGAAAATGACAGCCAAACATGGCACTGCAACTAAATAACACAAATATAATAGGCACATTTGTGACTGTTACAAATATAACACGTTTTATACTTGTGCTACAAGATTTTGGCCTGTGCTACAAAACTATCAACCTCTGTAGCACCAGTGCTATGTGCAAAAAAAGTTAACATACAGCCCTGACATATGATTCACCCACAGCCGGTGTTGTTTGCATAGCTTGATGCTCTGCACACGCCTACTGCTTTCTCAAGGGTTAAACTCTTCTCCCTCAGTAGCCTTTCTTTCAGAGCAGCATTATTCAGGCTGAACACCAATTTATCTCTCATCATTTCTGTTGACAGAATCCGGCTATAGGGCGACAATAATGTGGTCAAGAGGCATGGTTTCTATCTTTAGCCTTTAACTGGCGTGGTTTTATTTATTCACATGGCAGAGCAGCTATAGTTCTCCTCTCACTGAGAGGCTGGGGGGAAAGAGTGGGAGGAGACATCTATATTTATACTCGCCACCTGGTGGTGTTCCTGAGTGGCTCCGCCTAGAGTGCCCTCTAGTGGAAACAGTTATATATGCAGTTAGACAGTTACTAACAATCCTACACAGAGCCTCTGACTTCAACAATTTCGGTTTCACTTATTTTAAACTCACAGTTTCTGCTCTTCTGGCGCAGTTCCGTGACAAACTTGTCCACGGTTAGCCCATCAGCCATAGCATGGGACCAGAACTGGTACCGTTCAAAAACAACATTCTTCTGTGGGCTGCAATGTTTCAAAGGCCTTGAGGATTGCATCCACTTTCTCTTTGTCAACATCAACAAATGTGAACGTATTGAATACATCCAAAGCATCTTCACCAATTGTGTGTAACAGTATGGCAACTTAAATTTGTTCATCCTTTGCAATTGCTCCAGTGGCTGTCATATACAGTTGAAAACGCTGCTCCCACCTGCGCCAATTCTCCAGATTTCCCGTGAGTAGCAGCGATGACGGTGGTTTGAGCTGCTCCATCTCCTCTGTTCTGTGCTCTGCTGCCACGTCCAGATGCTATTGCTAGCGTTAACAACAACTAGCACAACAAAAGTTCATCACATCCGCTGGGTTTTATAATCCGTGAGATCGGCGTGCGTAGAGTGAAGATTCAGCCACTTCTGACACCATGTTGTAGTTTTGACTGGGTTCCTTATAGCAATAACTTGACAACACACATGAGCATAGTTGGTAGCCGCAGCAACAGGTTTACTATGAATGTCAGGTCAGTTTTTTGCATGTTGACCAGAAGCAACTCACTGACAATCGACAGTGTTATTAGATCCATAGCTATACTATTTCATATAGTTTAAGCACTCGCAAACACGGCCTTCTCTCCATTGAACAGAGCGATGGCAGACAACGGCTCAAGTTTCAAGTTTCTTTAATAGTTGTCATACAGAAGTACAGAATACTTTCATACAAAATGCTTCTTACTGTTACGCTCCAGAGACTGTGCTAGACAAGATAGTATCAAATAACATAGTATAGCATGTAATTTAGAAGTAGAAAATGAGGTCACAGTGTTCAGTATAGACATATGTACAATGTTCGATGCAGAATAGACGTAACTGAGTTACCATATAATATACAATACTATGCAGTGTACTAATGTACAGTACTATATAGTGCAAAGCAGAAATGGGATGAGGTACAATTTAGGTACAATTTACAGTAAGGTGTACGAGTTGTAGTGCAATCCTTCATCAATAAATATAAAGTGTGGGGAGTGGGTGCTACAGTGTGTTTGTTTAAAGTGAGTGTGTGCTATAAAGTGTGTGGAGTGGGTGCTACAGTGTGTTTGTTTAAAGTGAGTGTGTGCGTGTGGATGTGTGTGCTATGTGCGTTTGATGGTTGTTGTGTAGTGTTCATTGTTCGTTTAGCAGCCTGATGGCCTGGGGATAGAAGCTTCTTCTGAGTCTTTCTGTGCTCGCCTTGAGACTCCGGTATCGCTTGCCTGACCGCAGCAGTTCAAAGAGGCAGTTGTTCGGGTGACTGGAGTCTTTAATGATTCTCTTAGCCTTGCCCCTGCAACGCTTGTTGTAAATGTTCTGGAGGGTGGGGAGCCCCCCTCCAATTGTGCGTTCGGCTGAACGTGTCACTCTTTGTAGTCTGCTTCGGTCTTCTATTGTACATGAGTAGAAGTTCTTAAGGATCTTCTGACTGACTTGGAACTTTTGCTGACGTTCAGGGAGAGGCTGTTTTCCTGGCACCATCCCGCCAGGACCTTGACCTCTTCCAGGTAGGCCCTCTCGTCGTTGGCAGAGATCAGGCCCACCACCACTGTGTCGTCAGCAAATTTGATGATTGTATTGCTACTCCGCTGAGCCACACAGTCATGTGTGTACAGGGAGTAGAGGAGGGGACTCAGAACACAGCCCTGGGGGGCCCCTATGTTGAGGGTGATGGATGAGGAGGTGCAGTTGCCTGCTCTCACCACCTGGGGTCTGCCCGTCAGGAAGTCCAAGACCCACTGGCAGAGGTCATAGTTCAAGCCCAGGTCCCTGAGCTTGGCTATGAGTATGGAGGGGTATTGAATGCCGAGCTGTAGTCGATGAATAGCATTCTCACATAGTTCCCCTGCCTCTTGTCCAGGTGTGATGCTGCTGTGTGCAGCACATGGGCTATGGCGTCCTCCGTGGACCTGTTGGGGCGGTATGCAAATTGCAGGGGGTCCATGTTGATGGGGAGGGAGGAGCAGATGTAGCCCTTTACTAGCTTCTCAAAGCACTTCATGGCTATGGAGGTGAGAGCTACAGGGGGGTAGTCGTTGAGGCAAACAGGCTTGGATTTTTTGGGTACAGGGATAATAGTGGACTTCTTCAGGCAGGTGGGGATGACAGCCTGTTCTAAGGACAGGTTAAATATGTCAGTGAATACCGGGGCCAGTTGGTCGGCACAGACTTTTAGGACGCGGCCGGGGATGCCGTCCGGACCTGCTGCCTTCCTGATATTCACTTTTTTAAAGGTCCGCCTCACCTCATGCTCTGTTACCCTGAACACTGAGTCTCCATCAGCAGCAGACCCCCCCCCCCCCCCCATTGCCGTGGCTTGTGGGCTGGTGTTGTTATTACCAGCATCAAACCTCGCATAGAAGGTATTGAGGTAATTTGCTAAGGAGATGTCACTGTTCAGTTTGAGGGAGGCGCCTTTGTAGTCTGTCATCGTTTTGAGCCCCTGCCACATAGCTCTAGAGTCAGCCTGTTCAAACTGGAGTTCAATTTTATCCTTGTAGCGCCGTTTGGCCTCTGTCACTGTCCTCCTTACGTTGTATCGCGCCACCTTGTGGTCATTCATGTTGCCTGCCACTAGGCCGTCGTTGTATGCTTTGGTGCGCGCTCTCAGAGCTTCACGGACGGATTTGTCTACCCAGGGTTTTTGATTTGGGTAAACTCTCATTGTGGTAGTGGGGATTGTTTCTTCCACCAAAGTACGAACATAGTCCAGCACTGTCTCCGTGTAGACATGAATGTTATCTGTGTCGCGGAACACGCTCCAGTCTGTGCAGTCAAACGCAGCCTGGAGCGTCTCCTCTGACGTCAAATCCCATTTCTGCACCTCTCGCGAGACTACAGGAGTGCTTTTGATTCTCTGTTTGTACTTTGGTGAAAGAAAAATGGCCGCGTGATCTGACTTACCAAAGCCACTAGCAGAATGAGCCTTGTAGCCACCCTTGAATTGCGTGTAACAGTGATCTAGGATGTTACCGCCTCTGGTGTTACAAGTCACATGCTGATAGAAGTCAGGTAAGACCTTTCTCAGATTGGCGCTATTGAAATCACCCACCACTATAATGGCGGCGTTAACGTTCGCCGCTTGGATTCTATTTACCTCGTCGTGGAGTCTGGAGAGCGCGACATTATTGCTGGCTTGCGGTGGAATATACACTCCGACCAGGACGATCGCCGTTAACTCCCTCGGGAGGAAGAAAGGACGACACTTGATGGTTATATATTCCAGGTCTGGGCAGCAGTGGTTCGATAATTCCTTCACGTTAGCTGGATCGCTCCAATTGTTGTTAAACATGAAGGCAATACCTCCTCCACGCTGTTTGCCGGACAATGCTGATCTGTCCTTGCGGTGGATGAAGAAGTGATCGGCCGGTTGTATGGCGTGGTCTGGGACGTCCGGCGTCAACCACGTCTCGGTGAAGCAGAGAACGTTACAGTCTCTAACGTCTCTTTGGTATTGAATCCTTGCTCGGATGTCGTCCAGTTTATTGTCAATTGATTGTACATTGGCTAGCAATATACTGGGTAGTGGCGTTCGGTGTCGTCTGGATCTCAGCCTGTTACGGATCCCAGCTCTCTTCCCACGCCGTCTGGTGGTTCCTTTGTTCCTGGGGTCAGGATCTGGTCCCATTGTTCTGAGAATCTCCACAGGCCATTGCTGCGGTTCGGAAAGCTGATCCAGGGAGTAATCCAATCGGTAAATTTCCCGTAATCCGATGTCTATAAGTGACTGACGGTCATACACATTAAATGCACCTACTGTTGGTACAGACAAAACTCTTAAAACTATAAATATTAACAAAAGTAAGCACAATCTCGACGGAGCGCACAGACAGGCGACCGGGCATAGCAGCGCCATCTTGATCTCAATTCCCGGAAGGGGCGTGGCACTCAATGTGTTAACACATTGTGCGCCAAAAACGAGTATACTCGTTATTGCCCGCCATGCGTTGTGCGCCAGAAACAAGTTAACTCGTTTTTGGGATCAATATTTCATTTTTTCGCCATTGGCATTCATAATTCATCCAGCCTCCCTCCGGGGACGGAGCTGGACCCTGTCTGATATTGCAACGCCTCAATACCGCCCCCTGGTGGATTTCGGGCAAGTTACACTCCAAGCCAAACCGGAAGTGGTGCTCGTGCATCTGGGAGAATCCCCTGGCAGTAATATCTTGTAGTGTGGATCTAGTTACACACTTGAGTGCATTGGGATCGCTTTCAAAACGCAATAATCAATATGATTTCTTCGTTTATTGCATCATACAAACGGGAAATGGATCTAGCAGATTGATGTCAAATAATTGGAATATTTTTCGTCCAGTCTCATCGGCGAACGGTAAGAGGAATCTAACGTTATTTTCAGCCCGATTGTTTATTTATTTCACGGCAATCCATCTGATCAACGTATCAACCCATAGTAAAAAAAGACGCTACTCACGATCAAGGAATTATAAACAACCCCCCCCCCCCCCTTTCCTTCACATAATGTATAACGATCATATTCATTTGAATTTTTTAATATAGCGTGTATAGGAAAGAAACGCCAATCAAAAATCTATCATATGCGTCAGGGCCTATAACTTGCGTTTTAGGAATTACTGCAGAAAACCTTAAAAACATACTTATATTTCTTTCTTTACCTTCAACTAAGGTCAGCGCTGAGGGCGCATGGCGTGCCGTGGGCTCAAGCTTTGCACCCACACCCTTTCCTCAGGCTCATAGTGGACAGGAAAGCCTCCAGAGGGTTTGTCTCAGACTTTTATACGCTCTTAATTCAATCCACGTATAAAAATGTATCATTGGATACAATCTGGCGTGGGGATATCCCAGAGTTGGACCCCGAGTTTGACTGGGATGAGGTTTGGACAAATGTGGCATTGTCCTCCCGCAACCCCAATCACCAGCACATTTATTTTAATTATATTCATAGGACCTATCTTACACCTAGGAAGCTATTTGCTATGGGACTGGTAACCGACTCTCGGTGCACTTTGTGCTCTCAAAGGGCCACTGGCACTTATATGCATATGTATTGGGATTGCCCACCAGTAGCCCGCTTCTGGAGGTCAATAACGGACAAACTTTCAGATCTATGTGGCTTAACAACTTATATTCACGACGGTATTAACACTTTAAGTGCCGAAAACGTGTTTAGGCGTCTTTCCTAGCCATGCTAAAGTTGCAGAGAACGCCCTAACTCGTCTATAATATCAATATTTCAAAAATCTGTGATCGGAATCATATTTCCCCTCTGCAGCCTTCACACACAGTTCTGAGCTCCTCTCAATCCTCTAGCGGTTCAAGAGCGCCATCTGGTGGCCGATCGGCAGAAGCGCCAAACAGGAAGTCATGTGGATGAAGTGGTGATCACCCATATTACTTCCGGGCACTCGCTATAGGTCCCGGGACTCGATCTCGACACAATACATAGCGATCCGTTGCCAATAACTCGATAAACAACATGATTTGGACGTATATACTATTATACAACCTGGAAATGGACCGGGTATTTCGACATCCCATAATGGAAAACTGTACCCCACGCTGATCGCCCAACGGCCCGAGGAGACTGGGGTGAGTTTTAGCGTGTAATATTTCCGTGTTCGATACTAACTGATCTGATGAACATATGACCCACATTAGATGAATGGTGTAACGCTGCCCACGGAATTATAAACGCCCCCTCGCCCATCCGGTCAACATCAGATGACGTATAGTAACTTCCAGAAGTCCGTCCAGTTGGAATTGTTTATATCGCGCCGATTGCTATCAAACTGTATTTCATCATCAATATAATGCATTTGGGGCTATAAATCACGTTCTGGAGAAAGCTGCAGAAAGAGATGAACATACTTATACCTTAGACCATATTTTAGTATGAATATGTGAATGAAAAAGTTTAACGTTGCTACACCATGAACAATACATATAGGACCTTGAATGGGCCCTAATAATGGCAATCTAGCAATACAATTTAAAAAGTTATAGCCCTGCAAAGAAGGGGAACTTCTCCATGTTAAATAGAGCTGGCAACGGATGGTATATCATGAATTTAGCCTTAGGCAATCAAAGTGTTAACATGACAATGTATGAATGAAAAAATATAACGTTCCCACATCCGGAACGATAGATACCCGATGTTGAATGGGCCATAGTAATGTCAATATAGCTATAATATTTAAAAAGTTATAGCCCTGCAAAGAAGGTAAACATCTCCATAGGGTTACAGCACTGGCAGACTGGGCCCAAGGGCGTCAACACTTCAGGCAACCAACTTGCGTTCAGCGTTTCTCTGATTGGCCACGATGCCCATGTGACCGCGGCAGAGCGACAGAGCGGAAATAGGCTGCATTCTATTGCCATGCTCTGCGACAAACTCTAACCTTAACCAACTCCGAAAGAATGCCTAAACTTAACCAACTCCGAAAGAATGCCTAAACTTAACCCTAACCTTAACCAACTCCGAAAGAATGCCTAAACTTAACCGGCGAAAGAAATATTGCCATGCTCTAAGACAAACTCTAACCTTAACCAACTCCGAAAGAATGCCTAAACTTAACCAACTCCGAAAGAATGCCTAAACTTAACCCTAACCTTAACCAACTCCGAAAGAATGCCTAAACTTAACCGGCGAAAGAAAGACGTTTATATAGAGAGGCGATAAATTAATTAAACGTAAAAAAAAAAAAAAAAAAAATTGAAGTGATTCGAACTTGTCAGCAACTGGACCGCAGGCTCCACAGCAAGCTGGCGAACGAGTTGAGCTAACCGTCGATGTTAAACCAGGGGGGATTGCGTGCGGCAACCTGCACGCCTCTGCCGCGGGGGCGTGCTAGGCGCAAGATGGTTGCCTTAAGTAATGAAGCGGCCCAAGGATGGGTACAATGCATGGCGGACAATGTGTTAACACATTGGGCGCCAATAACGTCGTACGTGTTTCAAGGTCATGCTAATTCTGCCATTCCACGGCGTACAACGTTATTGAGATCATATAAAAAAAATTCGTCATGGTATTCATAATTCCCTCACCCAGCCTCGGCTGATACAGTGGGAGCCTGCACAACTCTGCAACGCTTCAATACTGCCGCCTGGTGGATGATCGGCGAGTTACAACCGGAAATGCGTCCGGCACTCACATATTGTTGCGGGACTCTAGACACACATCCGTGTATATGGAGGTTATAGCCCTGCAAAGAAGGTGAACATCTCCATAGGCTTAGAGTGGTGGCAGAGAGTGGTATGAGACGGGCAAACTCCGTGGCAGTTAATGTGTTAAGGGGATACAGACCAGAAAAATACTTTTGTCTTGTTTACATCAGGGTCCAGGGTTAGCACAGCACAGATGCAATGTCGAGCCTCTCGCTTCTGTTTTGCACAGGGTGCTTCACCATAAGGAGCCGGTGGGGAGTGTCTGTATGCAAATTCAGGTGTATGAGAATGCGCTTCCAGTTTAAGAATGAGTGACATACTTCATTCAAGGAGTTCAGAGCTGTGATCATTTTGGCAACTTAACCTCTTAACACATTCCCCGCCAATGACGAGTTAACTCGTTATAGCCCGCCAATAGAATAACGCCAACAACGTGTAAACTCATTGTTATGATCGTTATTTCTTTTATTAGCTATTGCCATTCATAATCCATCGAGGCACCTTGTGCATGCTGTACTGAATGTGTCTGAGATCGCAGACGGTCAATACCGCCGCCTAACACCTTGCGGCCGCTTGAAGCGATGTGGTTTCTTTTCTCTATTGAGCTGCGGCGTGGGGGTGGGTTCTAAACACTCCGGCAAAACAAGCGCTTGTAGGGATGGCTTGGACAACTGACCACGCCCGCCCATTCATGTGCAATGCCGGATAACGTCAAAGACAGGATCGCTGTGAATATCTGGAATGGCAATCAGATAATTTGATTCTTCTTTTTGCAGTACATCAGAGACCAGGTAAGGACCAATCTTGCGTTGATCCGATATTTTTTTCCCTGCGATCGCTCTGTGTCTGTGTAGTAAGTGTGTGTGTTGTGTCCCGTTGGTCACATCACGGCACGGATGGGCGCCCCGCTCCAAGCCCCCTTTCACACACACACTGTACACGCTCACACACTAGCAGCCACTTTAACATGAGCACACACACACTCATGTTGCACACGCTCACACTTATGGTCACTTTACAAAAGGAAAGGTCACTTTAAGAATAGTATAACTTGAGATTGTATAATATAGCATTGTATAGCAGTGTACATAAAGACCCAGTGCCTCATCCGTAGCTAACAGTGTATTGCACTACCACAGGACCTAGCATGTCCTACCATGCTCTGTAAATAACTCATGTACATATACCGATTATGCCCTATTTGTCTACTTGTTTTATTGCACAATGTCGTTCTATTGTATTCTTATTATATATTACTATTGTATTATGCACAATCGCTGCAGGCAAGACCCCCCGTATTTCATTGTATACTTGTATGCCGTGACAAATAAAACTCTTGACTTGACTTGAGCGTGGACTCTCATTGGCGAGGTGTAACGTGTGGGAGGCTCACACTGCCCCCGCCATTTCCCGTCTTTGCTGTGCATGCGCCCTGACCGACCTGTAGGAGTCGCTGTTTACAACGACCAGACTACCACCCATCGACTTCCCTCCTGCTGACTCTGCCAATTGAGTCAGTATGACGGCCGGCCCAAGCCGGAGGCAACGCTGACAGCCGGATTCGAGACCGGTGTATCATGCGTTGGTGACGAGCACAATGTCCGCTGCGCCACCCAGCCTCCCATGATTATGATTTCTGCTATAATTGAGCAGCCCTAACATTATGGTTGGAGGTTCTCTCTTCCCTTGGAATGTATAAGCGTATGATGTCTGACCATTGTGTGATGACCTGTAACTGTTTTTATTCATATTTTCTGTTTCATTTTGTGTACTTTTTTGTATTTGTTTGATCATTGTTTCTGTAAATGAAACCTCAGAAACTTCAGATTTTAAATTAAATATGTATATCAAAGGGACGACACTTGAGACATTAAAAAAGGAGGTGCAGCCCCACAGTCTCCAAAAGGTCGACAGAAGAGAAGGAAGTCACAGAATATGATCAGAAGTGAGCAGGCATCCAGCCCACAGGGACCAAACCTAAATATACCCCACCTCCTGGGTGCCAAGCAGCGCATGCCAGTCTGATATCACAAGGTCGACTTTTCCCCCAGGCTCAGCTCCTCTCTCATCTGTAGGCTACTCAATATTAATATTTGCCATTTTCCCTTCATAGCTCTTTTCTCCAGAATTCAAAGATTTTTCCAAAAAACATTTTATACAATGACTTTTTTATAATGAAAATTCAAACAGGATAATACACATTTAAACCAAAACGATCATATGGCTATTCCTTGCACTATTTGGGCAACTTTACACAATTCCTGTGAGTCTATGGAAGACATCTGTAAGGTTTATTTAAAAAAAAATCATTGTTTTATATTTCTAATGAAGTACTCGAAAGCATAATTTTCCAGCCTCAGGATTTCAGCCCGTTATTGGATGGGCTCCGCCCATAAGCGCTTTCAGTGACAGTCACCCACACAGCGTGATACATACGCGAGAGAGAGAGAGAGAAGATGCGTCCCGACACACACGCAGTCAAGTTTGTGTATGTGTGTCCCCGACGAGGGAGGGAGATGGCACACACACATTTACACACACTTCTGCAGTCCCTCCCGCCATCCCTCTCTCTATCTCTCTCTCTCTCTCCCTCTCGCTTGTTCTCTGCCTGTCAAACCCCTTCTGAGGAAGTGTCGGGTTACAATGCGGTCTCTGGTCTCTGCACTATAATGGTTGATGTGGGTGGTGGAGGTGAGTACAACTAGGGGCGGAGCTATGCAAATCAATGCTATATTAACATCACGGAAACCGTCAAATCAGAACAGTTTAGTTGAGTGAGGGAGGATCTCGTGAACTCGAGACTAGACTGATGAGTCAATATGGTAATTAGAGACACAGACCCATTGATACTAACCTGTATTACTATAAAACCATGCTAAACACAGAAAAAAGGCATTTATAATGCATGTCCCCTTTAAATGTCATGGATGCAATTAATAAAACTGGTATCTTCAGGAGAATTGGAATCAAACTTACATGATATTCATATCCCATATGCAATACTGGGTATGGGTGTTCTTTCATATATACTGTATATTTGTATGTCATAAATGTAACAGTACATCTGTATGTTGTGTATGTCATAAATGTCATTATGAATTGAAAATGGGGGACCCTGATGTAAACAAGACGAAAGTCTTTCTCTGGTCTGCATCCCCTTAACAATTGTGGGTATTGAGCCGTACTGTATTGTACCCATTCTGCAATCTGTTAATAAAATGATCAATTGACGTTGAGGAAATTTGTCACGGTTCAACAATCTTAGTAAAACACTACACAAGTTGGAGCATAGTCTTGAACATTTTATTGTGTCCTATCGACGCAGATCATTCAATGCGCTCTCTCTCTCGTGACAATGTTGACATCGTATTGCTGTTATCCTCCTTTAGGGGTGGAGTAGGTTGGTCAGGTAGGAAGGGGCCAACCCGTGCAGGGATTTGTAGGTGAGGAGGAGGATCTTGTAGGGGATTTGGTAGTTGATGGGGAGCCAGTGGAGTTTTTGCAGGGTGGGGGTGATGCGCTGCCAGGGTTTGGTGCGTGTGAGGACCCTTTTTTTCTTTTTGACGTACTGTAAGCCAGCGGTTCTCAACAGGGGTGCCGCGAGATTAAAAAGAAAAAAATATTTAATTCTTTTTGGATTACAGAAAATTATCACTAAAGTGCTATCTGTTGCAGCTGCACTGTTTTCCATGAAAATACCATATTTGGATAAGTTTGACCATTTCTCAAAATCTGAAAATCATTATTTAATAAAACACAGAAAAGGATCACCAAGTTACTCTGGATAAAATAAAACTTTACAGACAACATTGAGACAAAGCTTCCTGACACATCTCCATCCAAACTCTTGGAAGAACTCATTGAAATCTCATCTGATACCACCCGGAGAGCTAGTTTCAGAGTGTGTTGCTGAGTACCAAGTTAAGGTGTTGATACCATTCAGCACCACATATGTGTGAAGCTGGTTTTTCATCCATGACAGCTCTGAAAACACAATATAGGGCCAAGTTGAGCCTTGAGGATGACATGCGTGTTGCCTTGTCAAAGATCTCCCCACGTATTGACCTCGCATTGAGCTAGAAATGTCCACTGAGTGAACGAGTGCTTATTTTCTGTATTTATTTATATTTTTTGAGAAATGGTAACTTGGTGATCCTTTTCTGTATTTAAAAAAAAATACATGATTTTCAGTTTTTGAGAAATGGTCACACTTATCCAAATATGCAATTTTTATGGAAAAGTGTGCAGCTGCAACAGATAGCACTTTAGTGATAATTTTCTGTAATTTTATTTAAAGAAATATGCTATTTGATTTACTACTACAAGCAGTGTAATGTCAACAGTACTAAGCCATTTAGACCTGAAACACCTGTTAATAATGCATTATATAGCCTGCATATACACACAAATGTGTTTCCCGGTTTCTTAAATAAACATTATTTTGAAAGCAAGCACTTTTGTCATCATTGTAGCAAAAAAGACAGGACCGGAAAAGTCTTTATCGTATGTAGGGGTGCCCTGGAATATTTTATTGAACACAGGGGTGCCTTGGCAGCAGAAAGGTTGAGAACCCCTGCGCGATCCAGAACCTTCTTGGAAGCACCAAGAAGGATTCTGTTACAGTAGTCGAGGCGGGAAGTGATAAAGGCGTGAATGTTTCCGCTGAGATGTCGGAGAGTGAGGGGCGGAGGTGGAAGAAGGCGGACCTGGTGACAGAGGGTGGAATGAGAGGAGGGTTGAGTCCAGTATTACGCCCAGGTTCCTTACCTCCGTGGAGGGGCATATGGAGTAGCCATCCACGGAGAGAACAAGGTGGTCAATCTTTTGGAGGAGGGCTGGGGAAGCTACAACTATTAATTCGGTCTTCTTGCTGTTGAGTTTGAGGAAGTTGGTGGTCATTAGGGCTGACCTTCGAATTTTTTTTGGCAATCGAAGCTTCGGGGCCGAGCTTCAATTTTAATTCGAAGCTTCGAATAAAAAAATAAATAATTAATGAATACATTTTTTTTTTATATTTTTTTTTTTTATCTTATGTTGTGGGACTTGTACAGCACTTTGGTAAACGTTGTTTTTAAATGTGCTCTATAAATAAAGTGGATTGGATTAATGAATTAAGTAGCCCCTTTCGTGACTGTGACGCAGCCAACACTGTGATTTAATTCAAGGTGGATCGCTGTTGTCGTTTGAACAACTTCAGATTTCATGGGAACTACCAATCCTCCAAATCAAGAATGTTTAAGATGAATGAAGTAAGATTTAGATTATTTGAAATATGGCCGTGTAGACTAAACTATGCACAGAATTATGTCAGTCTACAAGGTCCGGATTCTACATGGTCCGGCAATGCAGACCTTGTAGACTCCACTACAGACCAATTATCAGTGAATGTTCATGCATTTTTAAGAAGGGCTACTTCCACAAAAAAACAAAGAACTCACCAAAACATCTCAGTAGCACCTTATCTAAATGTTCTATTTCATATATGGAGATTCATATTTATTTATGTATTGCATGCATTTCTACATTTTATTTCCTATTTTGTTTATTCATCCCAGTATCTTTCTTTCTTATGTGTGGAATTCTACAAGGCATTTACATTAACATTTACATTTAGTCATTTAGCTGACGCTTTTATCCAAAGCGACTTACAAGTTCTGTACGACAGGTCATCAGGAAGGATACAACTCTATCAGCTGAGTAACAATATTCATCAAAGTGTTGCGTGTTACAGTGTAGGTTAGTTTATTAGGACAAGTGCATGACAGTAAGGTTAGTTAGGGTTAGATTTTTTTTATTTTATTTTTTAAATTTTATTTCAGATAATGGTTGAAGAAGTGCGTCTTTAGTCGACGGCGAAAGATTGGATGGGATTCGGCTGTCCTAACTGGGGTGGGTAGTTCATTCCACCATTGTGGGGCAAGGACTGAGAATAGGCATGTAGGTGGTGTATATGTGTTTGAGGATGATATCCTTCAAACAGGCAATAGTGATGATATAATTTGGGCAGTGCTGAGCTGGGTTACTTTCCTCCAGTGTATTTGTCCCCCGGCCCCACCCAATGGCCCCATGCACACACACACAGAAAAAAAAATAAAAAAAAAAAATTGAAAAAAAAATTATTTTTATTTTTTATAAACTTCGATTTTTTTTTTAATGTTCGAAGCTTGTGCCATCGAACAAAGCTTCGAAGCTTCGAAGTATTTAAGACAGCCCTAGTGGTCATCCATGTTTTTATGTCCTGGAGGCAGGCAGTGAGGGATGGGGGAAGGAGGGGAGCAGAGGGTTTGGTGTGGAGGTAAAGCTGCGTGTCGTCTGCGTAACGGCTCGGGCACACAGCACACAAATGAACACGGACGGACGGACGGGCAGCTGCCGCTTCACTTCCGCTCCCATGTTAACGGACGCTACTGTGCACACTGGCCGCAAGCGGGAGCGCGCCTCGCGGGCGGCAAGCTATCTTTTCCGCTTCAATCGGATTCGAGGCGGCGCGGGAGGCGTGTGCCACGCGATTGATTGATTGATTGGAAATTTTATTAACAGATTGCAGAATGGGTACAATACAGTACAGCTCTCTTTTTCTCTCTTTATTCTCCCTGCCTTTCTTTCTTTCTCTCTTTCTCTCTCCAGTCTCTTTCTCCCCCTCTCTTTCTTTCTTTCTCATTTTCTCTCTAGAGAGGGAGAGAGAGAGAGCTCGTGCTGCTGCTGGTTCTATGGAGGGCTCCGCGCTGCAGCGCGCTCTGAAGTCGGCAGTGTGTCTGGCCAGGCACGCGATCCCGCGCGGAACCCGTGCGTGAAATTTGTGCGTGTTCATGTTTCCTTATGAGGCCATGTTTCCTTATGATATCACCGATTGGGAGGAGGTAGATCATAAAAAGGAGCGGACCTAACACCGAACCCTGGGGAACACCCTGTTTAACAGGTGCTGGAGCTGACCTGGACCCCCCGAGGGAAACATACTGCCACCTGTTGGTTAGGTAGGATGTGAACCAGGACAAGGGGGTACCAGTGATGCCAAGGACACTTTCAAGGCGGTCTAGGAGGATTGAGTGTGAGATGGTGTCAAAAGCAGCTGAGAGGTCCAGGAGTCAAGTCAAGAGTTTTATTTGTCACGGCATACAAGCATACAGTGAAATGTGGGTGGTCATGCCCGCAGCGATTGTGCAATAATATAAGTAATAAGAATAAGACATTTGTGCAATAATACAAGTAATAAGAATAAGACATAACAGGTATAATGTACATAAAGTTTACAAAAAGCATGGTAAAAGACATGCTAAGGTCCTGCGATAGTGCAATACAATGTTAGCTACGGATGAGGCACTGGGTCTTATGTACAATACTATACAATCTACAGTTATACTATATATCCTTATGCTATCTTGCTATATCCATCTATTTACTATACAAGAACCACTCCTGTTTTCTTTTTTTTAAGTGACCTTTTCATTGTGTAAAGTGACCGTTGAGTGTGAGCGTGTGCAGCGTGTGTGTTCATGCTAAAGTGACTGTTAGTGTGTGAGCGTATACAGTATGTGTGTTGTGTGTGTGCTCATGTGTGCTTGTGTGTGGAGAGTTCAGTGTTCAAGACTCTGATGGCCTGGGGGAAGAAGCTGAGCCGAAGTCTCTCTGTCCTAGTTGCTGGTGTGCGCATGCGTTTGCCTGATCGCAGCAGTTTGAACAGGCTGTTGTTGGGGTGGTGAGGGTCTTTCATTATTCTGCAGGCTCTGGATTTGCACCTCTTGTTATATAAGACCTGCAGGGGTGGTAGTGCAATAACCGTAGTACGCTCAGCTGAGCGCACCACTCTGTAGGGCAGGGGTCTCAAACTCCCGGCCCGCGGGCCATTTGCGGCCCGCGGAATGATATTGTGCGGCCCCCTACTTCACATCAAAGTTTAGTGGTAGTGCGGCCCGCGCGCACCTATTTCCTGGTGGCGCGAGTGTGATGTTTTATTTATTTTATCACTTGTAGGCTACCATAGCGCATGGTACATAACAGCTGACAGCAACGTTAGTGACTTGCTTCAAACGTGACACCAAGTTTCTATTAATTGTTCTATTCTTGACTTGACTATTATTATTTCTAATAGTCATGTCTATCAAAACCTGCCGTGAAGCGAACGATTGGCGACGAGCACAGGCAATTTCAGGATAAGTGGGAGACGCTATATTTATTTATTGAGTACCGGGGCACCCCAACGTGCCTTGTTTGCAAAGAAAAAGTTGCGGTGCCGAAAGACTATAACCTCAGGCGTCATTACATCACTCGACATGCTGAGGAGTATACCAAATACCAAGGAGATGCGAGAGAGGACCGGATCGCAAATCTTAAATCTTGTTTTACAAGGCAACAAGGTTGATGCGGCAGTCAAAGCCAGCTACGTGGTCAGTGAAATGATTGCTAAGGCGGGGAAGCCATTCAAAGAAGGAGAGGAAACATCAGCCTTTCAGCCAACACCGTGGCAGAGCGCATTTCTGAGCTGTCAGGCGACATCTACGACCAACTGTGTGAGAAAGGCAAACATTTTTGAGCATATTCAGTCGCTCTTGATGAGAGCACAGATATAACGGACACTGCGCAGCTTGCAATGTATGTCCGTGGTGTTGACGACCGTTTTGAAGTGACAGAGGAGTTGCTCACAATGATTCCAATGCACGGGCAGACCACCGCTCAGGAAATATTACGCCAGCTGTGTGATGCCATTGTGGATGCCGGTTTACCATGGAAGAGGTAAATGTCCAAACACCCCCACCCACCGCTTCCCAATGTACATTATCCTCCCCCTCGTATGTATATATTTTCTGTAAGGATCTCTGTTTAAAGATCAAGAGAGGGAAGTGGTATTTATGTAAAGCAGCTGTGTGTGTGTGTGTGACGTGTGTGTGTGTGTGTGTGTGCACATGATACAGAGAGGGATAGAGTGTGTGTGTGCACATGATGAAGAGAGAGATAGAGAGAGTGTGTGTGTGCACATGATAAAGAGAGAGATAGAGTGTGTGTGTGTGTGCACATGATAAAGAGAGAGAGAGAGAGTGCAGTGTGTGTGCTTCCACACAAAGGCCCAGGCTTCATAAAGCTGCTCCTTGAGGACAAAATTAGATAATCCTGCTTTGTACTGTACTGTATATTTGCATATCTTGTATGTCACAAATGTAACTACTGTATATCTGTATGTCATATATATCTGTATGTTGTGTAGTGTATGTCATAAATGTCATTATGAATTTAAAATGAGGGACTCTGATGTAAACAAGACGAAAGTCTTTCTCTGGTCTGCATCCCCTTAACACTTTGAGCGCCACGCCGGGTTTTCCTTTTTACCGGCTGAATGCCACCATCGGCGCCAATGTTAACGTTAATATCGCCTAATCTATGTTTTAAATTAATGTGTCTAATCTGCCCATCGCATTATCAAAGACTATTTTCCAGTCAGTGCTGTAAAGGCAGATTGTTTTTTTATCGCGGCATTTCCGTTTCAGAGCATTTAGAAAAGCACCCGTTTTCAGATAAAAAACAGCCCATTCTGGAGCATTCTATGAAAATCGCCTTTTACTGGAATATTCCACAACGTTGATATTCGTCTGCCTTTTTATGAATCGTTTTCAAATAAACGCTAGATGATCAATATTATACGTGCACGCAAGCACATTCGAGCCGCGCACGGATAATCGCCCCGTTGATTTCCTCATGGACTTTTACAGTGAAACCGAAAGAAGACATTTCACAAAACAGCTTATAACTTCATCAAACTTACTCTGATTATCCTAACACTGATAACATAGAGTCCTTACCTGACATCAGATGGTATCCAACTGGTATATTCCAATTCCTGATCACCATTCGAAAGAATCGATACGTGTATGGATCCAACGCGATACAGTAGAACTCCATGATCAGCGGGGATCTGAGGTTCCAGAATGAACTGTGGTAACCCCGGCTGGATCAGTGGACTGGAAAATGTGGAGTACCGGATTTTTTCCCCCATTCATTTTCATTGAGTCCATTCCAAAATCACTTATGTCATCTGGGAGACGACAGGGGGCGCTTTTTTCCACAGTGATCGCCGGCGCCGCTCGGCTATACTCGGGTAGGCTCGGGTGATGCAATAATTTTTCAGATAGCTAAAAAACAAAAAAAATAAAAAAATCAGAGAAATCTTGTGAGTGGCATTCAACGTCACTATTAAAAATCCGAGATATCTCGTGAGTGGCACTCAAAGTGTTAACAATTGTGTGTATTGAGCCGTACTGTATTGCAGGGCTATTCAACTAAATTGTTCAGGGGGCCACATTGTCAGAAACCCAAGGGGCCAGGGGCCGGACTGCCACGGCGCCTCCCCGTGCTATGAATATATGTACACTTGACACAACACGCAACCACATTTTCACAACTTTTATTTAAAGGGGAACTATTTTACTATTTCTTTCACTATTTGGGCACTTTTACACAATTCCTGTGGGTTTATGGAACACCTCTGTAATATTTTTTTTTTAATTAATTGTTTTGCATTTCTAATCAAGTACTCAAAAACACGTTTTGAGCCTGGGCACTGTGGGAACTGTGTGGAAACTCAGCTGATTATCATGCAGCAGTGTCTCTCTGACATCACAAATCAGCACATTTTCAGATGACTCAGTTCAGTGAGGGTGAATATTGTGAGAGGAGAATTGGAAGAATGCGCCAATATGAGAATTAGAGACATAGATCATATTAATATAAGTCCACATAGCTAGGAAACAATGCTAAACACTGAAAAAGGCCATTTATAAGATCCCCTTTAACTACATTGCAAAAGTAGTATACTTTTCAAAAAAAGTGCTTCATTTATGTGCAACAACTACAACATCTCCTCTTCAACATTTCAATATAAAAATAAAATAAAAAACAAACAAGTGCATGATGTGCATATGAACATTCTAACATCAACACTTGAACAAAAAAACACATTTATAGTGCAGCTGAGCTTATGAAAAAGTGCTTCATGTCTGTGCAACAACAGCAAATCACAGCATCTTATTAGCACTTATTGTCCACTCTTAACTCTCAAACATCAGGGGGGTGGGGGGCAGACAGGCCTAGCCTACATACACACATCTAATGAGAGCGATTGCACTTCTTTGACTGGGCAATGGCAGAGAAAGAGGGTTCATAGGAAGTGAGGGCTACCCGCAAACAGTGATGCAAATGCTCATTTGTCAAGGAGGCATGGTTGCTTGTTTTAATAGCATTCATGTGAGAGAAACTGGATTCACAGGTGTATGTTGAGCCAAACAGTTAGCACAGATATTGCCAGCGTTTTTATTTTGGGGAATGTCTTGACATGAATACACTTTATCCAAAATGTTGTGGTGGATTCATTCTCAAGTGCCTGCTTCAGAGCAGATGATGCTTGCATGTCAATTATTTCAAGTTGCAGGAGACATTCATCAATGTGAAGTGATGCAAGGAACTCTTGTCCTTTTGTGGAAATAGCAGCTACATTGGCAAATGGGTTGCTCACAAAATGCATCAATTATCTGGACCTGTCAAATTCATCAAATCAACTTGCAAAGTTTTCCCTCAATTTATCAATGAAATCTGTCATTAATTGAGTGACTTTTGGCTCAATTGTGCGTGTTAACGTTGACATGAAAAAAAAGTAGAAAAAAAAATATATTACCATGTAATCTTTGGCGGGCCGGTCAGAATCATCCCGCGGGCCGGATCTGGCCCGCGGGCCGCCAGTTGAATAGCCCTGCTGTATTGTATCCATTCTGCAATCTTTTAATAAAGTTTTCAATCAATCAGGTTTGCTGGAATAACAACCGATGGAGCGCCATCAATGACGGGGAGGAAAAATGGACTGGTGGCACTGGTTCAAAGAAAACTGTGAGAGGAGGGTGTGGAGGAGGCCATTGCTCTGCACTGCATTATCCACCAGCAGGCCCTTTGCAGCAAATGCCTGAAGTTTGACAATGTGATGTCTGTCTTTGTGAAATGCATCAACCATATTAGATCCAGGGGCTTAAAGCACCGCCAGTTTCGTGCCTTTTTGGAGGAAATAGAGTCAGCATATTGATAGTTTTTTAGTTCATTGATGTAGTAATATTTGTTGTCAATATCCTATGTATCTGTGCACCTATTGTCTGATGCACGCTGTAGCCAGGGCGTCTCTCAGTCTGTATCCTCCTCCTCCCTGCATGTGACCTGATGACCCCGTTGCTGCATCCATCCTGTGGCTCCCTCCTCACACACATGCACGCGCGCCTCACACACACACACATCCTCCTCTTCCGACGCGCACACACACACACGCACACATCTCCCCCACCCAGCTGTCAGGGCCGTGATTTGTTGGGATGTTGTTCAAGACTAGGGGTTTCTCCCTGCCTACATCTGGAACCCACCCATTAGCCCCCCTTCTGGAACAAGCACACACACAGACTAGCACACACACACCACACACACATACATACACACACAAATACATACATACATACACCCCTCCCCTCCTCTGTATAAATGACATGTAGTGTGATGTACTTTCTTTCTTCTACTGGTGGTGCGAGGAGCTGAGCCCATGGGCTGCAGGAGGAGAGTTCTCTTCTTTTCTGTGTGACGAAATAAAATGAAGATGTGATCTACTTCACCGAGGTATAGGGATGGGTATCGTTAGGATTTTATCGATACTACTACTCTTATCGATACTGCTTAACGGTTCAGTACTTTATCGATACTCTTATCGGTTCTTTTTGGTTCTTTTTTTGCAAGAAAAAAAGACAATTAATTAAGAACAGAATCAACATTGCTTTATTATTTATAAATACAACTTTATAAATAAGTATTATAAATAAATATAATTTCTTCAGCAACAGCAGCAGCAATGTTCTTTTATATAACTTTATAAATAAATATAATAAATGAATATAATTTCTTCAGCAACAGCAGCAACAATGTTTTAAATGTGTCTGACTCTGAATTATAGACTTTTTATAATAAACAACAAATGCAAAAGGCTAACAGAACTGTGACACTCGTTCACCCTATCCTCTGTCATCCTTCCTCTAGCTGCTAGGGTGAAAGGACTTTGGGTGGTGGAGGGAGGTAGAGGGAAGGATGTGTGGTGGCCCTGGGCTCACTGGCCTGGGACACATTGGTGGCTGACGCCTCAGCTTGACGATCTATAAAAAGTTTAGATTGTAGTATTTGTAGCTAAACAATTATTTTGTTTATTAGCCTATTTGTAATAATTCGTTATTAGCCTAGGAAACTCCGTATCTTGGCTTACCGGCGGCAGTGGACGTGGATGCAGATGGAACACTGCGCGCAAGGCAGTCGAATGCGCGCATTTCTGCACACTAATATCATGTTTTGCCAACAGATGTTTTGATAAATTGCTCGTATTGCCACCCTTACTGGCAAATGTTTTGTTGCACTTGTGGCAACGTGCGTTGTATATCCATACTTTCTTTAGAACGCTTCGCTCTATCCGCCATCACGAGTCACGGTGCATGCAGACTCAGAGCTGTCTGTGTCTGTGTGCAGCGCGCTTCAGCACGGAGAACTTTCATTAAGGAGTACCCGTATGTAGCACTACTAGCGAGCGACTCGCGAGGAGTGTGTGTAATAATGACTCGCTGTGGCTCGCTTCTCGTGCAGAGACAGAGAGAGGATAGATCGTTTGCAACTTTTAAATAATAATAATAATAATTTCTCTAGAGTATCGATAGCAGTACCGAGGACGTCGGAGCTTATAAATACTCCGGTATTTTCTAATATAGTACCGGTTCCCGTTTACACTTACTATGGCGCGACCCCGGTCAGTCGCCTTTGGTTTAGCTCCGCGACGATTGTGCACATTTTTTGCTATTATGTTTGTTTTTTCGACTTTTTTTATTAAAACATCACTGGCGGGTATGTCATACGACCGCCAGACACTTATGGACCTAAACTCCGGACTCAAATTGGAGTTGGGAGACACTTTATGCCCAGAAGGGCTAACAGAAATCAAGCGGGAGAACGACAACAAAGACAAAGGAAACGGCAGAAAGAAACATAGAGGTAGACGAGGCGGTATCAGACTTAGATTAAAAAGATCTGCTTACCGTCCAGCAATTCCATCCATCTTTCTGGCGAATGCACGTTCGTTGGAGGGAAGGATGGACGACTTGAGAGCGAGGGTCCGATTCCAACGGGAGATGAGAGACGTTAATATCATGTGTTTCACTGAGACATGGCTCAAGCCAGCGACGCCGGACAACAGCGTCTCTCCATCGGACAATTTCACCGTCCTGAGAGCAGATCGCACGGCATCCTCTGGGAAGAGCGTCGGAGGTGGGGTCTGCATCCTCACGAACAATCTCTGGGTTAATCCCAAGGAAGTACATGTCCTCTCAAGTTCATGCTCCCCAGATATGGAACATCTCCAAATCCTGTGCAGGCCGTACCACCTACCCCGTGAATTTACCGCGGTCATTATATCCGTTGTGTATATTCATCCACAGGCAAATACCGGCAAAGCGCTGGGGGAATTACACGACCACATCAACAAACAGCAGATCAAGCACCCGGAAGCCGCGACGATAGTGACTGGTGATTTCAACCAGGCAAACCTGAAAAAAGTGATGCCGACCTTTTTTCAGCACATCGCCTGCTCCACAAGAGGGGGGAACACACTCGACCACTGCTACACCCCGTTCAGAGCTGCCTACAAGGCTGTAGCGGCTCCGCCACTGATGGGCTCTGTAAGCGCGAGCGATCACGACTCCATCTTTTTAATCCCAGCATACAAACAGAGATCACGCGAAGTCGTCGTGTCACGTGAGACAAAAAAGTGGTCTGACGAATCAGAGGCCGAGCTCCGTGACGCGTTCAAGGATACAGACTGGGACATGTTTGAAGGAAGCGCCAGTGACGTCAGCGAGTATGCTGATACCGTTGTAAGCTACATAACTACAGTGGCAGACGGCATTGTCCTCACAAAGACGGCGCGGGTTTTCCCAAACCAGAAACCTTGGGTGGACAGCACTATAAGAACAGCCCTAAACTCACGCACCACGGCTTATAACCTGGGCAGAGAGTCAGGAAATATGGAAGAATACAAGGCTTCAGTCTACACTCTGCGCAAGGCCGCTAAACTTGCTAAGAGGACATATGCTGAGAAACTGGAGACACAAATGGCACAAAACGACACAAGAGGCTTGTGGAGGGGACTGAAGACAATAACTGACTACAAAGTCAGCGCCCCCTCAATGGGGAGCGACGACGCCTCTCTAGCGGACAAACTCAACTCCTTCTACGCTCGGTTCGGTGTAGACAGTGTCGCCGCTAGCCCTCTGGCTAGTGACGTCACTGGCGCACCGGCTGTTGTGGAGGGGGGGGGGGCAACCGCGGGGGGG
Organism: Notolepis coatsorum; assembly: GCF_963971535.1. Classification (NCBI taxonomy): domain Eukaryota; kingdom Metazoa; phylum Chordata; class Actinopteri; order Aulopiformes; family Paralepididae; genus Notolepis; species Notolepis coatsorum. The sequence continues at coordinate 30,181,831 of NC_140181.1, forward strand.
CGGGGGCGCTCTCTCGTTGTCGGAACACAGTGTGAGAAGAGCATTTATGCAGGTGAACACCAGGAAGGCTGCAGGCCCAGATGGTATAACAGGACGCATACTTAAGTCCTGTGCAAACCAGCTTGCCCCGGTGTTCACCGCCATATTTAATCAATCCCTGGCGGAGTCAGTAGTCCCTGCCTGCTTCAAGATGTCTACCATCATCCCTGTACCGAAGAAACCCTCCCCAACATGTCCAAATGATTACAGACCGGTGGCACTCACCTCTGTGGTCATGAAATGTTTCGAGAGGCTGGTCAAGGACCACATTTGTGCCTCTCTCCCCAGTGATATGGACCCTATGCAATTTGCATACAGGACAAACAGGTCCACTGATGACGCGGTCTCCCAGGTACTGCACAGCACTCTCTCCCACCTTGACCGTCAGAAGGGGGGCTATGTGAGACTGTTGTTCATTGACTACAGCTCAGCGTTCAACACCATAGTCCCCACCAGACTGGTGGACAAGCTGATCGAGCTAGGCCTGAGCTCCGCCCTGAGCGCCTGGGTACTGGACTTTCTAAGTGAAAGACCCCAGGCGGTCAGGGTGGGGGGTCAGACCTCCAACACCATCACCCTGAGCATTGGGTCCCCCCAGGGCTGTGTTCTAAGCCCCCTGCTGTACTCACTCTACACACACGACTGTGTGGCCAAGTTCAGCTCCAACTCCATTGTGAAGTTCGCCGACGACACGGTGGTGGTGGGGCTGATCTCGGACAACGACGAGAAGGCCTACCGGGAGGAGGTTGAGGTACTGGAATGGTGGTGCCAGGACAACAGCCTGCTCCTGAACATTGGTAAAACCAAGGAGCTGATCGTGGATTATAGGAGAGGACAGCGGGAGACACACACACCACTGAGGATTAACGGGGCTACCGTGGACAGGGTGAGCAGCTTCAAGTACCTGGGGGTCCACATCTCAGAGGACCTGACATGGTCAACACACATAGTCACAGTAGTAAAGAAAGCGAAGCAGCGCCTCTACCACCTGAGACAGTTAAGGAAGTTCAGAGTATTGGGGAAGATACTCCAGTCCTTCTACTCAGGAGCTGTAGAGAGCATCTTGACCGGAAACATCACTGCCTGGTATGGGAACAGCACGGCACAGGACAAGAAGGCCCTACAGAGAGTGGTGCGCTCAGCCGAGCGTACCACGGGTATTGCGCTACCTCCCCTGCAGGCTCTATACAACAAGAGGTGCAAATCCAGAGCCTGCAGGATAATGAAAGACCCCCACCACCCCAATAACAGCCTGTTCCAGCTGCTGAGGTCAGGCAGACGCCTGCGAATTCTAGAGACTAAGACGGAGAGGCTTAGGCTAAGCTTCTTCCCCCAGGCCATCAGAGCCTTGAACAATGAACATTGAGAGACACAGAAACTGAACTATCCACACACAAGTACATACACGACACGCACGCTGAGCACGCTCACACACTAGCAGCCACTTTAACACTCATGACGCACACACGCACACTTATGGCCAGAGGAAAGGCCACTTAAAGTAGTATAACATCAGGAACAGTGTATTGCACTACTAAAGCTAACTAGCATGTCCTATATGCTCTGTAAATACTAATGTACAGATACCGAGATGGCACACCATGTACCTGTTTATTGCACTGTTTTATTGGATTCTATTAATATGTTGTACCACTGTATTTTTATTGGATTCTATTATATGTTGTACCACTGTATTGCACATCGTCGCGGGCAAGACCAGCCGCATTTCATTGTATACCTGTATGCCGTGACAATTAAAACTCTTGAATCTTGAATCTTTAAAACCGGGGTCCGGGGGGCATCCCTACCGAGGTACGTTGGCTCAGCAGGGGAAATGTTTTGAAGAGGTTTTTTGAGTTGAGAGCAGAAGTGAAAGCCTTCATGGAGAAGGATGGGATGGCTGTTCCTGTGCTAAGTGATCCCAAATGGCTCATGGACTTAGCTTTTCTTGTTGACATCACACAGGAGCTGAATGTACTGAACAAGAAATTACAAGGCCCGGGGCAGCTTGTCAGTGCTGCCTATGACAACGTCAGAGCCTTCTCCACAAAACTTATGTTATGGAAAGCCCAGCTCTCTCAGACAAACCTCTGCCATTTCCCAACATGCAAGGCACTCGTGGATGTGGGCACACCATTCAGTGGTGCGTATGCTGATGCCATTTTTAAGCTACAGGAGGAATTTGATCGCCGGTTTGCAGACTTCAAGACACACAGAGACACTTTTCAAATGTTTGCTGACCCCTTCTCCTTCGATGTGCAAGATGCCCCTCCTGTGCTTCAAATGGAGCTCATTGACATGCAGTGCAATTCTGACCTCAAAGCCAAGCTCAAGGAGGTGAGTGGACAAGTAGACAAGCTTGGACAATTTGAGAGAATTGCCCCCCACCTTCCCTGAGCTTTCCAGGATGTTCAAGCGGACCATGTGCCTTTTTGGGAGCACATATCTGTGTGAAAAGCTCTTCTCCACCATGAATTTTAATAAGTCAAAGTACAGGTCCAAACTGACTGATGAGCATCTTCAAGCCATACTGAGGGTCTCAATTGCTTCCTCCCTCAAGCCAAATGTGGCTCAGCTGTGTAAGAGGAAGCGCTGCCAGGTCTCTGGCACCAAGGAGTAGGCAAGAGAAGCCTATATGTTCTGAAGAACCGTTCATGTTCTGAAGAACCGTTCATGTTCCATTCATGTTCCGTTCATGTTCTGAATAAAATGTTATTACTAAAGATTGGTTCAGTTGTACTTTTTTTTTTGAATACTTGAAACCCTTTTTTTGTGGAATACTTTTTTGTGGAATATTTGATGCGGCCCAGCCTCACCCAGACTCTACCTCCAGCGGCCCCCAGGTAAATTGAGTTTGAGACCCCTGCTGTAGGGCCTTCTTGTCCTGTGCCTTGCTGTTTCCATACCAGGCAGTAATGTTTCCAGTCAAGATGCTCTCTACAGCTCCGGAGTAGAAGGACTGGAGTATCTTCCCGATACTCTGAACTTCCTTAACTGTCTCAGGTGGTAGAGGCGCTGCTTCGCCTTCTTTACTACGTGTGTCTATGTGTGTTGTCCATGTCAGATCTTCTGAGATGTGGACCCCGAGGTACTTAAAGCTGCTCACTCTGTCCACGGTAGCCCCGTTTATCCACAGTGGTGTGTGTGTGTCCTGCTGTGTTCTCCTAAAATCCACGATCAGCTCCTTGGTTTTACAATGTTAAGGAGCAGGCTGTTGTCCTGACACCAGCGTGCCAGTGCATCAACCTCCTCCCGGTAGGCCTTCTCGTCGTTGTCAGAGATCAGCCCGACCACCGCTGTGTCGTCCGCAAACTTCACTATGGAGTTGGAGCTGAACTTGGCCACACAGTCGTGAATACAGCAGGGGGCTCAGAACATTGCCCTTGGGGGACCCGCTACTCAGGGTGATGGTGTTGGAGGTCTGACCCCCCACCCTGACCACCTGAGGCCTTTCACTCAGAAAGTCCAGTATCCAGGCGCTCAGAGCGGAGCTCAGACCCAGCTCAATCAGCTTGTCCACCAGTCTGGTGGGGACTATGGTGTTGAACGCTGAGCTATAGTCATACAGTCTCACATAGCCCCCCTTCTGGCTGTCTAGGTGAGGGAGGGTGTTGTGTAGTACCTGAGAGACTGCATCATCAGTGGACCTGTTTGACCTGTATGCAAATTGCAAAGGGTCCATATCACTGAGGATGAGGATGCTGATGTTGCCAGCATCAGCAGCCATGAGGAGGTCATTTGTTACCTTGATCAGGGCGGTCTCAGTGCTGTGTTTAGCCCTGAACCCAGACTGGAGTGGTTCGAACAGGTCATGGTGTGCCATGTGACTCTGTAGCTGGGCGGCTACTGCACGCTCAAGGACCTTGCTGAGGAAGGGGAGGTTGGAAATGGGGTGGAAGTTGTTGAGGTTATCAGGGTCCAGACCGTTTTTTTTTTTGGGTGACTGCTGCCACCTTCAAGTCAGCAGGGACAGAGCCAGTGGACAGGGAGGAGTTAATGATGTCTACCATGAGAGGACAGAGGGCGGGCAGGCCAGCCTTCACCAGGGTGGTGGGCATGGGGTCCAGAGAGCAGGTGGAGGATTTAGAGCCCGACACCAGCTTCATAATGGAGTCGGTGTCCACCAGGGAGAAGGATGAATAGGAGTAGGTGGGATGGGGCAGGGGGTCATGTTTAACAACCGGAGGTGTGGGGGACACAGGAATAGACTGGAGCTGCTGGTAGATGGCATCGATCTTGGTTTGGAAGAATTCCATGAATCTGTTGCAGAGATTGGAGGAGGTGGTCTGGAGGGGGTTGTCAGGGGGCTGGAGGAGTTTGGTGATGGTGGAGAAGAGGGCTTTGGAATTCCTTGGCCTTTGTAGATGACATCAGAGTAGAAGGAGGATTTGGTTTGGGTGAGGGCGAGTCTGTAGGAGATGATGTGGTCAGAGTAGGCCTGGGTATGAACAGTGAGGCCTGTTTTCCTGCAGCGCCTCTCCAACTGGCTTTCATGGAGCGGCCCTTGGCTTACATGGAGCGGAGCTCAGGGGTGTACCAGGGGGCGGAGTGCGTAAATGTAACAGTGCAGGTTTTAAGGGGTGCGAGGGAGTCCAGGGTGGCAGCTAAGGCTGTGTTGTAGGTGTTCACCAACTCAGTGGTTGAGAGCAGCTGGGAATCATGAGCGAGGTGGGAGCTCAGGGCGTTGGTGAGGTCAGTAGAGGTGATGTTTTTTGTGTTCCTGTACGTCATGGGGTGCTGTGGGCGGCCAGAGGTGGAGGGGACAGGAACTAAGAATTTAATTGCAAGATGATCAGCAACGTGGAGGTCCACACCACTGAGATTGGAGGGGGTGATGGTCTCGGTGGAACACACCAGGTCCAGTATGTGGCCTCTGGTGTGGGTGGGGAAATCTACTATGGTGGGTGAGATTGTGGCAGTCAAGGAGGGACAGGAGGTCGTCGGAGGCGGTGATGTTGTCAACATGAATGTTGAAGTCGCCAAGGAGGTGAATTGAGGAGGTGGATGAGCTGACGGAGGTGAGTAGATCAGATAATTCTGAAATAAACACGGGGGAGAGGGGGGGGGGGGGGGGGCGGTAGAACAGGATGACAAGCACAGGCTGGGAGCCAAGCAGTTTGAAGGCAAGGCATTCAAATGATGTAGCAGGAGGGGTGGGGACGGCCTTAACCTTGAAACAGTTACGATGGAGAACAGCAAGTCCACCACCCCCCGCCTTCAACACAGGGTTGTTGTAGGTAAGTGTAGCCTGGTGGGGTGGCCTGGTTGAGTGTTAAGAACTCATTTGGTATCTGCCATGTCTCAACAAGGCACGTAAAGTCAAATTTATTGTGCAAAATAATGTCATTAATGTAATGAGATTTGTTATTGAGGGACCGAGTGTTGAGGAGAGCAAAACTGGTCATGTGAACAGGGGCAGGAGTGCTGGAAGTGTGTAGCTGTAAGGGCCGGAGTAGGCTAAAATCCATTCCACGATTTCTAAAATCCTTTGTGATACTCCCCGTGCTATTATGCAGAGGTCTCGCAGGGTTTCCCATGCTACTAGCACCAGCTACAACAGAGCTCTGAAGACGCGTCAGATCTGCGACACGGCGACCAGCAGAACAGATGGAATAGCTGGGTGTCCAGGCTGGGAGTAAACAAACGTCCTCCGAGTGCTTCTGTGGATGTAGCGAGGCCGGCGAAGAAGTCCAAGTTGTTTTAAGGGTGTGACGAACGTTGGAAAGTTGTGGTTGTTGAGACTCAGGAGTTGCGGGATGGAGTAATGCAACACACCGGGCGCCGAAGCAGTTAGCCGAGTGCTAACTGTTAGCCATGGAGGACTGATGTTGTTGGTGCACAGAGCTGGAGTGCTAGTAGCCAGACGGACCATAGCATGGCAGGAGGGGAGTGGATGTCCGGGGGAGAAACAGGAGAGCTGAGATTCCAGATGGAACACAGGAGGATCGGGTCGGCGGGAGGAAATGTTGTTGTTGTTACGCTGTTGTTAGCCGGGAGCTAGTTGTTGTTGGAGAGCCAGTCAGATGATCCATAAATGATCCATGGCATCGAGGAAGGAGATGCCAAATGTTGAAGAGTGATAGCGACAGCAGGAGGATATCCAGCAATCGGCCCGTGTTGTGTCCGTTGGAGGCGAAAGCAGCAGGTAGGTGATGACAGCCGTCGAAAAACAGTAAACTAAAATTAATCCATGCAAATATCCGTATAAAAATCCCAAAAAGTTCAAACATATAAAACAATCTAAAGTTCTCAAAGTTATTAATCTAAAAAGTTGACTTTATATATAGATAAGACGTCAAATCAGATGGAGAAGCGGCGAACAAACAACGCCTGCGTACTCTCTCGTTGGTTGCTAGGTTGAAGGAATCTATGTTTTTCAATGTGTATATAATGTATATATTGGTGGGTGACAGCATCTGCTATTAGATATTAGTTGTAAGAGGACAGTATCAGTCACTATGTCTGGCTCCAGTGAGGCTGCAGACGAGGGCCTGTTATCAGCTGAGCTCTCAAGCGAGCCAAGGTCATTGTATGCAGCGGCACTGGGCTCTCACATGGTGGTGTGGTCCCATCGTTTAGTAATATCAACATTTGGGTCAAAAGTGCCGTTGCCATAGTAACAGTCACGAGAGAGATGTCGACATTGTGAGACTTGAAGACTGTAAGCTGTGGGGTCTTCAGGAGACTAGTTAGATTGAGCTTCGGCTAACAGGGGAGGTTTTGGCCGACGACGAGGCCCAGAACCATTGGACTAATAGCATAAGAGACAGTGGAGAAGAATGAATTAAGACTGTTCAAGGACATTACAGAGTTGGTTACATCTGGTACTTGGCTTTGTTTATGGAATAAACAACGTTTTTCCAAGAAAGGTATCACGTTTGCCAGTGTCGAATTCTGCTGATTACGGATTGCATTAACGGGGATGACACAGTTGTACAGCCAGTATGTGAAGGTCGACTTCGGAGTAAGAGATAAACACAACGCAGAAACTTCACGAACACAGGTGACGAGGTGATACTGGCTGATTATGATCGAAATCTATCACTAGGTTACTCGATGTGGTCTGGTAGAGGACCCTTTGTTCTAGATGTGGTCTGGTAGAGGACATGTTCTAGATGTGGTCTGGTAGGGGACACTTTGTTCTAGATGTGGTCTGGTAGGGGACACTTTGTTCTAGATGTGGTCTGGTAGAGGACCCTTTGTTCTAGATGTGGTCTGGTAGAGGACACGTTCTAGATGTGGTCTGGTAGAGGACCCTTTGTTCTAGATGTGGACTGGTAGAGGACCCTTTGTTCTAGTTGTGGTCTGGTAGAGGACACTTTGTTCTAGTCTAGATGTGGTCTGGCAGGTAGAGGACACTTTGTTCTAGATGTGGTCTGGTAGAGGACATGTTGTTCTAGATGTGGTCTGGCAGGTAGAGGACACTTTGTTCTAGATGTGGTCTGGTAGACTAGAGGACACTTTGTTCTATGTGGTCTGGTAGACTAGAGGACACTTTGTTCTAGATGTGGTCTGGTAGGGGACACTTGACAGTGTAATAAATGGTTCTTGGCAGGGTACCTGCGATTTATTCAAACCTCATGGAGTCACTTTCCCAATTGATCCTGAGATACAGATATGCCTTCTGGTCAATTTCTCATGTTATAATCTGACCATAATCTATCATTCCATCAAGCTGACAGAAATCCCACTGGTCGTTGCCAAAATATGTGTTGCAATGAAATGGAAGTCAGATCTGTCATTACCAGTTGGATTGTGTCTCTCAGAAGGGAACATATGCATATGTCTGTATTTTGTCATTCAGAAGTGCATACAGTACATACATACCTCTGGGAAATATATCATACTCACTAAGGAATAAGATACATCTTTTCTATAAAATACGGCCTCATTTTATCTACTACAGAGAGAATCTGCCATCTCACATGATTGAATGATTGTCACCACACTATTGTAAAATGCATTATATTGTTAATACTTTATACTGTATGTATATGCTTTTAATACTTTAGGTTGATATGCTGTTAATACCTTAGGTCTATATGTTGTTAATACTTTATATTATATCCTGTTAATGCTTGATATTGTTATGCTGTTAATACTTTAGGTTTATATGCTGTTAATACTTTATATTTTTATGATGTTAATACTTTAGGTTTATATGTTGTTAACACTTGGAGTTACTTAGTACACTGACGGTCAAGGTGCCAGAGATAAAAGAAAATGTAATATACATATAGGTTCTCATTACCTTGACAGTGAAGGGGGGTTAGGGTTATATAATTAATTATGGTATAATTATTATGAGTATTATTAAGCCTTTGTCTCCATGGCTACAGGCTCTAGAGAAATTACTTCTCTCCCCCCTCTCTCTCTCTTTATTTATTTCTCTCTCTCTCTCTCTCTCTCCCAGGACATTGTTTTCTTAAGGAGTCCTTATTACACACTATGTGGACCGTCCACGAGTTAACTCGTGATTCGATTCCACCCGTTGAGTTAACTCGTGGCGAGTTGTTATTGTTTTATTCCATATTTATAACGCTATTAACATCCGCGATCGACATGCAGGACCTACCCACATATTTGATTTTCGAAACATGCAATACCGGCCAGATCCGCTTAGGGGCGCCATCGCTCCACTGCAGTATCATTGAGGGCGATTGAAAAAAAAATCTTTTCACTGTCTGTGGGCGTTTCATATGAGCCTCGGTTCCAAACGAAGACCCTCCATCTTTGATCCCGTTACCGAACGCATATTTCAGCCTGGAATAATGGGATTTATGATTAGCCAATGGACATATCGATCTACCAGATTCCGATGACTAATGACGAAATGCTGTCAGCACGTCTCGTCCTCCGCTGCTCTGTGAGGAGCGGTGTTGAGGGAATGCATGCCGCTCTGTCTTGGCTTAGCGTGGATCAGAGGCTGGCATGCAGCCTTGTAACATTTTTGTTTAATATTTATAAAATTGGTAAACCTAAGTCTTTGTGGTCAGAACTACAACCCACCAATACTAGACATGGCTATGTCACCAGACACACAGTGGGTCTTCAGTTTACTCTACCTCTACCAAGAACAAATGCACTTAACACTTTGAGTGCCAGCAGGGGGCGCACGGGTTGGCTCTGGATTGCCAACGCTATATTCAATGAGAGAGCAAGCACATTTGCGAACACACACAAACTATATCTTAAATTATGTCTAATACGCCCATCGCTTATCAATGACTTGTTTGCAGTCAACATTGTCGAAACGGATTGTTTTTTAAAATCGGTTAATTTCCGTTTTATACCATTTTGAAAAACGCTAGTTTTTTTAAACTTCCAGAAAAATAAAGATTCTGCAGGAATCGCGCTTTACTGTAATACACAAAACACTGTAATTTTTCTGCCTATTTATGAATCGTTTTTTTAAATAAATGCTAGATTATCGATAGTATAATGTGTACTTATGCACGCTATAGAAGCGTGCTGAAAAATCCATTATCTTATTTCCTGATCAGCTACACACACTCACAGCCACACACACACACATATGGGACACGTTGATATATAGGTGAAAACAGCTCTGATTATCCCAATACTGGTAAAATAGATTCCTTACCTCAGATCAGATATTCTCCAAAAATATTATTCCAATTCCTGATCGCCATTCCAAATATCGATCGCGTTTATTGATCCAACGCTGGGTGGTCGAAAGACATATGCCACGCTGTTCTGATGGTGGGCGATGACTGCAATAGGCTCGGATTACATGCCTGACAAGTAAAATGTGGAATCCGGACTCTTTTTTTCTCATCCATTTCATTCAGTCCAATACCATCCGGAGAGACGATAGGGGTGGTATTTTCCCTGTTCGAGCTCAGACAGATCCCCACTGGTAACGTGAGGCTAGATTGATGAAAAATGTATGGAAATCGATAATAAAAAAATAACGATTAAATAACGAGATTTCTCGTTCTTGGCACTCAACGCATGGCATGAACTAACGAGATTTCTCGTCGTTGGCGGCCTCCGTGTCCTATTTACCCCATTGAATGCCACCACCCACTTCAATGATAGAGCTCTCATATTTGTGAACACATAAACTATATCTTAAATTATGGCTATGTGTCTAATATGGCCGTCGCTTATCAATGACTTGTTTGCAGTCAACATTGTCAAAACGGATTGTTTTTTTTAATCGGTTCATTTCCGTTTTATACCATTTTGAAAAACCCTCCTCTTTTGAAAGTTTCAGAAAAAAAAATAAAGATTCTGTGATAAACGCCCTTTACTGGAATACACTGGAATACACAAAACATGTTGTAATTTTTCGGCCTATTTATGAATTGTTTTCAAATAAACGCTAGATTATCGATAGTATATGTGTACTTGTGCACGCTATAGAAGCGGGCTGAAAAATTGATTCTCTTATTTCCTGATCGCACACACACACAGACACACACATACGGTACATGCTGATATATAGGTGAAAATAGCTCTGATTATCCAAAGACTGGTAAAATAGATTCCTTACCTCAGATCAGATGGATGGAATGGAAATCGCTAATAAAAAAAATAACGATTAAAAAACGGCATAGCTCGTTTCTGGCACTGAACGGTTGGCATGAAATAACTAATTATGCCGTGGCTGGCACTGAAAGTGTTAAGAAAACTAAAACATTTCTAGGGGTAGTTAACATGTTAACTGACATGTGAGTGGATTTTGACTCCTGCTCCTTCCCACTCCCACAGAAATAATCCCATCCCAATCCCAAGTGAGAGTTTAGAAAAAATCCCACTCCCTTCCACTCCCACAAACGACTGATCCCAATCCCGTCCCAATCCCGAGCCAAATTTTTATAGAATCCCATTCCCATCTCACTCCCGTTTACCAATCCTGCTCTGTTTTTCTTCCTCTGTCATGGTCAGGGCCCGGGCCTTCCTCTGCCCCCATCCTGCCACGCCCATATATGGGCAGCTTCCTGCTGCAGCATTCCCACGCTGCCAGACGAGCATTAATCAGCGCGGCTGTGAGGGATTCCCTCATCAGCAGCCCCTATATCACCCGACGGATCCTGTCGTCCCTCGTCGCAGTGTTAAACTGCCTACCTAGGTACAACGACTCAACCTAAAGCCTTGTTAACCTGCTCGTGTTGTGATACCTTGCTCTAAACCTTGTTTCTGTGTGTGCCCAGGACCTCCGCTCCAGCGCACCCCTCTGCCTGGACACCTCGTGCTACACAAGGAATCTCCTGCTCGCTCTCTTCCACGACACAGACCTGTGTCTTCTGCTGACAGCTGCACTGGGAGTGCACCTGTCCTCACCCCCCAAGAAACATTCCCAATACCTGTATGTTGTACATTTCCTGATGTAACTCTGTCTGCTTGGGGAAATACAATTAACACTTTAATCGCCGGAAACGCCGTAACTCGTCATTGCCCGCCATGCTCATTCTGCCGAAGACGCCGTAACACGTCTTTGATATCAATATTTCAAAAATCTGTGATCGAAATCATATTTCTCCTCCGGGGACCTGAGATATACTGCTGATCTCCACTCAACTCTCTAGCGGTTCAAGAGCGCCATCTGGTGGCCGATCGGGGGATCGCCCAGGGGAGAAACAGGATGTAGAAGCTGGTGCTCATTTCAATTCGGTCCGATCACTCGCTATAGGTCCCGGGACTCGAGCTTGACACAATACATAGCGATCCGTTGCCAATAACTCGATGTGCCTATGAAAATGCCCCCACGTGCCTATGCAGGCACGCATGCCTAGGGTTGCCTACCCCTGCTCTAGTGTATGTACAGAAAAATCTGGATTTATCACATGTGCGTAGACGTGTCCCACGCACCTCCTGCAAGTACTCTGTGTTGATAAATATCACTTGATCTACGCTCCACGCTCGTGCACGGTTTTACGTATTTGCATACCAGAACCGCCCCAATTAACCAAATATGGTAACAGGCCTCCCCTTCAAATACCATGAGGAAATTCCTGTCCGTGGAATGTTGGAAAATGGCCAAGCGAACAAAAAAGAGAAATTATACAGACCAAGAGGTGGATGTCCTCGTCACAGAGGTAGACGCCAAGGCAGGCATATTATTTGGTTCCCTCAGCTTCGGCATAACGAACAAAAGAAAAACTGCTGCGTGGGAGGCAGTTACCGAAGCTGTCAACTCGATATCCCCGCAGCAGCGAACCGTTGCGGAGATAAAAAAAGAAGTGGTTCGATGTCAAGTCGACCGCCAAGAAGCGCCTGGCGGAGTACAGGAGGAATGCCAGTGCGACTGGCGGGGGGTAAACATTTCAACAAGGTGTAGTACAAAATGTAGGGCTTTTGCCTAAAGATGCTAACTTTAACAGTGTGAGCTGCAGCAGTAGGATACATCTCAAGGTGGATGTACCATTTGAATTCACTAAACTGGCAATCTGTTATACAGTAGATGCTCTTTAAACAAGTTGACATTTATACACTGATTTGTGTGTGTGTGTGTGTTCCATTGCTGTGTCTCTGTGTAACTCCGTGTGTCAGTGTCCTCTGGGATGAGACGACATGACTTAGAGCAACACATAATACTCAAGCTTTCCTCTCTCTCCCTCTTCCAATCTGTCTCTCACCCCTTCCTGACAGGCAGCGACGCGAGCGAGTGTGATTGCGAAAATGATTAAAATGTATTCGTTTCAATCAGACTATCCTGACCTGCCGCGAGCGACAGCGAACTGAGCAGCGATGTTGTCCACCCCTCAGATATTCGCTCGCTGTGTCTCTAGTTGAGCGATTACGCGGCCGAGTCCCGCCCCTAAACATTACTAATCCTAATCACGCTTATTTAATAGTCACTGGTTAGTTTTATCCATTTCATATGAAATATAAGCGTATAAGAGTTGTTAACCTAAAAAAATACAAATACAAAAAAAATAAAAAAGTTGTTAACCTCTTCAATGTTTGTAATAAACAGAATGTATGTTTGGGAAAACTCCTTTCATTGAATTGTCATATTCACAGTAATACTATTTAATAAGTAGTACTATTAATAATAGTGTAATATTAGCGTATAATATTAATTTCCATTAGACCAGGTCGAAAACACGCTCAATACAAAGGTATCCGCGTCGAAGCCATATTTTTTTACTCCAACCCGGGTACAGACGTAAGAATTACTGAATAGTCATTGATATAACTTTAGCTAGAAGCAGTAACCAACAATGGATTGAATCTGTAATCAGGCTACCAGGACATAATTACCTCCCGTTTACCTCAGATGAAAGCAAGGCGTTGCCAGCGCCTTGAAAGATCGTGATGGAGTGGTAAAGAAACACGGTCCAAGAGTTAAATAAAAGTATTTAACAAAGTTTGGTTTTAATTAGAAAAAGCAGTTACAATAATACTGTCTTGGAAAAATCCAATCCAGGAAAATAAACAAAGCAAGGACATAAAAAACTCAAAGTCGTAGTCAACATCTTTCTCAAGAAGAACAAAAAAAACTCTGGTTTAAAAATCATCACAGAAGATTAGCTAAGAGCCTAGCACAGCTCTTCAAATCTAAAAACAGAAAAGGTAGTGAATGCCATCCTTGGGAAAAGCTCACAGTCAAAACATCCAAATTTCAAGTCCCAATTACACCGCACGACTTTGAAATGGAGCTAAAAAAAAGTCACTGAAAGCCGGGCCTCCCTTTTTATACACAGGTCCGTAGCGTCATATAGCAAGCAAAAATAAACACTCCTTCTTTCAACTTGTGTCTTTGTCATTGGCTCATTGCTACTTCAATGGTTAGTAACTAAAAAAAGTAAAAGTAACAGTTTTACTGAAACAGATTACTGTGCTGTGGAAACCATAGATATCTATATAGAACTATATATATATATATATATCTATGGTGGAAACCCCCTAGGAATCCATCTGCCTCTGCACTGGTCCGGCCTTCAGCAGGAATAGCCTGTACGCTTATAGATATATACAGATATATATATATATATATGTACAATACAGACATATACAATAAACATATACTTAATCATGGTTATATGTTTACACATCACGCATGTAGCTCAATCATCACCCGTTGTAGGATGGCTTTTTCATCAGTAGTGTGACAGCAACGGGTTAACCGCTGCAGAAAGTGGAGTGCACTTTCCTTACAGAAGCTTCTCAAGGTCATACAGAGGGAGGAAAGCACACTGAGGAATCACACATTCCAGCAGCACCCAGCATTAACAGAAAGTTTTTCTCTCCACTCTTTAGTGTATATTCCATAAAATATAGTATAGTTATACAAGTTACAGTTATATAGTTATACAAGTTACACAAGTAGGAGGGAGAATACAAAAAGACATCTTTTTATAAATCACTGACTTTCAGTGCATTCGCCGCATAGATCAGAGGCATACTCGTTCTGTTATCAAGCTTATAATACATGGTCCTTCAGCATATTCAATCAACATTATACTTAATCCTCTATTTATATATGTTAATGCTTAATATATTACATCATACAAGTGCCACAAGACAGAGAGAGAACAGGATGTCAATACAAAAAAGGGTCACTGTAGTTTGTGGCACTTCAACAGTATTGCTTAATATGTTTGACGCGTTGGACCTCCTAGTGAGCCGTCGAATGAAAATGTGACCATCGAGAACAGTGAGCCAGCAGTGGCAGTAGCCACCGTTATAGCAGGTATGGCTAACGTCGTTAGCGACAGCAACGCAAGTATCGTTAGCACTGAGTCTGCCGACGTTACTAGTGATGAAGATGGCAAGATAGCTGCACCCGCCAGTACCACCACTGTCGCAACTAAAAAGGTCCCCAAGTTCAGGTCGGATTGGATGAAACTATTCCCCTGGCTAGTATTTGAGAATGACCTAATGTTTTGCAAATACTGCAAGGGACAGAAGCAGGCGGGGAAAATGGCGTTTGTAATGGGAAATCCCATTTAAAAAAGATGGATTAACTAAACACAGCATATCCTATCGGCACACAGCCTGCAGAGACAGCTACATGATGAGAACCAATAAATCGTCGTCTACGGTGACAGCAGCATTAGGTAGACAAGTTCTTATTTCCGAGGCGGATCAACGGAGGCAGCTTAAAATAAAAGGATCAACGGAGGCAGCTTAAAATAAAAATTAATATCGCCTACTTCATCGCCAAGGAAGAGGAGCCGTTTGTGAAGTTTGGTCCACTCATTATTCTTCACAAGAAGAACGGTGTTGATATAAATCCAACATACGACAACCATGTCAGGTAATATTTTTCCAATAGTAATACCTTGCATTTCAATTATTTGTTTTTCTAAATGCTACCCAAAACAATGTAATGGCATCTTAGGATGCGAGTGTACCATGATTAGTAATGTAACTGCATGTGATGTGTCATAATGTTACACATATAATATGTGTACATGGCATGTATATAGGCCAGCGCTTACAGTGTTCTCATTCACACAGGTGTGCGGAGATGATCGGGTAAGTTGCTGATCTCTTAAAAGAGAGCCCTGCGGCTAAGCTGAGAACTGCAATGTACCTTGCCGTTCTAATCGATGGAGACACTGACATATCAAATACCGAATGTGAGATTGTCTATGTGCACCTGTTGGATGGTGGGAAGCCAGTAAATATCCTCATTGGACAACAGACCCTTCAGCACTCCCATGCGATTGGTAGGTGATCCACTCATTGCCACTCAAGCCTTTTTATTATAAATTATGTGTATTAACCGTCACAGACGCACACAAAGGCACATGCTGGATCCCCCATGTCACTGGCTGGAAGCGTTTAATACGTTCATAATAGCCGTCGGGCTCGCCGACGCTAACGCTGCTCGGAAGAGAGCCCTGCTCATTCACAACCTAGGAACCGAGGGCCAACGGATCTTTAGGACTCTCGGAGCTGCACCGAGTTATGCGGACTGTGTCACACTGCTGTCGGGACATTTCGCTGCTCCACAAAACGTCATGCTCCGGAGGATCGTCTTCCGTCAGCGACGTCAACAAGTGGGTGAGTCGATCCACCACTATGTAGCTGACCTACGGGGCCTGGCTAGCCTCTGTAAATTTGGAGTGATGGAAGATGAACTGATACGGGATCAGCTAGCTGAACATACTAACAACCCTAAGCTCAGGGATAAGCTATTAATGATGCCAGATGAATTGACATTGACAAAGGCTGTTACTATTGCTTTCCATCTCGAGTCAGCAGCAGGTTTGGCAGCACAGCTAGCACCCTCCAGTAATGTTTTCCCCAAACCTCTGATGTTGACTCAAACAGTGGCGCCGTCCGGGGAGTTTCCCGAACCGGTTTTCCCGGAGGACAGCCTGGAGGTAAATTTCGCTGCACGCCGGGGTACGACCGCGTCAACAGCACGCCAGGCCGTGTGTGGAAATTGTGGCTCCTCATCACACCCCAGCCGGGCTCCAGTTTGCCCTGCCAGGGGACAGAGGTGTCAACACTGTGGCAGGCAGAACCATTTTGCCCGGGTCTGCCGCTCTGCTCCCGGTGCTGATAGCACGCCGCCACGCTCGCCACGTCCACCTACGCCGACAACCATCCATTCAGTGGACGCCACCTCTCGTGCATTTAAATGGTGCACGGTGGAACTGGACGGGGTGGTTCTCCCACTCCTGTTGGATACGGGGGCCTCCAAGTCACTTTTGAACATTTCCACGGTTCGACCACTTTTCCCGCGCCGGACGCTCACCGCCAACGCAGAGGACCTGTATGGGTATGGACACTCTAAGATAGGAATGGCAGGCACAATCACCTTCACTGTGTGCTACGGGACCAAGGCCCTTCCCTCATTCACTTTCCAAGTGTCTCATCAGGGAGCCAACCTCATGGGCTACGATTTGTTTTGTGGGCTTGGGTTCTCCCTGGTGGACAATACAGGGGCTGACATTCTGTCTGTGGGTTCGCCCTGGCACCAGCGCTGGCCTGCTCTGTTTAGTGGGTTGGGCTGCCTCACTGCGTTTCACCACCAGCCTCTCCTCATCCCGGAGGTGCGTTCGGTGATCCAGCCGCTGCGCCGCCTGCCCCTCGCCCTACGCAACGATGTCACCGCCGAGCTGCAGAAGCTTTTGGATGCGGGCATCATCGAGCGCGTCGACGCTTCACCATGGGTTTCCAACCTGGTGATAGTCAAAAGGAAATTAGGGGGACTGCGTCCATGCGTCGACCTCAGGCAGGTGAACAAAGCGGTGATTCCGGTACCCATTGCCCACAGTGGAGGAACTGGCGGCACAGTTTTACGGCTCCTCAGTTTTCAGCAAACTGGACCTTCGCCAGGGCTACCTGCAGGTTCCACTGCATCCTGACAGTCGCTACCTTACGGCTTTCGTGACGCATGTCGGAGTGTTTAGGTATACCGCATGCCTTTTGGTCTCAGCTCGGCCCCCAGCTGTTTTAAAAAAAGAATGGCCACCATCTTCGCCGGCATCCCAGCGCAGCTCTCGTCGTTTCTAGGGATGACAGCCTACTACCTTCGCTTCCTTCCCCAATACTCCACAACCACCACCCCGCTTCGGAGGCTCCTGAAACAGGACGCGGTCTGGGAGTGGACCCCAGCCTGCTCTATCGCTTTGCCTCCCGCGCTCTCTCCCCAGCGGAACAGAAGTACTCGGTGGGGGAGCGCGAGGCTCTGGCCTGTGTCTGGGCGTGTGAACGGTGGCACATGTACGTGTACGGACGACATTTTACGCTGCGGACGGACCACCAGGCTCTTACCGCCCTGCTCGCTACATCCGGGTCGGGCCAAAAGCCATTGAGGATTCACCGCTGGTCTGAGAGGCTCCAGCCATATAACTTCACCACAGTGTTTACTCCCGGCAGGGAGAATGTAGTGGCTGACCTGCTCTCCCGTGCCACCCCTGACCCGGCACCCAAAACGTGCCCGGATCCAATGGAACCGGAGCTTGTCCTTCAGCTTCACGGCCCGCTCCAGGCCACAGTCTCCCTGGAGGACCTTCAGCTTGCATCGGAGGGTGACTCCACGCTCGCCCAGCTCCGCACCTACATCAGGGGGGGGTGGCCCGTGAAGCATCGGAGGGGGACTCCACGCTCGCCCAGCTCCGCGCCTACATCAGGGGGGGGTGGCCCGTGAAGGTCCCAGAGGTGCTGGCGCCTTTTCATCGGGTCAAGGATGAGCTGTCCTGCTGGAGCAGTGTTTGTGTGGCTCGGGGGCTTCGCACAGTCATCCCCAGTGACCTCAGAGCACGCATATTGACCATGGCGCACGAGGGGCACCTGGGCATCGTGAGGGTGAAGCAGCGCTGCAGGGATCTGGTGTGGTGGCCGGGCATTGACCGGGATATAAAGACAATGGTGAGGGACTGGTCAGCCTGCCTTCTCAGCGGTAAGACGGGGCCGCCGACCCCAGCGCCGCTGCAGCCTTTGCCATGGCCACCCGCACCTTGGAAGCACATCCAGCTGGACATCTGTGGGGAGCTCCATGGTGTCCCACACCATCAGTGTTTCCTCCTGGTTGCCTATGACCTCCATTTCAAGTGGGTGGCCGCCTCGGGGTCTGTGACTACCCGTGTGGTCACGGATTTCCTCTCCGCCCTGTTCGCCCGGTGGGGCATTCCAGACACCCTCACTACGGACAATGGGCCGCAGTTTGTCTCTGCTGACTTTCATGGAGGCCAGGGGGATTAACCACGTCCGTACAGCCTTCTACCACCGGAGGCAAACGGGGGGGGTGGAGAGGTTTAATCAGACATTGAAGAACGGCATCAGAGCGCACCTGACGGAGGGTCTGCCGTTCTCAGCCGCTTTACTCCGCACTCTGCTTCACTACAGGGCGACGCCGCACACAACTACGGGCAGTTCCCCAGCCCTCCTGATGATGGGACGCGAGTTGCAGCTTCCCCTGGATCGGCTGAGGGTCCCGGCAAGTATCGCGCCGGCAGTGATACCCTGCCAGGGCACCAGGGTCGCAGATGCTCAGCGTCGAATGAAGCAGCGGTTCGACAGGAGGCGGAGGGTGAAAGCGCCTTCCTTCACAGAAGGAGACTGGGTCCGGATTCGTCGTCCCCACCGGGACCACAAGCTGCTCTCCTTCTGGTCGGCACCGATACGGGTCACGGCCCAGCTGGGCCCGGCCACCTTTCGTCTGGCTGATGGATCACGGTGGCACGCCGGTTCCAGTCCGCGTCCGGAATAGACCGGCCTACTTGACTGACAGTCTACCCGGTTCACCTAGGTAGGCTGCAGGGACTGTTAGTATGAATTAAATATGAATTAAACTGTATGGGGATGTTCTTCGGGGTTCCCTGTGGGGGGGGGGGGGGGGGGATATGTTGTGTATGTGAATCACACCGTTGTTCACCGGGCCTTTAAGATGGCACGGTAATGTTGCGACACTGCTGTAATATACCGTAAAGCGTTGTGGTAACGGGAGATGATGTGTGTGTGTTGTGCACTGGTGGAGCGGATCAAATAAACCGTCAAACGTTAAGTCGCAGTCCGGTGCGTTATTTGAAGACATAATACACTTTTTTGTGTATTCTGCCATTTTCTCTCCGACATGTTCGAGGAGCTCTCTACACTTACGCCCAGGGCACACAGCACGTGAATGAACACGGACGGACGGACGGCTGCCGCTTCACTTCCGCTCCCATGTTAACGGACGCTACTGTGCACACTGGCCGCAAGCGGGAGCGCGCCTCGCGGGCGGCAAGCTATCTTTTCCGCTTTGGTTGGATTCGAGCGCCGCCTTGTCTATGCTCTTCAAGTGTTGAATGTGCATTCCTCCGTGCGCTAACGCACGCTATAGTCATCGGAGGTGTGTCTGGCCAGGCGTGCGATCCCGCTAGGAACCTGCGCATGAAATTCGTGCGCGTTGGTTCCTAATTGGCCGATGCCTGGAACCGTGTGGCTCCTGTGACTTTCGATTCCCTTATCGCTGCCTACAGTTGCGCAATAACGCTACGTTAGCATGTAGCCATGGCAGACTCTATTTGATTCCTTAAGGGCTCGAAATTTGGTAATATGCTCCCGAAATGCTCCCGCTGTTTGGCTACTTCTATGTGCAGTGAAAACTACTTGAATGCTTTAGAACCTAGTCATTGATTTAGATCAGGGTGAGCTAAAATTAGCCGCGGAGCTAACGTGAGCTAACGCTATTTAATCAAGCTCACAAAGAGAGATAAACAGCTGACAGCGGATAGTACAGGTACAAATACAATAAAACAGCAGGTGGGGGCTGTTGTGTAAACCTTGTACTCTTTATTTCACATATGTGACTCGCCGTGACCAAACCCGATTTGATCCGCAAAGGGGGAGGTGCTCTGAAATGAAGAAAATGTCTTGCTGTTTAGAAAATCCTAAAAATCGAAATCTTGATTTTTTTTACATATTTGAATTGTCATTGATGTGTTCCCTTATTTGCCCTTAGTTGCAAACTTAAATACAACTTGTAAATGAGGTAATTATTGTTATAATAGTTCCACAAATTTTCTTCCAAGTGAGGAGAAAAAACTACACGCGCGGGCTGTGGGGCCTGTCCACAGGGGCCAAGTACTGTACTTAATAGGTGTTAACACACAGACGTCATTAGCTTTAGAATAACACACTATCTTAATGTTATAAGTTCAGATGATTTATAAGCAACGTAACGCAGTGTCTAAAAAAAATATTAAAAAAAAAGAGGCCTTTACGGCCTTTATAAAACGTGTGTTTTAACTTAATTAAAAACCATTAAAACACAGTTCGAATTTTATGAGCGAACGAATTTCGGTAGGGTGCATTTTTTCCAACCTAATGGCTAAAAGTAAATTAATTTAATACGGAAACGGAGTGATAAAAAATGGCTTTTTCATCAGCTTTTTCATTATTGTGGGGGCCCTGATGTAAACTGCGCTGCGGCGCGATGAGGGCGCGTTAACCCTTTCACTGCCACACTACAGAAGCTTAGTAATGCTTCGCCTCAACTCCGTTTCTGGTAGAACTAGTGAGCGAATCTTTAATATTTTTTTTGATTCATATTCAGAGGTAATTCGTCGAGATATTTATAATTGGTATTTAGCAAAAATAAATATTAGAAATATGGTGAAAAAAACTATTTATCCGTTTTTTTATCCGTCACTACCACACTACAGAAGGTTAACCTTTCACTACCACACTACAGAAGGTTAACCTAGTTGTTGTGTCTTTCACTACCACACTACATGTATTTACATCTAAATGCTTATTGGTCAGGCGGTGACGTCATTAAGTTGATGCCATTGATCGGTGAGTATTAAACAGAGAGCAGGGCAGTGCATGTTTGCCAGTCACCATGGAACCCAGTCAGCAACCCACAGCGAGGGCACTTGCCGAGGCATTAAACCGGTTTGCTCACTTCGGAGCACACTGTGTTGAAGACGAACGCGCTTTAGGAACATTCATCACGGATTTCTTTCCGCAGAAGAAAAATCCAAAAAGAAACTCAGATTCTGGTTCAGAAGAAGAAGACAATTGTGACGAGTTAGAGGCAGATGATGATGATGGTGACAACACTATTGAAGACGAGGCAGAGCCAGAAAATGATGGTGATGGTGGTGACAAAACTAACGGATTTGAAGACGAGGCAGAGCCAGAATCTGATGATGGTGACAACACACCTAACGGATTTGGAGACAAGGTAGAACACGTAATGTGCGTTGTGGAAGTTGAATCTGACGAGAACCACGAACGCCAAATGGAAAGACTTTTGCGATTTACTTGTAAATGCGTCCAGGTTGATAAAGAAAATGACATTCTTAATCGGCGGTCATGTATCACAAAATTGGACCGTGATGAAGTTTACACAAGGCGTTTTGAGATAGCGGCTCTCGAAGAGGATCATAAAGACTTGATTATTATGGCGCAGCTCCAGGCTTTTGGTCGAAAGTCAGAATGGACTATCGGAAATAAATCGTTTTCCAAAAAAAGACAACGTGCTTACACAAACTATTTCTTCGGGGCGATACAAATCTGCCGTGAAGCTTTCCTCTTCATCCACGGGTAAGTTATTATTATTGTCTATTTAAAACTAATATAGTACATCATGCCTATTTTTTTTTAAATGATAATAAAATCTTGAAACTTGATTAGTCTTGTTTATTATCAGGGTCCCCCATTTTATTAAAACTAATTATAGTACATTATAGTAGAGTATAGTAGCATAGTATAGTATAAAGTATAGCAGATAGTATAGACCAAAGACACTATTTGTGTCTTTTGATTTGTGCCACAATTACAATAACTATCTCTCTCTGTCTCCACAATCATGTAGACTGGGTGTGGTACAGACAGGTACCGGTACTTGTGATGATGATGATGATGATTGATGATGATGATCTAACTATCTCTCTCTGTCTCCACAATCATGTAGACTGGGTGTGGTACAGACAGGTACCGGTACTTGTGATGATGATGATTGATGATGATGATGATCTAACTTCTCTGTCTCTGTCTCCACAATCATGTAGACTGGGTGTGGTACAGACAGGTACCGGTACTTGTGATGATGATGATCTAACTATCTCTCTCTCTGTCTCCCCCCCCCCCCTCTTCTCTCCCAAGAATAGGTAAGGATCGCTTGATTGCAATAAGCAAACACATGTCAGAAAATGGCATGTGTCTTCGCACAAAGAAGCGATCGCCACACAAATAAATAAATATGAAGATATCGAAAAAGTAGTTCAATTTGTGTTGAATTATGCAGAAGATCATGCTGTTCACCTCCCTGGACGCCAGGCACACCAAAAGAACTTTACCGGTCAGCTGTTACCATCTTGCGTCACGAAGGCATCTGTGTGGCGTTTATATACCAAGGCAATGCCAGTTGGTAGGTGTAAGCAAATCTTTGTCAAAGAAATAGGTCAAATAGGTCTTTGTCAAATAAAAACAAAGCTTGAAAATGAATGACATTGTGCTAACATGTGTTCTTATTAATCTTTCAGACCAGCGAGCAGTGGGCCTGTCCACATTTAAGTCCCTCTGGAGGCAATTACTGAGTCATATCAGAGCAATCAAACCAATGTCTGATCTTTGCTGGGTGTGTCAGAAGAACAATTATCTGGTTAGTGAACATCACAGTGTTATGAACTTTGAACTGCAACTTCTGTATGAAAAGTGTTATACAAATACAGTTTATTATTATTAATATTAATCATCATTTACTTAACTTTTTTTTTTCAGATTTTCAAAAGTGCCAATCTGCCAGAGGCTGAGAAGTCTGCAAAGCTGAAGCAGCAGGAACAACATCTGGCGCATGTAACCTCCGAGCGGGCTGCCTACAAGGGCATGCTTAAAGCCGCCAAGGAGATCGGTGATGGTCTTTCTCTGGGTGGTCATGTGCCACCGGCAAGCAAGCCCTTGACAATGCATTACAGTTTCGACTACGCTCAAAAGGTGACTACATACCAAGCCCTCTTTCACAACATCATGTTATAATTGTTATAACTACTGCATTGCTCCCTTTTTTTTCTTTCTAAAATCCTTATTCATTTATTGCAGGTGCACTACCCATCAGACCCCCTTCAACCAGGGCCCATGTACTTCTTGGCTCCACGCAAGTGCAGCATATTCGGTGTTTGCTGTGAGGCGATTCCACGGCAAGTCAACTATTTGGTGGATGAGGGGATGGAGTCCAGCAAAGGTAGCAACGCCGTCATAAGCTACCTGCACCACTTCTTCAAAGACCATGGTCTTGGGGAGACAGATGTTGACCTTCACTGTGACAACTGCAGTGGCCAAAACAAGAACAAGTACATGTTGTGGTACTTAGCGTGGCGAGCGCTACATGGTCTTCACCATCGTGTCAATCTCCACCTGCTGATTGTAGGCCACACAAAGTTTTCCCCGGACAGTTTCTTTGGGCTTCTCAAGCAGCGTTTCAGAAAGACCAAGGTGAACACTCTTGATGAGATTGCAGCAGTCGTAAGGGACAGCTCAGTGGCTGGAATCAACATACCACAGCTAGTGGGAAAGGAAGATGGCACTGTAATCGTGCAGTCCTACAACTGGCAGGAACATCTGGGGCCTTACTTCAAGCCACTGCCACAGATCAAGCAGTACCAGCACTTTAGGTGGGTGTGGTCACTGTGTGTTGTGTATTTACTGTAATTAATTATTCACACTTTAGTGCAAAGAATGTCATTGGTAAATGATACAAATGCATTGATATTGTTATGTGCCCTGTACTAACGTTTCACTTTATTATTGCAGCTTTGATTCCAAGGAACCTGGTGTGGTTGTGGCAAAGATGTCTATTGATGGCGCTGAAACCAGATTCCAGCTGCTCCGTGACGTCCGTGTCCTGCCGCCTATAGATGGACTTCCTGTGCTGCCACCACCGGGACTGGACTCTGCAAGACAACACTATCTGTTCCACAAGATCAGAGAGTTCTGTGATGAGGAAGCCCAGGACGTAACATGCCCGGCACCACCAGCCAAAATATCCAGCGGCGGTTCAAAAAGACCACGGTGATCATCTGGAGAGGCCATCAGAACATTGAACATTGACTTTAGCATGTCTATTTTTATCTCGTGTTATTTTAAATGCTAATAAAATCTTGAAACTTGATTTTGTCTCTTGTTTATTATCAGGGTCCCTTTCACTACCACACTACAGAAGGTTAACCCTTTCACTACCACACTACAGAAGGTTAACCTTTCACTACCACACTACAGAAGGTTAACCTTTCACTACCACACTACAGAAGGTTAACCCTTTCACTACCACACTACAGAAGGTTAACCTTTCACTACCAGACTACAGAAGGTTAACCTAGTTGTTGTGTCTTTCACTACCACACTACATGTATTTACATCTAAATGCTTCTGGAGAGGCCATCAGAACATTGAACATTGACTTTAGCATGTCTATTTTTATCTCGTGTTATTTTAAATGCTAATAAAATCTTGAAACTTGATTTTGTCTCTTGTTTATTATCAGGGTCCCTTTCACTACCACACTACAGAAGGTTAACCCTTTCACTACCACACTACAGAAGGTTAACCTTTCACTACCACACTACAGAAGGTTAACCTTTCACTACCACACTACAGAAGGTTAACCTTTCACTACCACACTACAGAAGGTTAACCTTTCACTACCACACTACAGAAGGTTAACCCTTTCACTACCACACTACAGAAGGTTAACCTTTCACTACCAGACTACAGAAGGTTAACCTAGTTGTTGTGTCTTTCACTACCACACTACATGTATTTACATCTAAATGCTTCTGGAGAGGCCATCAGAACATTGAACATTGACTTTAGCATGTCTATTTTTATCTCGTGTTATTTTAAATGCTAATAAAATCTTGAAACTTGATTAAGTTTCTTGTTTATTATCAGGGTCCCTTTCACTACCACTACCAGTCACCAGACTCATTTTAATAACAAAGAGCCTCAGACTGGAAAGCTGCCAGGTGTTAATTGCCCTAGAGAGAGGGGGGCCATGGATTACAATGACTTCTGGGTAGTGTTGTAGTTGTTTCACTATTGTCACTGAATAGCCTGCTCGTCTCTTGAAGGCTATTATCTCTGAATACGTTTTGTGATAATCACCATGAATCATAGGAAGTAGCTTGCAAAGTATCCCACCAAAATGTTCAAGTGATGGCTTATTTTGAAGGTATGAATCTGTACTTTCATAATATGTATAAAAAAAAAAAAATGAAGATCCCTCAACATGACCCTGAAGTCCATACCTGGTCACATATAATGAGAGACGTGAGTGCTTGTTTACAAGTCTGTAAGCCAGGAAGAGTGGTGCAACATACAAATGTGTCCCGTGTAGCAACACAAGCCAATACTTTAAAGGACAGGGGCCCGGGGAGGGAGCTCTCTCTCTGTGTGTGTGTGTGTGTGTGTGTGTGTGTGTGAGAGAGTGTGAGTGAGAGACAGAAGTCAGAGGAATAACAACCAATAGATTATTCAATAGATTAAATTAGTTTAAGAATAAAAAAATAAATACATTTTAAGAGAATCTCAAATACATTATTTTATTTAAGTGTAGGCTATAGTTAATGTTTTATTTTTTACAGTTTTTGTATTTTTCTGACATGGGGGTTCAACAATAAATGACAATCAGAAATGTCAAGTTGCATGTTGTTATTCTAACCAGCTTAGACCCCGACGCTCTGCATCTTCTGGCCGCCTCAGACCTACTCCTATCCGAGCTCCGGGAGGGTCATCAAAGAGAAGTCGCCTATTCTCAGTCCTTGCCCCACAATGGTGGAATGAACTACCCACCAGGCCACGTGAGCGGATCGGCGCGGCCGAGAAATCCGCTCTTCGCTCTTTAAAGCTTGGTCCGCTCCGCTAATCGCTCATGTTGACCCCGCCCCCAAGTCGCTCTCCGCTCGCTCACCACTCACCTTGAATCGAGCGCTCCCCGCTCCCCGCGCCAGATCGCTCGGCAGTTTTTCTTTTTCTTTTTTGGAGCATGGTGTAAATGAGCTCAAACTACAACAGTCTACACCCCCTGGGCCCCTTAACAATTGTTTGTATTGAGCCGCATTGTAATTGTAGCCATTCTGCAATGTTAAATAACGTTGTTTATCCATTCACTAGCTCTACTAAGCGATGATAGGCTAGCCGAGCCACAATGCTATGGTCGCTGCCATTAACGTTAGCATGTAAGCTAACGTCAACAACAATGGCGTCGATACTTTTCCTAACAGGAGTGAGTGTGGGCGTCATAGATATCTATGGTGGGCGTCTCTACAGTGACGAAGCCTGAACCCTTCTCATTGGTTGAAAATGGCCTTCATGTTTGTACATCGCCATCTGTTGCTTTGGCATTGTACTGCATGTATATTATTACATCAGTGTTAAACCACTGTGAGCGGCCTGGAGTGGATTGGAGCGGAGGAGAACTCTCGCTCCGGACGTCGCGCCGACTCATTTTAAAACCCACTCCTCGCTCACGTCAAAACCGGCCGCTCCGCACCCCGCGCCGCTCACGCTCCGATCCGCTCACATGCACTGCTACCCACCCCAGTTAGGACAGCCGAATCACGTCCAATCTTTCGCCGTCGACTAAAGACGCACTTCAACCATTATCTGAATAAAAAAAAATATATCTAACCCTAACTAACCGTACTGTCATGCACTTGTCCTAATAAACTAACCTACACTGTAGCACTCAACACTTTGATGAACATTGTTGCTCAGCTGATAGAGTTGTGCCCTTCCTGATGGCTTGTCGTACAGAACTTGTAAGTCGCTTTGGATAAAAGCGTCAGCTAAATGACTAAATGTAGTTCTGTTGCATTTCCAATTTATTTATTTAAATTATAAATTGATCAGGTATCGATAAGGGAATCGATAAAGAATCGAATAGATAAGCAGAATCGATAATGGAATCGTATCGATAAAATCCTATCAATTCCCATCCCTAGTTGTATGTGCCCGGGCCGTCAGCCTCACACTGCAGAAGAATTACCTAATCCTCCCCCAAGCCACATCAGAGCTGAGGAAAACAGTGACCAGACTTGAAGCACAGTCTAGGGCCAAGTCAGGAGGCATGCTGGAGAAGATCCAGACCATGCTTACTCTGCAACAGGATGGAGATGATGAGTGCAGATTCCAGGTATGTTAGGATAAGAGTGTGTGAGGATCCAAGGGAAATAAATGTTTAGGGCAGAAGTGTGAGAATAAAGTTACTATTATAGGCCTTTTCACACAATATAACATTTGAGGATAAGGGGAGAAGTGCAGTCTTTAAAACAATTATGTATTGTGTGTGTGTGCCTTATCTCTCTCTCTCTCTCTCTCTCTCTCTCTCTCTCTCTCTCTCAGGGAATTCCACTGAAGGGGAATCGGACAGGCCTCACAGACCTCACCCATCCCGGGCTGAAGAAGCACATTGAGGCAGCCATCAACATCGGTGTGACGGCGCTAAAAGTGAGGTTTGGTGTTCTCCTGACTGATGACAATGAAGTCAAGACCCCTGTGCAGTTCTTCAGGGTCTTCAATCATGACACATGGCCGCCTTCTCACTTATGGTGATGATGATGTGGCAGACCTGATGAGGCACTTCAGAGAGCCTCTTGAGAGGTAAGAATGTATTTTGCACTGCTGTACCATATGTAAAACAATCATGTCTGGGTATTTGCTAACTCTCTGTTAAATCCTACAGATCCGGGTGTGACCTGGCTGCTGTCCAGGATGAGTGGCAGGAACTGAAAATATTGGTCATTTGACTTGATTCAACAACAAAGCAGTCGGGGCAAGCCGAAAACGGTCGAAAGTGTGGTTATTTGAAGTTTGGATTTTTTCCCCACAACTGTAGGTAGATTACATTTTTAGAGACTAAAGTACAGAAAAAAGGTACCGTTGGGTACCGGTATCGATTCACAGGTACCGGTACCGTATCGGTTCAAATGTGAACGGTACCCATCCCTACTGAACACACAACTGCAGGGCAAGGGCATTTTTTCTCATGAAATGCATAGCCATGTGAAAGCCTTCATGACAAAGTTGCAATTAATTTCAAGGCAACTAGGCAGCAACAATCTCGAACACATGAAAACCCTGAAAGAAGTCAAACCATCAGCTGATCACCGGCACAGGTACTCATCCATGTTGGGAGCACTGCATGATGAATTTTCAGGGCATTTTCAAGATTTCAAAAAGGTTGAGGATGAAATGCAGCTGGTTTCCTCTCCCTTTACCTGCAGTGTTGATAGTTGTTCAGTTTGAACTCATTGACCTGGGCCCTGTTTCTTGTACCTGGTTCAACTAAGTCGATCAAGATGTCATTATCCAGATTCAGTTAACGAGATGATTGAAGCCAGGCTATTCAGGTTCCCCGAAGGCCGATTGACTCTCGTTAACTCAAGCCGGACTTGACGACTCTGGATAATTGCGCGCGGCCGCGTCACCTCAAAAGGCATCAGAGATCGAGTGCAGAAATGCAGATGTCAGAGCGAAAATGGCGAAAGCGGCGAGAGCAAACTTCTTCCACCCCGCTGAGCAGGAATTGCTCATGCGCACATATGAAGACCACAAGAGCACCATCATGATAAAGTCCAACACTGCCACCGCTGCGAGGGCAAGGCAGAGTGCGTGGCAACACATCGCTGATACGTTAAATGCGTAAGTGTTGGGCAAATGTATATTATTCATTATCACAACCTTCAGAATAAGTAGATACAAAAGCCCAAAGCGTATTCATATAATTGATATGGATTAATAGATACGTATATGAGGATATGTATTAGGTCAGACATTCAATACATTGAAGCAGTGAAATGAAATTGCGTGTGATCCTCTCTATTCTTACATTATTCATGAGTCCACCTTATTAATTTCCTACAATAATGATATGCTATGGTGTACTACCAACACTGTCATATAATTATGAGTGCTTTCAACCCCCATGTATAGAAACAACCCAGAGTCCAAAAGGACATGGGAGCAGGTGAAAACCAAGCATAAGAATATAATTCAGAATGGTGAGTGAGTGAATTAATACAATCTGTGCCATGGTATTGCATTGAACAGCTTGTCAATGTCGTATGATCCTTCATATTCCAGCAAACAAAAAGAGGTCCGACATGGCCAAGACGGGGGGGGGGGGGGCCGAAGACCCCTGACTTCACTCCTGCGGAGGAGCTGGCCCTCCAGCACAACAGGGGAAGACCGATAATGGAGGGTGTAGCTGGGGGCAGCTCCTCCGCCTCCGGGAGTAATCCTAGGAGCCCTCATCCCAGAGGTATAGGTGCACTTCATTCTATGAGTCTCTTTCATGATTATTCATTTAGTTAACCATCGTCACATTTTGCAGTGTTTGGACCTGCTGATGCAGAGGACACCACTGATGTAAGTTGATATTGCTGCATCATTGTGTAATGGTTCTATTTTAGCAATAAAGAAATCAATAATCAGAAGATCATTGAAAAATATCCCAAACCATTGCAATATCATCCACTGAATTATGTCGGTGTTTTTGGTAAATAATGTAATGTAAAAAGGGTATATAGCAATTATAAGCCTCTGCTTCAGCCTACACGTTGTCGGTCATTTTCTCTCTTTCATAAAAGGTTCTACTACTTTGCTTTGTAGAATACCGAAATAAAACCATCAATACATGTTCATTGTGTGTGTCCTTTAAAGAACCAAAGACAATTCTCCAAAGTTCCTAATAATTCCTAATTCACTAACAGACGGACAGTCCAGCAGACGATGGCGAGGACACCCTAACTGCATGTTCCGGTGATGTGGTAAAAACAAGTTGTGGAAACTAATACTCCTATCCAACTCACTCCTTGTGAGTGGTATTTGGACTAAATCAATGCATTCCTTTAGCCAGGTACTGAATCACGGCCGGAGCCTGCAGGCCCCTCTCACTCTGCTGGAACTGGGGATGGGGAGGTGAGTTATCATTTAATACCCTCACATTGTGAGGGGAGGTCTGAGTTTAGTTGCCATCTGACCGCCACACATTCATTTTCTTTCTTTAGAACGACCGTGGTGAAAGTGTAAAATCACTATATAAGCGGAAGTTGCGGGCTGAGGTTGCATTCCTACAGTCTGAGATGGCGGGTCGGAATGAGTACCGCCGGATAAAAATACGGAAATTACACAAGGAGATGGAATTGATTGATCAGCAGCTGGATGTAAGTGTAACCATGTGAAGCTTTGCCTAAAGTATTTGTGAGCTTTGGCATGAAATGCAACTTAACTGAAATTCTTTCTTGTGTGCACTTTCATTTACAGGCGGGCAGGCGGGGCAGCAGTCAGAATAAATAAAGACTTTATTGTACAACATATGGATCTCTTCTTCTTCTTGTACATGTTCCTCTATGAATGGGTATAACTTGAAAGCAAAGAGGGTGGCAAAGCCTAGAACCATATAGATTAAACATGCAAACATGAAAAGAGGAATACGTAAGATGAGTCCAACATTAACCTAAATGAACTCAACACCTAACCAAAATGATGGTGGGCAATTCTGTTCCTTGCAGCCTGTCCGGTCTGCTCGTCCAAGTGGACTGGCTGTAGGTCATCCTCAGGATGGTCCAGGATGACTGGGACCCTCTCCTTCCTCAGTGTTGCTATATTGTGGAGCACTGCACAGGCCACAGTGATGTCACATGCCCTGTCTGGTGCCACCCGCAGCCCGCGCAGACACGTGAATCTGCCCTTCAGTTGGCCGAAGGTCATTTCTATCCGGGCTCTCGTCCGAGCATGAGCCCCGTTGAAACGGGCTTCAGGCCCTGGTGCTGGCTCTGGATAGGGGGTCATGAAGTAGGGCTTGCATGCATAACCCCTGTCTCCAATTAGGAGTCCATCGTAATGACCTATAGTAGATAATATACAATGTTAGATCACCTCTACATGAAATAAGCATTTATAGATGACATGATATTTGCTATACCTTGCTCGAAGCTGTTGCACAGTGCAGACTCTCTGAATACTCTGGAGTCGTGGACGGAGCCCGGCCACTTGGCCTCAATATTGGTGATGAGGCAGGTGGAGTCACAGATCATCTAAGATGAATTGCGGTCAAGTCATGGTTATTGTACAGTACATGGGTAGCCATACAGCAGGCAATTGCAAGGTCCATGATGACCCCTATGTTAAAACAAATATGATTGCTTTTATAGCAATGTAATTTAAGGGGAATTGTCATAAGTTGGCCTACCTGCACATTAATGCTGTGATAGCCTTTTCGATTCACAAAATCACCCTCGTTTGGGCCAGAGGGTGCTTTGAGTGTGATGTGCGTGCAGTCCACTGCGCCAATGACATTTGGAAACTCTGCATAATAATAATAAGCTCCGTAATGAATAGTGATATATGAATGCACTTTAATTAAATGGTGGAATATTGAATAACTCAATTACCCGCAATTCCATAGAAGCCCTCTTTGATTACATTCACTTGGACACGGCCAGGGAATGTAATGTAGTCATCCATGAACGTCTTCAAGGCCAAATATACTTTGCGAATAGCACGGCATGCAGTGGCTTTGCTGATGTTCTCCGCATCGCCTACGGTGTACAGAAAGGTACCACTGGCAAAGAAACGCAAGGCAATGCAGAGGGTCTGGGTGACAGTCAACGCTCTGCTGCGGCGTGTTTGATTAACAAGGTGTGGCCCGAGGAGGTCTTGGAGGAAAATGATTCCTCGTCTGCTAAATCTATAGCGCTCGTACAGGAACTCATTAGTATAAGCTAACGGATCTTGGCGATCTCTAAGCACTCTCTCTCTATGAACTGCTAATCGGACTATGATTGCTCCTTCGTCAATCGGATCTCTGAGGAAGGGACATGCCATTATTTGCGAGGGTGTGGCCACAATCCACGCATAACGTTTCAATTTCTGCTTGAATGAAACAGAATCCAGGCGCTCCTCTCCTTCCTCGCTCCTCATACACAGCGGAGAATATGAAGGGAATCCGAGCCGAACGAGCGATAGGTTTCAATCATTAAGGATGTCCCCGCGGGATTCACATTTGCAATGCTGCGCGTTGTTAAAATAACCATTATAATGTGTACATCGCACCGAGCGAGCGCCACGGTATATATAACGTGCATTATTTAGGACAAAGTGAATTTAGTATCAGCATTTTGGGTCTATTTTACATTTCAAAAGACCCCTCTGGAAGAATGGAGCACAAAAACGTAATTCAGAATGGTATAACGCAGATCCTAGGCTGTGGGAATAATTTCAGGAAACGAGCTGTCACTTTCTTTGCGGGGGCGTGGCTCTGCGTGATCCGGCTAACTTGAACTTGAACTCTGCTTTCGACCAGGCTCAAACTTTTGGATCTGTTGTCATGGTGATTTGGAAAATCCACGTACGGGGAACCGGAAAGTCCGGCTAACTCAGTTATCCAGTTAAAGTTATTCGGCTAACTCAGTTATCCAGGTACGAGGAACGGGGCCCTGCAGTCTGATTCACTACTGAAAGAGCACTTTAAGTCAGCATCACTGCTAGAGTTCTACTCTGCTCTCAAGGAGGAGAACTTTCCAAACATGAGGAGACATGCTCAGAAGATGTTGGTTCTCTTTGGATCCACCTATTATGTGAACAGACATTCTCGGTCATGACGTTTACCAAATCCAGGTACAGATCCTCTCTCACTGATGAACATATGTCAGCTTGCAAGCTATAACACTGACGAAGGAATATGTAATTCCGAAACATGTTTGTTGAACATTAAATTAAATCCTTGAACCTGAGAGTGCTGGTCTAGCTTCACTGCTTCTTTTTTATATAATACTTAATGGGATTTCAGAGAGCGCGGTCTTGAGAGCGCGGTCTAACTTGACATCAAATTCATAATTTACCATCCCTAGCCAGCTCTATTTGTCTATGGAGAAGTTCCCCTTCTTTGCAGGGCTATAACTTTTTAAATTCTATTGCTAAATTGCCATTATTATGGCCCATTCAATGTCCTATATCCATTGTTCAGGGTGTAGCAACGATATACTTTTTCATTCACATATTCATACTAAAATATGGTCTAAAGTATAAGTATGTTTTTATCGTTTTCTGCAGCTTTCTCCAGAACTTGATTTATAGCTCCAAATGCATTATATTGATGATCAAATACAGTTTAGTAGCGATCGTTGCCAGATGAAAAATTTCAACTGGACGTGGTTCTAGAAGTTACTACGTATCATCTGATGTTGACCGGATGGGCGAGGGGGCGTTTATAATTCCGTGGGCAACGTTATACCATTCGTCTAGTGTGGGTCATATGGTCATCAGAGCAGTTTATATGGAATACGTTAGAAAATAACGCTGGATCTTACCGTATGTTCCTCGCGCCGTTGGGGGATGAGCGTGGAGTAGACAGTTTTCGATTATGGGATGTTGATCCTGATGAACCATTTCCAGGTTGTATAATACTATATACGTCCAAATAACGTTGTTTATTGAGTTAGGGCGAGCGATTGATTATCCAGTGTGTTGAGATGGGGTCCGGCTACCGATCGCGAGTGCCCGGACGGATTATGGATGAGCACTTCCTATTTGGCGCGCCCCTCCCTCTTGGCCGATCGGCCACCGGATGGCGCTCTTGAACCGTTAGACAGTTGAGTGGAGCTTACCAGTACATCTCATGTCTCCGGAGGAGAAATATGATTTCGATCACAGATTTTTGAATTATTGATATCAAAGACGAGTTACGGCGTCTTCGGCAGAATGAGCATGGCTAGGAATGACGTCTAAACACGTCATCGGCGATAAAGTGTTAATAGCGCTATTAACGTCCCCGATCGACTTGCAGGACCTACCCACATATTTGATTTTCGAAACATGCAATACCGGCCAGATCTGCTTAGGGGCGCCATCGCTCCACTGCAGTATCATTGAGGGCGATTGGAAATTTTTTTTTACTGTCTGTGGGCGTTTCATATGAGCCTCGATCCCAGCCGAACATCTCTTTGATCACGTTACCGAACGCAGATTTCAGCCTGGAATAATGGTATTTATGATCAGCCAATGGACATATCGATCTACCAGATTCCGATGACTAATGACGAAATGCTGCCGGCGATCACATGGGCTGACGGTAGGATACTATTCCCCCAAATTACAGCTGGATTGGACATTGTTGTAACATGCAACGTGATCGATCCGTGAAAATGGCTACTTGAACGCACACTGTATTGCTAATCAATAATAGTAATCGGCGTCCCCCGCCGCCCCCATTTCATCCATAGATGCTCTGTAATAGTCCGGATGCTATGCAGTTTGTTTTATTTCATTCGTATATATACAACAGAAATGGCGTTTGATATAACGTGACTAGCCTTTAGCCTATTATCTAGCTCCCCAGAAAAAAGACGAGGCGAAAACTGCGATAAACCTTATATTCATGGCGCTATAAAATGACAACCAAGCGATGGATTTTTATTTTCTTTAGGCCATTATGATGAAGGCACGGTTTATGCACTCAAGTGACAATGAGAATGGACAGATAGCAATACTATAAAGTATATATATAGCTGTTAGAAAGTACATCGGTTTGTTGACAAAGCTCGGTCCTCTGTACTATAAATCGCCGCAGGACTTTGGTCGCCAAAGTGTTAAGCTTAGGCCCTCTTTCGAAGTTGGTTAACACATTAACTGCCACGCAGTTTACCCCTCTCATACCACTCTCTGCCACCACTCTAAGCCTATGGAGATGTTCACCTTCTTTGCAGGGCTATAACTTTTTAAATTGTATTAATACCGTCTAGAATATAAATATGTTTTAATCGTTTTCTGCAGTAATTCCTAGAACAAACGTGAGTTATAGGCATAAACGCATATATAGATTATCAACTGCCGTTTGTTGCTGATACACGCTATATAAAAAATTTCAACTGTACATGATCCTAAATGTTATGACTCATCATGCGCGGATGAACAGGGGGGGGTGGTGGGCGTTTATAATTCCGTGATCGTCAGTAAATGCTTTATGTAGTATGGGTATTGATCAGAGCAGTTTGCATTAATAATAATAAACAATCACGAGTAACTTTACTGTCCTCTTATCGTTCGCCGATGAGACTGGAGGAAAAAGATCCCACTTATTTGACGGCGATCTACTAGATCCATTTCCGGTTTGTATGGCGAAATAAATGCCCAAATCATATCGATTATTGAGTTATGGCAGCGATCCATATACACGGATGTGTGTCTAGAGTCCCGCAACAATATGTGCCTGCCGGACGCATTTCCCAGATGCACGGAGATCACCAGAGATCCATTTCCGGTTGTAACTCGCCCGATCATCCACCAGGCGGCGGTATTGAAGCGTTGCACGGTTGTGCCGAGTCCCACTGTATCAGACCAGGCTCGGTGAGGGAATTATGAATACCATGGCGAAAAAATGAAATATGATCTCAATAACGTCGTACGCCGTGGATTGGCGGAATTCGCATGACCTTGAAACACGTCGTAAGCCGTTTCCGGCGGTGGATGTGTTAAGAGGGGAGGTTGCTTATAAGCCCTTGGTTTTTTTTTTTTTTTTTATATCTTTCCTGCACATTTTAACTGTTCTTCTTTTACTTCTTTTATTCCAGAATGTGTGTTTGTAAGTGCAAATAACAAAATAAAAAGATAAATAAAATAACTGGCAGGGGGTGATGGGGAACACTCAAAGATTTTTATTAACACTTTCTTTGATTGCCCAACCCAAGTTTTCTCGGGTTTACCCCCCCGCCGCGGGTTGAATGCCCAACCGGAGAATATTCGTTTTTTTCTCGTTTTCTTTTAATTTATTAGCGATCTGAATTCATATTTCATCAACCGAGTCTACCGTTGGAAACTCAGCCACCCCAGGCGCTCATATGTGGAAAAAAGCGCCCCCTATCGTCTCCCAGATGGTAATTCACCCTTTTGGATTGAACTCAATGAAAATGAATGAGAAAAAAAAAACTGAATCCACGTTTTACTTCTCACTCATGCAACCGCCGTCGACCAGTTTCACTCTGGAGCCTCAGAGCAGCGGGGATTATGTGTTTTTACAGTATACACGGTGGATCAATAAAAGGATTGATTTTTTCGAATGGCGATCAGGAATTGGAATAATCCATTTGGATACCATCTGATCTCAGGTAAGGAATCTATGTTACCAGTCTTAGGATAATCAGAAACGTTTTCACAGAGATATAAGCTTTTATGTGATTATGTGATATGGCTGTTCGACTGTGCGAGCGGTCAGTAACTAGGAGAATCGATTTTCAGCTTGCGGCACGAGTGTGCATGTGCACACATATACTATCGATAATCTAGCGTTTATTTGAAAACGATGCATAAATAGGCCGAAAAATTACAACGTTCTAGAATATTCCAGTAAAGGGCGATTATCATGGAATGTCTTCTTTTTTCCGTGAAAACTAGTGCTTTTCAAAATGCTAGAAAACGGAAATGGACAGATAAAAAAAAAAAATCTGCTACGACAATGTTGACTGGAAAATCTTTGATAAGCGACGGGCAGATTAGACACATTTAAACACAATTTAAAACATAGATTAGGCGATATTAACGTTAACATTGAAGTGGTGCTGGGCATTCAAGGGGGTAAAAAGGAATTAAGCTTGGGCTCTGAAAGTGTTAAGGTACATTATTTTTTCCACTGTTTTTGGATTGAGCCGGTTTCTTTTTTTGCTCACAACTTCTCCACATTTTGAGAAAATTTGCTCGCAAGGAACTGACGATGCTGGCGTGCATAAAAACAATTTGCAAGCTGAAACGGATGCGGGTACACATTTTGGTGCTTCAGCCAGTCCAAAAAAACAGGACGACACTCATTAAAGAGGTATTGTAGAAAGAATAAATAAGCCACAAAGGCAACTCCTAAAACCAGAGTTTATATTGAAAACATAAAACAATAAACCTCCACCAAGGGAGTTTATGTGCAACGGACAGTTCCAAAAGAACAAAAGAAAACACTACCATAAAGGACTAGCCTCTATAAAGTAAAGTGTAAACTAAGCCAGTAGACGAAAACAAGATGGCTACAAAAGGCTAAATGCTGAATAGGGCAGCACTACACTTAAATATAATGAGCCTGACCAAACGTATATCCAGCACAAGGAAATTAATTAGCAGTTGACACTGCGAGATCCAAACTTAAATAGACTCAACATGGCCATAGGCACAGCTGCACTGCATCAGGTGCAATCAAGCCCACACACCTGCCGACCCATGAGGCAATTAACCACAGGGAACAGGGATTGACAGCTATCCCTCACAGAGGTGAAATAAAGCAAAAATAGACAGCTGTCCCTCACAGAAAGGTGAAATAAGGCAGAAACCATGACACTGGTGAAGTTGACTATTACAAGCAGACAGCATCTATCGATTTTTGTACAACTTGGACTGCCGAGTGACAGCAGACGGTTACATGAGCTCCTAACGGAGTCTCGTGGAGTTTGTGTGGTCACTGGTGGTTTTCCAATTTCTTTATGCTCTTTTGTATTGTTTTGTTGGGTTATGTTTCTGGGCTGTGTTAGGAATAGTGAGGAGAGTTATAGGAGTATACGGTAGCGTAGCCTATGGCTACAGGGAAGGCTGGGGGGAGTGAGGGATTTGAGGAAGGAGGGAAAGGCAGGTAGGAAGAGAACACTTTCCTTAGAAAGTGTCCGGTCAGCAGAGGGGGAAGGGGGGGTTAAAATATTCAAAATGGGTAGTAGCAAAGGATTTGTTGTTTTGTTGAAATTAAAAAAGTCAGAAATTGGAGGACACAGCTGGATTTAGAGCATTGAATCCACTAGATGTGTCTCGCAGTTTGCAGGGACAGCTAGGAACATTTGGAGTCTTCGAGGCAAAAATGTTGTCAAACGGCTTATTGAGAGTTTGTTGCGAGAATAAGGAGCAGTTCGATGCAGCTATGAAGTTGACAAAGGTGATGAAGGTGGGGGTGGAGACAATTATCCCTAGAGAGAGACAGCAGGGGCTTAAAGGAGTAATTTATGGGAGGGAAGGCTGGGGGGAGTGAGGGATTTGAGGAAGGAGGGAAAGTGGGAAAGGCAGGTAGGAAGAGAACACTTTCCTTAGAAAGTGTCCGGTCAGCAGAGGGGGAAGGGGGGGTTAAAATATTCAAAATGGGTAGTAGCGAAGGGTTTGTTGTTTTGTTGAAATTAAAAAGTCAGAAATTGGAGGACACAGCTGGATTTAGAGCATTGAATCGACTAGATGTGTCTCGCAGTTTGCAGGGACAGCTAGGAACATTTGGAGTCTTCGAGGCAAAAATGTTGTCAAACGGCTTATTGAGAGTTTGTTGCGAGAATAAGGAGCAGTTCGATGCAGCTATGAAGTTCACAAAGGTGATGAAGGTGGGGGTGGAGACAATTATCCCTAGAGAGACAGCAGGGGCTTAAAGGAGTAATTTATGTTTTTTTTTGGTGCGTTGTCCAATGAGGAAATTAAGTGTAATATCAAGGGAGGAAATGTCATCGATGTCTTTAGATTTAAGGCTAGGGAGGGCAGCTCAGGAGATGCGCCAGTTGTGGTAACATTTGCAGACACTGTGTTACCAGTTAGGGTGTTTATAGGTAGTATGGGATCATCCCTATGTTCCCCGGGTCCTATGTTCCCCGGTTTCCATGTCCCCCGCTTTGATTGATTAATAGATTGAAAATTGTATACATTTTTATTATTTTATTAATTATTAATGTCCGCCTTGTTTCGAACGGTTAAGCTTAGGCCCTCGTTCAAACTGGTTAAGGTTAGAGTTTGGAATCAGGGCTGGTGGTCTAAAATGTTCAATCTATCAATCAATCAAAGCGGGGAACATAGAACCCGGGGAACATAGGACCCGGGGAACATAGACATGCTCCCGGGAGTATGTCGTACATTGTGAGAGAGTATGTAAGACCGCCACTGCGCTGCTACAAGTGCCAGAGGTTCGGGCATATTGCTGGGGCTTGCAGGGCGAAACGGAGGTATGCGAAATGTGGCGATGACCACGATATTCAGGCGTGCGGTGCAGAGGTTCCTAAATGTTGTAACTGTGGAGGGGAACATCATGTAGCATTTCGTGGGTGTGTGAACATGTTGTTCAGGCCAAGAGAGTGCAAACTGTGAGGGATCAGAGCAAGGTGTCATATGCCGAGGCAGTTAAGACAGTTGCGAGTGAGAGAGAGGGGAGAAATGTGGTGGTGAACAGTG
The DNA here is from genome assembly GCF_963971535.1 of Notolepis coatsorum. NCBI lineage: Eukaryota > Metazoa > Chordata > Actinopteri > Aulopiformes > Paralepididae > Notolepis > Notolepis coatsorum. The sequence continues at coordinate 30,221,452 of NC_140181.1, forward strand.
TAGTGCAGCAGCCTGTGCAGGGGAGTCAGCAGTCTGATCCTATTCTGCCAGCCACGTCTCAGTCTGACATGTTGATAATGAACAAACATGCGTTTCTGGCGTTCATGGTAGAGGTGGTGGTGAGAGTTAAGAACAGTGGCAGTAGTAATAAATCAGATGCCTGTGGAGCGGTGGCTGAAGCAGCCGGGAGGTTTTTGGGGGTAGAGATAAGTGGTGTAGAAATCCATACTGTACTAAAGGAAAAGGAGAATGAGATGAAAATTGGGGGTGATCAGCAGGCAGGCAAGAGTGGGCGGAGTTTGCGGCCAGTAGACAGGGGTGGGGGGGTCCACGGTCAGTAGACAGGAGTGGGCGGGGTTCGCGGTCAGTAGACAGGGGGGGGGGGGGGGGCGGAAGGGAGAGAGAGGGGGAAAGTAGAATGGAGGAAGGAGATAGTAGATTAGATCCTTGATGTTTTATATTCTTCAGTGGAATGCCCGGAGTCTGACTGCTAATGGACAGGAGTTAAAAAGATTTGTGGATGAATTCAAAGTGAAACCTGAGTTAATTTGCATTCAAGAGACGTGGCGGAAACCTTGCCTTGATTTTGTTATTCCAGGATATGTGTGTTTAAGAAAAGACAGAGTTGATAGAGCAGGTGGAGGGTGTGCAACTTTCATTAGAGTAGGGCTTCAGTACAGGGCACTGGACATAACATCTAATCTTGAGTGTGTGGCAGTGGAAGTTTGGAGTAATCAGAGCCATAGTCCCATAACGGTGCTTAATTTATATAATCCTTGTAAACGACTTATTTTGTCTGAATTTGATGAAATTATGGAGAAGGTGAGATGTCCTGTTATATGGGTCGGTGATTTTAATGCTCATAATCCATTGTGGGGTAGTGATAGTAAGGACAGTAATGGAGTCGTGGTTGAGGAGATTTTGGATAAGCATGATTTAGTTATGATAAATGATGATAGACCGACTAGGTTTGATATTTTAAGGAATACTTGTAGTCATATAGATTTGTGTTTTGCCTCTTCAAATTTAGCCAGAATTGGAGAGTGGGATGCGATGGACATTTATACTCTGGGTAGCGATCATTATCCTATTTTGTGCAGATTTGGTAGGGATCTGAGAATAGAAATTGAGGAGAGAGTGCCCAGGTATAATTTCTCGAAAGCTAATTGGGATGAATTCTTGGAGGCGGCCCGAAAGTAGATACTGAGGGGAATGTAGACAGGTGGAATGCTTCTCTTAGTGAGATGATTCATAAGGCAGCGCAGAACACAATTCCTATGAAGAAGGATCCCAGAGCTAGAATGTTGGTTCCCTGGTGGAGTAAAGAGTGTGATGTAGCTGTAAGGAATAGGAATAAAGCATATAGGAAGGTGAGACAGTATCCAGGGTTGTGTCAGGCAGTAGAATATAAGAGGTTAAGGAGAGAGAGTTATTAACACTTTAACCGCCGAAAACGCCGGAACTCGTCATTCCCCGCCATGCTCATTCCGCCGAGGACGCCTTAACTCGTCTTTGATGTCAATATTTCAAAAATCTGTCATCGAAATCATATTTCCTTTCCGGGGCCCTGAGACACAAGTGTGATCTCCTCTCAACTCTCTAGCGGTTCAAGAGCGCCATCTGGTGGCCGATCGGCAGATCGCCAACCGGATATTAACCTTTGAACCAGTAGTACTCATGCAAATGTGGTACGGCCACTCTCTATAGCTCCCACGACTCCATCTTGAAACACTGGATAATAGATCGCTCGCCCTAACTCAATAAACAACGTTATTTGGATGTATATACTATTATACAACCTGGAAATGGATCGGGCATTTCTACATCCCATAATCGAAAACGGTCCCATAATCGAAAACGGTCTACTCCACGCTGATCGTCCAACGGCGCGAGGAACATACGGTAAGATTCAGCGTTATATTCTAACGTGTTCAATATAAACTGCTATGATGAACATATGACCCACTCTGGATGAATCATCTAACGTTGCCCACGGAATTATAAACGATCCCCCGCCCATCCGGTCATCATCAGATCATACGTAGATCATTCTAGAAGTACGTCCAGTTGAAATTTTTCATCTCGCGCCGATCGCTACCAAACTGTATTTCATCATCAATATAATGCATTTAGGGCTATAAATCACGTTCTGAAGAAATCTGCAGAAAACGATAAAAACATACTTATACTTTAGACCATATTTTAGTATGAATATGTGAATGAAGGAGGAGGTTCTGTGAAACACTAGGCCCTGAGACTTCTGTGAGGCAGTTGTACACAGAATGTCAGGAATATATAAAAAAAAATAAAAATAAAAAAAGCTCGATTCCATTGATTCAGAAGGGTGGGGTAGAAGCAGTTACCAATAAAGAGAAGGCAGACATGCTGGTGGAGGCCTTTCAAGCAGTGCATAGTTCTGGGAGTTTGGGGAGGAGAGAGGGAGAAAGAGGATTGAACTGTTGTCGCAAAATGAGTGGAAGTTGAGTTGGAGCTCAGAAAATAAAAATCTGATTAATTTGTACTTTACAATGAAAGAGTTAGGGGATGCTATCCAGGCTGGTGCAAACACGACGCCTGGAAGAGATGGATTATCCTATGAATTATTTAAGAATTTAGATGATTTTGTAAAGGTAGAAATACTGGGTTTGTTTAATAATGTGTGGTTAGAAGGCTGCTTGCCAGAGGAGTGGAAGCATGCCGTCATCATTCCTATTTTGAAGCCAGGTAAAGTAGCGTCTGACCCAGGGTCATATCGACCCATAGCTTTGACGTCTGTATTGTGTAAAATTATGGAAAGGATGATTACTAATAGATTCGTTTATTTTTTAGAAAGTAAGGATCTTTATGTTGGATTTCAGAATGGGTTTAGAAATGGCAGGTCTACAATGGAATCAGTAGCTGTTCTAGATCAGGACATTAGAAAGGCATTTGAGAATAAGGAAGTAGTGATAAGTGTATTTTTAGATATTGAGAAGGCGTATGATTCTTTGTGGAAAGAGGGATTGCTTGTATGATTTAGGAGTTAGAGGGAGAATGTTTAATTGGATAAAGGATTTTTTATTAGACAGGACTATTCAAGTACGTGTGGGGGGGCAAACCTCAAAAACTGTAAAAATAGAAAATGGCACCCCACAAGGAAGTGTGATTAGTCCGGTCCTCTTCGATGTTATGATTAATGACATTTTTTAGTGATGCACGATATATCGGCCGCCGATATAATATCGGCCGATATGGCCGTTTTTAAGTAAAAGAAATTATGCGTTTTGGAAAATATTTTCACAACAATTTTCACATCGGTGCATCACTAACATTTTTGGTCAAATTGGAAGAGAGTTTGGGTTGTCGTATTTTGCAGATGATGGGGCCATATGGAAAAGAGGGAGGAATGTTGAGTATTGTTTAAAGCAGGTTCAAAGAGCTCTGGGGGATGTAGAGGAATGGGGAGACAAGTGGGGTTTTAAAATATCAGCCTCTAAGGCTACGTTTAGACGAGCGTTTTGTGAACAGAAACCGCAAAAGTCATCTTGCGGTTTCACTTTTAATTTATGTTTAGACGAGCGTTTTGGGGTGGAATTCTCCGTGCAGACGACGCTATAACGACGGAGCCCCGCTGTCACACGATTGGCGCATATGTCACATGACGTGCTGTGAAGACCCGCCCTACTCTGCCTCTGATTCGCAGACTGTGGATGGGGAATGTGATTGTACCAAAGCAGAGTCACTCACAGACAGTGGGTCCACTCACGCCGCGGGACAGATTCTTGTGTATTTAACCCTTTCACTGCCACACGACAGCCGGTTGTGTGATAGTAAAGGGTTAACCTTCTGTCGTGTGGCAGTGAAAGGGTTAAAAGTACTGCCAATGTAGCCTTCAGGTGATCTCCGTTGATAATAGTCAGACATACTTGCTTTGTTTACGTCTCGGCTACTGGCGCATACCTGCTACCTGTGACGTAAGCAGTACGCGCGACCAGAGCCGTGACAACCCTTTCGTCATCGTTTTAACAGATTTATACGGTTTTACAGTTTAGACGAGAGCGCAAAGCTTTTGCGTTTCTAGGAATTCCACCCTGGAAGGTAGTCTCACTTTTTTGCGGTTTCACCCCGTAAAAACGCCGTTTCCGTATAAACGAAAGGCACATCCGAAAAAATATTTTTGCGGATTCACCTGCTAGTGTTTCCGTCTAAACGGGGCCTAATAAGTCTAATTATATGATTTTTGGTTTTAAAAGGAAGTTGCCTAGAGGTGAGCTGGTCATGTATGGGTCTCCCTTGTGAAGGTGTTTACATTTTTGGGAGTTTGGTTCGATGAAAGAATGAATTGGGCTGTTCATATAGAGAAAACCCTGGCAAAGTGTGAAAGAATAGTGAATGTGTTGAGAAGCTTGGCTGGGAGTGGGTGGGGAGCGGATAGAGAGACCATGTGCATGATATATCAGGCGATGATCAGGTCAGCAATTGACCAGTGGCGGCTGGCCACCGGGGGCGCTAGGGCGCCGACCCACCTGTTAAATGAGAGAAGAAGAAAAAATATAATTTTTTTGTTTTTTGTTTTATAGCCCTATAAATAATATAAACATGTTTAAAATGAATAATATTTACTCATTTTAAGTATGTTTGTGTTTCCAATGCACAATATAACGTTAATATATCAAATAAAAAAATAATCGTTTTCCTGAACAGGAAGTGACTCACTCCTGCCGCATTTCTCCTGCCGCATTTCTCCTAGCCGTATTTCTCGGCCCGGGCTAGACGCAATCGCGCTCTGAGTGCTGTTTCATCGCTGTATCCGTCGCAGCCAATCAGTGCGTAACGCGTTGTGCGTTGAAATATGATGTTTATGATGGAAGCCGGGCGCGATTTGAAGCGGTCTAGGCAAGCATTTAGAATTTCCGTAGCCGCATTTCGCGGAGACGCTCTCTGATTGGCCGACGCAGCGATGCCAGTTCTTTCCTTAGCCGCAGTTTGCAACATGTTCGAGGCTGTGTGTTGTGAACTTGTGATTCAGTCTGGAGTCTGGACAGTGGGCAGTGAGTGTGGATATACATCGACAACAGTCTGGGGGACAGTCAGTGGACATACACTTTATTAAGCCCTCCAGCTGGACCACGTTTCAATTAAACAAAGTGAGTTTATGCTGTTGTGTTGTGATGCAGCTATTTGTTGTTAGCTCACACAGTACTTGTTGGCTAACATCAAGCTATATATGGATGCAGCATGCAGTGTGGAGGGACATGCATGGACAATGGACATCAACACAGTCTGGACAATGTTGGAGTGGATATACTTTATCAAGCCCTTCTGCCTGCTGTCAACTTAACAACAAGGTAGATTTGCGATCTCTCTCTCTCTCTCGCTCTCTTTCTCTCGCGCGCTCTCTCGCGCGCTCTCTCTCTCTCTAACGTGATTCTCTCTCTCTCTCTCTCTCTCTCTCTCTCTCTAACTAACGTGATTCTCTCTCTCTCTCTCAGCCACTCAGCTAACGCTTCTCTCTCTCTCTCTCTCTGCGTGTGTTTGGAGACTGAGCGAGTTTGTTTCTAATTGTTTTCTATTTATATATTGTGTTTCAAGTTGTGAATAAAGTTGTGAATTAGACTGTACTTTATTTGACTGGTTGTGTGTTGCTTGGTCAGCTGTCCGCTGCCAGTGACATGCCAATGCGTGGTACATATGTTTGCAAAATGTTTGGTATAGCGCCCTCCCATGGAAAGAATGTAGCAGCCGCCACTGCAATTGACTATGTTTTGTGTACGGTTCTGCTGCCAAGTCTAATTTAGGAAAGCTGGATGTGCTTTAGTGCAAGGCTCTGAGAATCTGTTGTGGCGCTTTTAAGACCACTCCAGTTCCAGCACTGTTGGTGGAAATGGGGGAGTTGCCCTTAAACCTGAGGAGAGTAAAGTTAGGGCTACAGTACCGGGCAAAATTGAGTGGGACTAGTCTGTCCTTCCCAGCTAGGTGTTTACTTTCAGGAGATGGGGATAAGTATAAGCCTTTTTTGTCCAGTATTGATCAGTGGGCCAGGAAGTTGAGGTTGTTTGGCTAGTTCCTGATCAAGTCATTGAATTTAGGTTCTTGATGGAGAATGATAAGGGTGAGATTGTGGGAGAAATAGAGAGGTTCCTTTTGGCCTCAGGGTCTCTGGAGGTTTTTACTGATGGCTCCGTGGATCCTGAAAGTGGGAGGGCAGGATTTGGGTGGTGTGTGCCTCGGTTAGGGATCGGTAAGGGACAGAGAATCTCTGATGGCAGCTCTGTATTTGTAACAGAGTTACTTGCCATTCTCTGGGCATTGTGGTGGGTGGAGGAAGTGGGACCAAGCCAGGTGATCATATGTTCTGACTCGGCTGCTGCACTGATGGCTCTGAGTACTATTACTATGTGTATATGCAGAGCTTTTTAGGAAGGGCATAGGTCAAGCCAGATGGTCAGTGAGCCAAGTAGAAAGTACAGGTAATGGGTCCATGATCCGTGATGATCCGGCTAGCCGTCGATGGATGGATCCCAAAAGCGATCTGCCAGGTCAACTTCTGTGGATCCCAAGGCCATGTACATTAGGTACAGGAACATCTCATCCAGCAGAGGAAGAGCATGTCTCTGTAAGAAATTTTACAAAACAGATCAGACAATTATTATGTCAAGCATTCATTTCCCACATATTTCCAATAGTCAGAAGAGGGAAAGAAATGTTTTTTCCCCAGACATTTACACAGCCATCTCATCTCTTACTGATGTCAAAAATACATGCATGCTATACGTATTCCTGCTATTTCCCTTGACTGAGGTACTGGCATCATAACTGCAGCTGGTCCATCTACATTGCATTATGGCTATTCAATGCTCTCTAAAGCAGTTAGGATGGGAGAAATGCAGAGAACAAATTTCCCCAACACCATGTTGCTGTACTTTTAATTACACCTGATCTTGATTACATACTTTTGTGGTATATATATGCTACAGTAAAAACATACCTCACTGTTCAAAATACTAAACCAGTAAACACAACTTACTGAGTTAATACATGGGAAAATGATTTCCTCATTTCTCTGCTGGGCTCTACGTGCTCGAGTGACCTGGATGATGTTGGCAGTGGATGGTTCTATGAGTTGCCAAAAGGCCATCAGGTGCTCATAGCTGGCAAATCTAAGGAACATTAACACTATGATCGCCGGGGACGAGTTAAGACGTCATTCCTAGCCATGCTCATTTTGCCGAAGACGCCGTAACTCGTCTTTGATGTCAATATTTCAAATATCTGTGACCGAAATCATATTTCCCCTCCGGAGCCCTGAGACACACTGCAAAGCTCCACTCAACTCTCTAGCGGTTCAAGAGCGCCATCTGGTGGTCGATCGGCAGATCGCCAACCGGAAATGAGCCTTTGAACCGGTAGTGCTCATCCATATGTGGTCCGGGCACTCGCTATCGTTAGAGAGACTCCGTATTGACACAGTGAACATCGATCGGTAACTCGATAACTCGAAAAAACAACATGATTTGGACGTATATACCAGCGTTTCCGTTAGCCGGTAATTACCGGTATTTGACCGGCAAAATCTGTTGAAGTCCGACATATTTAATCTCTCCGGTCTTAATGTCCGGTGAAAATAATTCCCTGAGTCTAAGCACAATTTGATTATTTGAATTGTATTAAAATAGGCTAAAATTGGGCGGCTAGGTGGTGTAGTGGGCAAGGCACTCGCCACCAATGTGGAGACGCTGGGTTCGCGTGTTCGAATCCAGCTCTCCACATTGTTTTCAGTTTAGCTGGTCGTCCGCAGTAATACACATTGGCCGTATTACGGGGAGGGAAAACTGAAGGGTGGGGATCGAACGTTGTGAACAAGCGACTCCTACAAGTCGGTTGGTGCGCCTGCGCAGTAGAATCAGGAAGTGTCGGGGGCAGCGACGCGTTACTCCTCGACACTGAGAGATCGAGCTGCGCAGGTGAAAAGATGCGACTGCTGTTACCTCAAGTACCGGAGGGGACTTGTGCTACAGTTACAGCATTGCAAATTGAGGTCCCTCCTACCGCCGTTTCAACGCCCTCTGCCGCCCGTTAACGGCTCTTGTCAAATGGTTTTATTAGGGTGGGTGCGGTTTCTGTTTTGTGCCGCCAGGAGGCGCAAAGTCAAAGTCAAGTTGGAATTATATCCTTCCTTCGAGACAACCGAACTTGCTATGCCTCCTAAATGTGAATCGGAAATACAAAAATACCGGCTACAGCAAAGACCTATGGCTATTCCAAATGGCACGTAAACCCCATTGTTTTAGTGGTTTGTCCACTAATGTCCATTATTGAGGACCAAGTACGTGCCCTTAATCGGCAGCGTGTGCCGGGAACAGTGCAGGAGTTGACGACCAAATCGACCAGGGTAAATACTGGCTGGTGTTCGGGTCACCGGAGACGCTTGTGGGGAATGAACGTTGGATTAAGTGGTAAGTCAAATGATCTGATCTTCACTGTTTTATCTGCCGCTTACGTGACGTGACAGGGGCTACTGTTTCATATGATCTAACGAGTGGTGGTCACTGCTGTTTTCAAGTCCAATTGATCGCCAAATGCGAGGGGAGCACACAAACAAGAACAACTCCGTTATAATCCCATACAAAGAGCAAATTGACTGGCTTAATGCACAAAGAAAACAACACATTTCGAGTAGTCTTCCCTTGTACACATACTGTAAACAGTACTGTATATTCTCGAAGTCAACTTCCTTTGACTGGGTAGAGCAGACGGGAGAGTCGACCAAAGCAGACCCTGGTCCCCCAAGTCAAATTCTACGTATGTCTGCTCTACCCATTTCATAACAGGTGAGAATAAGGAACACATATTTATATAGTAAATTAAGTTGTATTGGCTGTGAGGCTGTAAACAGCAGATGTTAGCTGCTAGCTGATTGATTGATTAGCTAGCAGTCTCTGCTAGCTACTTCCCCATAATAGTCCATTCTCAGTGTAGCCTACATGCCTTTTTCATTTTTATATGTTACTAGTATACTATTTATCAATCACATTCAGTGTTGTTGTCCTTGCTCTAAGGACTTGTTATTGAATAGTCGTATTGCTTGTAATATACATGTCATATGTATATACTCTCTGTCAGGATCTATGGGGTAACAGTACTGTATATTTGCATATCATATTATGTCACAAATGTAACAGTACTATATACCTGTATGTCATGTATGTCCCTATGCCATAAATGTCATGATGTCATGTATGTTGAGTATGTCACAAATGTCACTATGAATTGAAAATGGGGGACCCTGATGTAAACAAGACGAAAGTCTCTCTGGTCTGCATCCCCTTAACAATTGTGTGTATTGAGCCGTACTGTATTGTATCCATTCTGCAATCTGTTAATAACGTTTTCATTAATTCATTCATTCATTCATTCATTCATTCATTCATTCAGGTGCAAAGGTCAACGACCAAACACACCCAGACTACATTCCATCTGTATTCCCTTCAACATCACAGTCTACACCATCTACGTCAACGAACATCAGTCGCCATGAGCAGCGTGCAAAAGCAGACCCTGGTCCCCCAAGTCAAATTCTACGTATGTCTGCTCTACCCATTTCATAACAGGTGAGAATAAGGAACACATATTTATATAGTAAATTAAGTTGTATTGGCTGTGAGGCTGTAAACAGCAGATGTTAGCTGCTAGCTGATTGATTGATTAGCTAGCAGTCTCTGCTAGCTACTTCCCCATAATAGTCCATTCTCAGTGTAGCCTACATGCCTTTTTCATTTTTATATGTTACTAGTATACTATTTATCAATCACATTCAGTGTTGTTGTCCTTGCTCTAAGGACTTGTTATTGAATAGTCGTATTGCTTGTAATATACATGTCATATGTATATACTCTCTGTCAGGATCTATGGGGTAACAGTACTGTATATTTGCATATCATATTATGTCACAAATGTAACAGTACTATATACCTGTATGTCATGTATGTCCCTATGCCATAAATGTCATGATGTCATGTATGTTGAGTATGTCACAAATGTCACTATGAATTGAAAATGGGGGACCCTGATGTAAACAAGACGAAAGTCTCTCTGGTCTGCATCCCCTTAACAATTGTGTGTATTGAGCCGTACTGTATTGTATCCATTCTGCAATCTGTTAATAACGTTTTCATTCATTCATTCATTCATTCATTCAGGTGCAAAGGTCAATGACCAAACACACCCAGACTACATTCCATCTGTATTCCCTTCAACATCACAGTCTACACCATCTACGTCAACGAACATCAGTCGCCATGAGCGGCGTGCAAAAAGGAACTCCTCTTCATACCATCGTAAGTGATATCATCTAGTTTTCAGTTATGTGCCAAAATCAATGGGTTCCTAAATTGCAGTTTCTTATTAGTATGGTTTTTATTTCATTTAAAGTGACTCCCCACAAGAGGACTAAACGTTGCAGCCAAGACATCCAAGTTGAGGCAGCAGCCCAAGTTGAGGAAGCAGCCACACCTCCCATCACTGAGCAGTCTCTGTTTGACGAGATGCAGTCTCTCAGAGAGGAGAGGGATGCAGCCAAGGAGGATGGTGACCAACAGAGAACCAAGGTCGAGTCAAGCTCCTTGACCGCTTCATCTGTGGACATCAATTGGCAGGCCTACAATTTCAACATGCACAACAATGCATGTAAAAAATGCTTATTTTTTTTATATACAAAAATACAAAAGTGCTATTTCAAGTTTCAACATGCACAACAATGCATAACATATGCATAACAGCAGCATTGGCAGACCTACATTTTCTCCAAGAAGGAAGCCATAACATAAAACTTCAAAAGGGCTAAAAACTAAATTACAAACATCACAAAACAAACTGGTCAGACTACTGCTTGACCTTACTCCTAGAACGCACCTCACCCCTGCCCACTTTGACAATATAGGATGGCTTAGAGTAGACGACAGAGTACAGCAACTTAGTTAGGGTTAGACTTATTTTTCTTTTTTCTGCACTCCGGGCAATACCATGTCTTGCTTTTCGGTAGCCTTTTGAGGTTTAGACACCTGGGATGGAACCAGTCATCACAGGTGTCACAGCCAACCATGCTCTCTGATTCTGTTGTTGTTTTACACAAGCAGTAGACTGGAGTGCTTGTGCTGCTGGCCGCCTGTTGCTCCTGTTGGGTGGGTAACACTGGTAAATTTGTGGCAACATTCTTTTTATTATTTATTTTTTATTTAAAAAATATTATTTTGTATAACTCACCCTGCCATACAGTCACAGTGACCTGCAACCACCTTTCCCGTGCCATCTAAGGCCACCCAAGGATGATGTGGATCATCATTCACTCTGTAGGATGGTCTGACATCTGCCCCGCAACAAGGTGCACCTTGTCAGTTTCCGGTGGAACACGGTTTCTACCCAACCAGAGACAAAGAAGCGGTATGCCTCTAAAGACTTATAGTTCTCCATGGCTTCTGATGAGAATACACCTGAAATAATAATGTAACTCTGGCCTGATCAATATTCTTCAGTTTTTTATCTTATCTTATCTCCTATCGGTACTGTTGTCATTATATATATGAATTGAAAATGGGGGACCCTGATGTAAACAAGACGAAAGTCTTCCTCTGGTCTGCATCCCCTTAACAATTGTGTGTATTGAGCTGTACTGTATTGTACCCATTTTGCAATCTGTTAATACAATTTCCATTCAATTACTGTATCTATGGAGGACAAACATGTCATGTCCAAATGTCATATCTAGCTACAGGCTATTCAATGGCACATTTTCATATTATTCCTTGCACAGGGCTTAATATTTCTCTTTTCTAACAGAGAATTGAAATAAAATATCCCTATAGGCCGTAAAGTGAATGCTGTATCGTTTCACCCCTTTTTTTAAGTTTTAAATAGACAATAATAAAAATAGTAGATGTAAACAAGACGAAAGTCTTTCTCTGGTCAGTATTGTACCCATTGTAGTGGAATATACTATGGAATATATTACATTGGATGCCATTTTGTCACAGGAAAGATTAGCCTCTAGGATGGAACTGTGACCGTACTGTGACTGTGACCGACACCTCCCTGCCCCCTCTCCTTGATGAGGTGTTAATAGGTGGGTAGGTGGGGTGGGGGGCTGTACATTGATGGTGGGGGGGGGGGGGGGGGGGGTGTCTCAACACTGTTTTTTTCAAGTCAGGTCAAGTCAGCTTTATTTGAACTCTGCAGAGGAAGGATGAACTTTGCAATGTACAAACGTCTTTCTCTGGTCTGCATCCCCTTAACAATTGTGTGTATTGACTGTAGTTTACCCATTCTGCAATGGTAATAAAATTCTCATTGTAAAAAAATAAGTTGTATCTATTCTATTCTACTATTTTATTGCACTGCACTATTTTACTCTGTCTATTTTATCTTACTATTTTTTAGATTGCTGGACAGTAGTCCAGATGTGACAAAACGAGTGATTGTATGACTTGCTTGGTAAAGTAGCTGTGTCTGTTAAAAAATAGGCATTCCGTCTAATAATTGAAATACTTCTGCTCATTTTTGTTACAGTATTGTAGTGGCCATACTGGTTGTTTACATCAGGGTCCCCCATTTTCAATTCATCGTAACATATATGACATACACGACATACAGATAGACAGTACTGCTACATCTATACATTTATGACATACCAGATTTGCAAATACAGTACTGTTTGTGATACATAGTAGTATAGACATAGCAGCATAGGTAGTACTGTAGTAGTAGATAGTAATACATACTGTACTGTATTCTAATGATATTCCTACTTCTGCAGTAGTTGCATTTATTTTACAACATATTCAAAATAGTTTTGGGAGCAGGACTAAGTGGATTATGACTTCTGGAATCTATTCAGTTCATGACAACAATACATGACAACAATAACAATACACTTTTGTATTTATTAATGTCCAGATGTGACAAAATGGCATCCAATGTAATAAAAAAAAGTCAATCAACGAACTCGATTCTTGTACCGGATCTCCTCCCTGGTAAACAAGAATACCCTGAAGACTCTGGCAGGAGCACTCATTCAAGGGTACTACGACTATGCTTGCACCTCATGGTACCAAAGCACCTCAAAGGCACTAAAAACCAAATTACAAACATCTCAAAACAAACTAGTCAGACTACTGCTTGACCTGACTCCTAGAACCCACCTCACCCCTGCACACTTTGCCAACCTAGGATGGCTTAGAGTAGACAACAGAGTACAGCAACTTGCAATGGGCCTGGTCTACAAGATACACTACACGACCAAGGTACCCATGTACATGTCAAAATACTTCCCAAAGGTCAGTGAATACCACGATCACAACACCAGAGGGAGCTCCACAAATCATGTAAAACCCAGATTCGGCTCAAACAAGGGACTAAACACGTTTCGCAATTATGCCACAACAATGTGGAACGCCCTACCCAAAGCTGTAAAGGAATGTAAATCACTACCCACCTTCAAAAACACTCTCAAAGAACACCTACGGGAGACTGCAATTCAAAACTGGCCCCTACAAATGTCCTAACCCAGTTGTACAATAAAGACCAAGCATGGCTTTGTCAGTATTCCAATGTACAGCCCCACCCAACCCCACCCCACCTACCCAACCTCCTCCAATGTACAGTTTCCATGGCAAATGTATGTCAGTATTCCAATGTACAGTGTCCCTAGTAAGAGATATGTACAGATATAGATATAGTATTAATATGTACAGTGATACAGGTATAAAGACACTATGGTAGTAACTAGTAAGTCATACTGACCAGCAGTGTAACTAGTAAGAGTAGGTAAGAGATAGTATTAATATGTACAGTGATACAGGTATAAAGACACTATGGTAGTAAGTCATACTGACCAGCAGTGTAACTAGTAAGAGTAGCAGGTAAGAGATATGTACAGATATAGATAGTATTAATATGTACAGTGATACAGGTATAAAGACACTATATGGTAGTAAGTCATACTGGCCAGCAGCGTAACTAGTAAGAGTAGGTAAGGGATGTACAGATATAGATATAGTATCTACAGATATGTAAATGTCATTAACAGATTGCAGAATGAGTACAATACAGTACAGCTCAATACACACAATTGTTAAGGGGATGCACAGACCAGAGAAAGACTTTAGTCTTGTTTACATCAGGGTCCCCCATTTTCAATTCAGTGATATATATTTTTGGGCATACACTTACAATATAAGCAGCTGGGAAACACATTATATGATGTATTCAGGGCCATTTCACGTTGATTAAACGTTACACATTACATCCTGCTAAATCAACGTTAACTAATATTACGCGGCCAGTGTTGAAAAGCCTTGAGGTCGCATTCAATTTTCGAGAGACCATAACGTTAACTTGACAGCAATGTCGATACAGCTTTATTTGAGCAGTTGCTACTGTAACGTTACCTTAGTTGACTACATAACTGTAGTAAACAAACTAACGTTAAACCTAATTTAGTTTACCAGTAAATTCAGTACAGCGACAGCTGAAATCCACAGAACAGCCTGATCACAATAATCGACGGGCCAGTTACATTTCCCCCAACCAGAGCCTAACTAGAGCCACATTCTGCCAATCAGAGGCAGAGTAGGGCGGGTCTTCGGTGCCAGCACGTTTGGGTTGTCTCGTAAAGAATAATACTGCACTGTATCTGAGTATCTAGATGATTATCCATAAAAAACGCACGTTAATCGAAAATACCACACCATTACTGTACCAATGACAGTCAAATAATCTACAGAAAAGCATTACATTGCAAAATAATATGTCCAAGACTAGTGTCGCATGCACACACACACACAGATTGTAGAATAGCTCCCTCTCTCCACCGTGTAACTCGACTCCCCCTACTGGTTGAACCAGGCAGAGCAGGGTAAAAAGACGTCATCTAGCGTCATCTAGCTTGCTACCGGCGGTAGACGCCTCGTTTTCCAGTCCCACATCTGTATGTATGACTTAGTCCACATTGCAGCCGGCTTGTGGGAGGCAAGAAACAGCGTTCGTGACAGGGGAGGGTTGAATTGGATGATACGAAATTGGGATGGGAGAAAATATAGAAAATGGGAGAAAAAGTGGATAAAAAAAAAAAAATAGGCTAAAATTAAATAGCCTATGCGATGAACGAAACGATCATTACATTTGTTTCCTCGTTGCTTCTAATAATGACAACGACGTTGTCAGCGAGAGCTTAGTGCTGGGTGTGCGAACTTTTGTGAAGCTGCAGAGCCGGAGCAGCAGCAGCACAATGCAGTATTCCAGCAGTACTCCAATTCAGCCATTTTCAATTCAATGTTGGGTGGGGGGCGCTGCTGTGCGGTCCCCAGAAAAGAGCCAATAACAGCTGAATCAGCTGCTCTGCAGCGCCATACTCTTTGCAAATAAGTCGTTGCGAGGTGGAGAGAGTCGTCACGCAAATCCACGATAATGTTGCCGTCTCTCTCTGCCAAATTTCTCAGTTCTTCGCTTGATATAATTAATACAAATGTCCAATATAACGGAATTCGTTAGCTCATAAAAATGTGATTATAAGACTGTTGTTTATTAATGTCGGGCGACTGCCCACAGACACCTATTTGATTTAAAGTCGGCAGCAGCACGAGTCTCGGGACTTATTTTATTTGGAATATAATGACTTTATACGCAAAAGTAGCCTAGTTTTAAGTAAAAATATTATACATCTACATGCCTTGATGATGTCATTCTTTTGTTTTGTTGTCATTCTTTTGTCTATCAATTGTTTTTAAGCTCAATAAACTCTGACCGGAATTTCTGTCATTTGACCGGTAGATTGAAATCTACCGGACACTGAGGCCGGCAACAATTTTTTTCTAACGGAAACCCTGGTATATGGGTGGTTGACGTTTTAGGCTGAACATTTTTTTTTTTTTTTAAATATATCGCATATGAGTAATGGAAATCATTCAGTTCTGTTTTACGGACTCTTATCTTTCTAAAAATATGTGTGGTATTGTAGATTTTTTCGTGTAATATATTTTTTTCCATTAGTATAATGTGCTAGTGAGTAAAATTGTCATATGGTGTGACATGAAGGTTATTCTGTACAAAATTGAAAAGGGGTGTATTTTTTATTATGTATGTTTATTTATCAGCATTCCTCATCACTACTCTACACATTTCTAGCTCTTCCTTGTGCAAATTAGTTATATTTTGCATAATTTCTTAATCAAAAAATCTTAAGGCAAGCCTTCTTATAAAAACACCAAAATGCTAGAAATATTTGGTGACACTGTTATTTATCTGTCCCATTGATGATTTTAACATGTCTTACCAAAAAGCCTTCATAATTTCATAATTCTGAAAGTCACACCAAATGATATGCCGTCACGCCATATGATGAATTACACCACACAACAACCCGTAATGCAAAAACATGTATTTAATAAATTTAACAAACAACCAAAAACATATGAATTATATCATGGGTTCAAATTAAGAAAAACTGTTATAAAATGTTATAAACAGTGTGTCACAAAATACATCGTATAGCACTTGGGTTCTGAACAACTGAATAACCTGAAGAAACATATGAATTAATCGTCCAACCATTACAATCAATTGTAATAATCATTGAAATGTATTTTTAATAAAAAGAATTATTCACTACATACATTAAATGTAGTCGAACATAACAGTAGAATCATTTTGAAAAACTGTTTTAAAATAGTGTCTCACAAAAGACATTAATAGCACTTGGGTTCTGAACAACTGAAGAACCTGAAGTAACATCGTCCAACTGTATTAATTCCAAGGTGCTGTCTCATTTGAATATTGTCTTATCAATTCTAATAATCATTGAACATTTCTTTATTTTGTAAGTCAAGGCAATTTAGTTGAACAGTGACTGAACAACAAGCCTCAATTATGTATTGCCGGCTCAGTACTGATTGAACAAGCCAGTCGTAGTTGGCAAGCATGGCAAACCGACTGCAATGCTGGGGTTGTGTGATTTTACTCAGTATTTATTTTTGGTGGTAGAAAATGCAGTCGGCCTCCTTGGCCACACAAAAGCATTCTGCCTCCCAAGCTGCTCCAGACAATTCACCTTCAGCTCATCCTCATCTATTTCCATTATCTGCCCCACATATGGCCTTTCTCCATACTTCACTATTACAAATAGCCCCTCGACATACTTTTCATCATCATCATCATCATCATCACCATCTTCATCAATGAGATCTGACTGAACTTGAATGATGATGGGACCTTTGCTTGATGGGTCAGGTGGCACATCAGCAGGAGAGCTACTTGACTCTGCATGGGGCACATCCGATGTGTTGTGGTCAAACTCAAGTTGAGTTGGCTGGTAGCAATCTGTTTTCTCAGACCCCATGTCAAATCTTCACCTTTTTCATCCAAGTGTGCGCGCGCACGCGTGTTTACACTATGAGATTTCTAGATATACTGGGCTTTTCTACCTGTGTACAGCACATGTTGTACAACTACAGTAATATATTTTATACGTTTAATGGTTAAATTAACTTTTCTCGTCTTCTTCTCAGGACATCCTCTCTCCTTACAGGATCTCCATTTAGCCTCTCCCTGTATTCTCTTGTTCTGTCTGTACTTGCCATTCCTCTATGAAATCTGTCTCAAACTGAAAAACAAGTGAAAGGGAAATATTTCAACTACAACATCTTGTAGATAGACATGGATTTAGTTTGAGAAATGGAATAGTAGGGAAGTAGGGATACAAGTAGGTATACCTTAGAAAACGTGTTGAAATAGCATTATATATGTAGTTAAATGCAGTTCATATCATATAGTGTGACACATGAATCATATGGTGTGACGAGAAAACCCTGTCACACCATATGATGAAGTGTCACACCATATGATGTTTCATGAACTTAGCACACCATTGTGCATTGGGGCTATATGCTAGCATGCTAACAACATGCTCATTGGCACATGGCAATATAGATTTAAGTTTAGTATTGACTAAAAAGTATCTTATTTTTGGAATTTTTTCATAAAATGCATCACACCAAAAGAAAGGTCTAAAGGTCTAAAAGTGGAAGTGCCAAAATATACCTTATATATTGAGAAAACTAAGAGGGGTAACTCACCTTCTAACCTTGTAATGACTTTTCAGAGATGTTGTCCTACTTCCTGAAAAGATGAAGGACCCCTCCACCCCAAAGGTTTCCAAACAATTGCCCGTTGAAAAATATGAAAATGGTGTCACACCATATGATATCCAATTTTGGGACAAAACCTTTTTGTTTCTGGAGCATTCAAAATATTATGCCTGGACTTTTAGAAGATCACACTAACAAGTAGACATCTGAGTTGTCAATATGTAGTTAAATAAATAACAAATGCAAAAGTTTTCTTGTTTTTATTCAAAATCAAACTTTGCAAAATGTCCGTGGGACAGTCACACCATATGAGCTTTTACTCATTTGGCTGACATTTTTGAATAACTGGAACAATATTCGCAAAAATGCTCTGTGCATTCATATAATACAAAATGTTCTGTGCAATATAACAAAATGTTCTCATATATTTTTTCATTATTTACTTATATTTGACACCAAGGACTCCAAAAAGGCCACGTCACGTCAACCACCCATATACTATTATACAACCTGGAAATGGATCGGGCATTTCTCCATCCCATAATAGAAAAAATTCTGTTCCACGCTCATCTGCCAGCAGCGCGAGGAAGCCACGGTAAGATTCAGCGTTATATTCTAACGTGTTCCATATAAACTGCTATGATGAACATATGACCCACTCTGGATGAATCATCTAACACTGCCCACGGAATTATAAACGATCCCCCGCCCATCCGGTCATCATCAGATGATACGTAGAAACTTCTAGAAGCACATCCAGTTGACATTTTTTATCTCGCACAGATTCCTACCAAACTGTATTTGATCATCAATATAATGCATTTAGGGCTATAAATCACATTCTGAAGAAAGCTGCAGAAAACGATAAAAACATACTTATACTTTAGACCATATTTTAGTATGAATATGTGAATGAAAAAGTTTAACGTTGCTACACCCTGAACAATACATACAGTATAGGACATTGAATGGGCCATAATAATGGCAATTTAGCAATAGAATGGCAATTTATAGCCCTGCAAAGAAGGGGAACTTCTCCATAGACAAATAGAGATGGCGAGGGATGGTAAATTATGAATTTAACCCATGGCGATCAAAGTGTTAAGACACAGGCATGCTTTATAAGCAAGGTTTCATATAATGGCATTTACAACATCATAAATTCTGCATTGTACCTCACTGTTACTCATTTTACTCTGTATTGTATGTATATTGAACATTCCTTTACTTACTTTTTAATTACTTTTTTACTTATTTCTTTTTTTTACTGTATGAAGCACACTCTCAGGGGCTCATACAGAAACAAGCATTTCATTGTAAAGTAGTCTGTATTTTATTGTGACTAATAATAAACAAACTAATGTTATTCATATGAAATTGGTATGCTTTGTGCAAGTTGTACTCACCTTGTGAAGACTCTAATCTGTGAGTCTGAGCCTTCAAATCTACGTAGCCCAAACCGAGATTTAACTGTCAAGTCCTCCACTTGCTTAGTGAGTTGACGGATGTGATCTTGCATTTCATCTCTCTCACTTAAGGCCAGGTCAACTGCGGCAGGTTCAGGGGCTGTGCAGTAGTCATGGTCACACACTTCCATTGCACCTGCACCCACTCCCTCCCCGTCATTGTCAGTCTGCGGATTGATTGATTGAATACTTTATTAGACAGAGATACAAACAGCACAAGTACAGTACACACACTTGGTCTAAGGATAACCCAAAAAAGGTCCTGAGGACTTGTTTCCATTGAGGTCGTGTGTATTAAATTCATAGAGATATTGAAAGACATACAATAATATATCCTAGGCTCTGATGCTGACTTCATCTGTCAGCTTGTATTTATTTGAAACTGTCAGGCATAAAACATGACATGATGAATAACAAGATAGTTTGACTTTTGATTGATTTAATACTTTATTAGCAGTTTGTATACAAAAAGCACATGACAGTAAAGTTCAATACAGGGTCTGCTAAGAGGATTTAAACCCAAGAAAGCAATATGGCTTGTTTACATTGGGATACATGCATGCAGCACAATAAGCTATGTATACCTGCATACTAATCCTCTTACATATCTGTACTAAGCATTATTGTACATGCCATCATACACTTGCCATCCTTATTACTGTTGTATTACTGAAGGGCAGCTAACAGTAGCTACTGTCTAAATGCAATGCATTTTCTGTTTGCAGTCCAATGTTCACCAAAACACACACCCACACACTTTATAATTTGTTCCTCAACGTTATATAGACAGGTAATGTTTTGTAAACTAACGTTATGTTTAGAATGGAATGAATACATCAAGTATGGGTCAGCAAAGATCGTTAGCTCAAAGCTAATCCGGAAGGGCAGATAACAGTAGCTACTGTCTTTAGCTGCAATGCATTTCTGCTTTGCGGTCCAATGTTCACCAAAACACACACCCACACACTTTATAATTTGTTCCTCAACGTTATATAGACAGGCAGGGAACAAACTTAACTTTTTGACTTACCAGCCATTTGGCTAGTAGATTTTTAAAAGTACCAGCCGGGCAGATTTTTTACTAGCCAAAAATTATAAATAGCTTTTTAGTATATCGCCATGTGTTATTATTACATATAATACTCTCATATGCTATTTTTAATTAATATCATAAACAACATAAGGAATATTAGCATAATTTTGAGTGGACTGAAGGAATGAGTCAGCGTTAATAGTTTTAAATGCTTAGTTTAGATTAGTTGTTACCTAAAGCCCCACTGTAGAGAAGGGGTGCAGGCCTTTGACAACAAACTGGGTCACAGCCCTGTGACACTCGTTCACCCTATCCTCTGTCATCCTTCCTAGCTGCTAGGGTGAAGCGACTTTGGGCTTGGCTGGGACCGGTGGTGGTAGAGGGAGGAGGGGTGGGCAGGGACATGGTGGCTGCAGCCTCAGCCTGACGATCTATAAAAAGTTGTCATCTTTCAAATATATTTGTAGCTAAACAATTAGCTAAGCAATTATATTTGATGTATTAACCTATTCGTAATAATTCGTTATTAGCCTAGCTAACTCTGTATCTTGGCTTACCTGCAGTGGACGTGGATGGAGATGGAACACTGCGAGCAAAGCAGTCGAAAACGGCGCATTTCTGCAGACTAATGTTATGTTTTGACAACAGATGTTTTGCCAAATATTGCCACCCTTAAATGTTTTATTGCACTTGTGGCAACGTGCGTTGTCGGCATCGACTTTCGTAAAGTGTACCCAGACTTTTGAGCGTTTCGTTCGCTCCGCCATGACGAGCGCATGCAGAGCTCTGTCTGTGTGCAGCACGCTTCAACACGGAGCCACGGACGGCACAAAGTACCCATATGTGCATTTGTGTGAGTGTGAGCGGCTCGCAACGTGTGTCACACAGAGTAATTCGACCAGGTAGCTATACATCAGCCAATTTTGAGAATAGATTAACGTTGGTAATTATTTTATCGCGCGATAAGAGTCCGCTGTTAACACTTTGGTCGCCAGGCTTATATTCTTAATAAACCATCCCACGCCAGCTCTATTTGTCTATGGAGAAGTTCCCCTTCTTTGCAGGGCTATAACTTTTTAAATTGTATTGCTAAATTGACATTACTATGGCCCATTCAACATCAAGTATCTATTGTTCAGGGTGTAGCAACGTTATACTTTTTCATTCACATTCACACATACTAAAATACGGTCTAAAGTACAAGTATGTTTTTATCGTTTTCTGCAGCTTTCTCCAGAACGTGATTTATAGCCCTAAATGCATTATATTGATGATTGTATACAGTTTGATAGCAATCGGTGCGAGATAAAAAATTTCAAATGGACGTGCTTCTAGAAGTTACTACTTATCATCTGATGTCGACAGGATGGGGGGGGGGGGGTCATTTATAATTCCGTGGCCAACGTTAGATGATTCATCTAGTGTGGGTGATATGATCATCAGAGCAGTTTATATCGAACACGTTAAAAAATAACGCTGAATCTTACCCCAGTCTCCTCGGGCCGTTGGGCGATGAGCGTGGAGCAGAAATATTCCTATTATGGGATGTAGAAATATGCGATCCATCTCCAGGTTGTATAATAGTATATACGTCCAAATCATGTTGTTTATCGAGTTATTGGTAACGGATTGCTATCCATTGCGTCTAGCTCGAGTCCTGGGACTATTACCGAGTGATCGGACCGAATTGGAATGAGCACCAGCTTCCATTTCCTGTCTGGGCGATCCGCCGCTCGGCCACCAGATGGCGCTCTTGAACCGTTGGAGAGCAGATCTCACGTCTCCGGGGGAGAAATATGATTGCGATCACAGATTTTTGAAATATTGATATCAAAGACGTGGTACGGCGTCTTTGGCAGAATGAGCATGGCGAGGAATGACGTGGTAAGGCGTTTTTGGCGACCATAGTGTTAACTTAGCCCGGTAACGGCGTTAACAGCCCGGCCTTAATAATAACAATATATTTGAATCTAATCTCATTTTGAGATCAGTCGCCTCCGCGCTACCTGTTGAATGGGTCAGCAATGGTGCAGATGCAATGTCGAACCTTTCTAGCTGTTTTGCATACGGCCCACAGCGTTTTGCACACGTCTCCTTCGCCTTATAAGCAGCTGGCGGGGTGTGTCTGTATGAAAATGTATGTGAACGCGAACGCACATTGCAGTTTAACACATTGACGGCCACAGGGATTAGACGGGCCCACTCTATAAGGCCAGTTTATCATAACAAGGTTTAACTATGCGTGAGGGTGTTTGTAGAGCTAAATCTATATTTAAAATGATTGCTATGTGTCCATTCTCATTGTCAATTGACACTATAAACCTTCCCTTCAATATGCCATAAAGAATTTTTTTTTCATCAATACGTTCCCATTTTATATTGTTGTGAATATGAAAGTGATATCGGATTGGTCTGGGGTAATTCCTGCAAAACAAGTTACAAGGCTAGAGATAAAAATCAAAATGCATATGATCGATATCATGTTCCACCATGAATGCATGAAAGGGGGGGCGGGGGACGTCGTTTCTGATTATTGATTACCAATAACGGAATTCGTTATTGTAGCCTCATTCACTGATCGGCTGGTTGGCTATGATAACAAGGCCTGATCAGCATGAAATCTACGTGAAATCGTTCTTACCTGTGGCCGGTTGGATCCCAAAAAGGATTTCCCAGTTATTGATCGCCATCTGGTAGATCGATATGTCCATTGGCTGATGCTATATTCCTTTACTGCATACTGAATTCCGCGTCGCAAAAAGTATTCCGGGCTACAGGCCTAGCTTTAGGCTAACAGAAAAGTCCACCCATGATGAAAAAAAGGGAACACTGCATTATCGAGACAGCGCCACTACCAGGATCTGGCCGGTAATGCACTTTTCCGAATCTCAAGAGTAGGGTATATCTGCAGTGCCGCTCCGTGACATTGAGTAGGTTATTAAAATGCAATAAAAGCAAAAACAAGCTTATCACGTATTTATACGTGGTTGGCCGCCAAGCGCTGGCACCGAATCACGTATATATACGTGGTTGGTCGGGAATGTGTTAAGAATGAGTGACGTATTTCATTCATGGGAACCCAACTACGAAGAATTTGGCCACTTACGGAGACAGTTTCACGCGTTCAGGAATCCGGAGGAGGATTTTTGTAAATCTGTTGGTACAAAAATGTTACCAAGATATTTGCAAAGGTACTTACGAACACGTTCAAGAATGAGGACCATTGTCTGCATTTTAACTTTTTATACTTTTGTATAGTGTTGGGACTTTATTCTTTTAACTTTTTTACTGTATGAAGCACCAGGGGCTCATACGTTTTGTTTTATTTGTGACAAATAAAACAAAACTTGAATTAGAAGATCAAATCAGCACTCATATTTATAGAGTTAGCTACTCAATCACCTATTCAAGCTAGTGTCAGTGAAGGAGCCCCCTCTGCACAACGAGGCTTCAGCTCTTCAGATGACACTCATCATGAATAGCTGTACCATTCATAACCCTCCTCCGTGCTCATACACTTATACACATGGGAGCTGCCTGTCACCAACCGTCATTATTGAAATAGCTATTCTTTTTCCTAGTGGTTAAGACTCAACCACCCTTCTGGGACCACAAGCTGCCGCTGGGATCATATCAATGATTATAGCAGTTTCGCACCATTGGTCAGTCATCACACAAACCAAATGTCTACGTTTTTCTGGAATGTGATGGAATCCTACAAGATCCTTCTCTCTTCTTGTATCCCCTACCCAAGCGTTTGTGATCCAGTAGCTTGACTGTGTAGAGCAGGGGTGTCAAACTCATTTTCACAGAGGGCCACATCAGCATTATGGTTGCCCTCAAAGGGCCAAAGACCGTATAAATGTTAATGTAATGTAAAATAAATGTAGCTACTCATTTACATATTGTTAAACATGTTGTTTCTGTATTTATTACTTATTCAAGTTTGTGAGGTTTGGTCCGCTCCCCACCCACTCGCTCCGTTCCTTTAAGGTATTTATTTAATTAATTGCATTCCCCGCCACACGCTTCTTTCCTGTAAGATGCCGTGTTGATTGGTGCTCTTCCCACCACACGCTTCTGGAGCAATGATCAATTTCATCCCGCAGCTGTCACAGCTTGTCATCAGCGCCCTGTGGCTTTATATACCCTGATTCCCCTAGTATCGATGTTGGATCGTTTTGAATATTCCCTGCATCTGCCTGTCTTTCCCGTTCGCTGTTCCCTGTCTGTTGCTCCCCAGGACTTTCGTGAAGTATCCCTGTGGAGAACCTGATTCCCTGTACGAAGCTGCGCCTCGTTTATCTGCCCGCTTTACGCGTTGCGCTCTGGTGAGTTTTTGGAAACAGTTCTTTTTGGATCACCCGTTTTTTGTGTGTTTGTGAAACACCGAAGAGATCCGTCACTGCCTCTCCCCCCCCGCTGCTGAATCCCTCATTCACGCCTTCATCTCCTCCCGCCTGGACTACTGCAACTCCCTCCTCACTGGTATCACCTCCCGCTCCCTCCATAAACTGCAAATGGTCCAAAATTCAGCCGCCCGCCTCCTCACTAACACCCGGTCCCGCGAACACATCACTCCTGTCCTCCACTCCCTCCACTGGCTCCCGATCAAACACCGCATTAACTTTAAAACACTACTCCTCACCTTCAAAGCCCTCCACAGCCTGGCCCCCCCCTACCTGACTGATCTCCTTCTCCCCTACCGCCCAACCCGTTCCCTCCGGTCCTCCTCCACTGCCTCCCTCACTGTCCCGACATCCAAGCTTAAAAACTTCGGAGATCGGGCCTTCTCTCGCACTGCACCCCGACTCTGGAACTCCCTCCCCCAGTCCATCAGAGACTCCCCTACACTCTCCACCTTCAAAGCTCGCCTCAAAACCCACCTGTTCTCCCTTGCCTTCAACCCCCCCCACCCCTAAACCCCCCCCTCCCCTCCAACCTGATCGATATGTCTCTAGTCTTTTTTTGTGCCATCAGGCTGTCTCCCCCGTTCCCCCCATGGTCTCATGTTCCTTTGTTTTTGTTTCTTTGTTGTTTTGTTTTGTTTCTTTGCTTTCGCCTCTTTGTTTGTACCCCTGCTCCCGACTACTGTCAGCGACTTCGGGTTACTGAGAAGCGCTATATAAATTAAATGAATTATTATTATTATTATTATCCCGGTTTTGTTATACTGTTCTCACCTGATTTTTGTTGTTGGATTTACACTTTGGATTACCGTATAGTTTTTTCTCTGGACTCTGCTAACTGTGTGTATCACACCGAAGATCAAGTCACTTGGATATTTATTTGGATCAGTCACCTCTCTGTTTCTGTTGTGCGCTGGGCTAACTGGGATTTCTCTCTCTCCCTCCGTTTCCACCTGGAGTGTATGCTGGGAGGATCTGCAGAGCGGCTCAGACGTCACAAGCTAATTCCTCACCACCACCTACTGGGAGAATCTGCAGAGCCGCAACCTTCTTCACATGCCAGATTCCCCGTTTGTTCTGTTGCTCAACCTAATTCTATCTTGTGACTCTGAGAATAAATACGCCCTTGCTTTGGCTAACTCTGAAACAACTCTCTCTGTGCCATTGCGCTTGGGGTCGGTTACAAACCCTAACAAAGTTATACATATTGCATATGCATTTGCATAGATGTACAAATATATGTTAGCTTATGTTATTTTAACAAATAATTTTTGTTTATCAGAACCCCATATTACTCCATTAATCAATGATCAAACCATTCAAGTAAATAACAATCATCATCAAATACAAGCTATGACATTAAGTTTGTTCAAAACCTTTTTGTCACAGTCAAGAGGGGCAGAACTAACAACTGAGCTGCAAAGAACACGTGGGACAGATGTATCAGATGTTACAAAAACAAATGGCTGCACACAACCTTGCAGAGGCCATACATCCAACTAATGGAAGATAGTTTAATTAACTTTAATTAACAGATTGCAGAATGGGTACAGTACAGTACAGCTCAATACACACAATTGTTAAGGGGATGCAGACCAGAGAAAGAATTTCGACTTGTTTACATCAGGGTCCACCATTTTCAATTCGTAATGAAATTGCTATTATGTGTCTGCATGAACACACAACTGTAACTGTACTCAAAAATAACAAAATAAGGGTTGTCTCAGTTCACAACTATATTGGTCAAGTTTTGGGTGGGACTTGTTTGCGTCCCTACAGCTTCTTATTCAATTGAGCGAGATGCTCGGTTATGTCACACAGCCAGTTTGCATCTGACAGTTCAGACAATATTTCTTCAACCCTTTGTTACCTATTCCGCCTGGATCTTTTTTTGTATTTTGGGCTGTAAAATTGTCAAAGAATGTCTGAGGAATAAGTGCTTTTGGCTTTTTTCCTTTGTTACTTCATCAATACCTCAGATGTTCAACATACTGTACATGTATGTGTAAGAATGTGTAATAACTAAGGCTGTCAAAGTTAAAGACTTGCACCTCATGGTACCAAAGCACCTCAAAGGCGCTAAAAACAAAATTACAAACATCTCAAAACAAACTGGTCAGACTACTGCTTGACCTTACTCCTAGAACCCACCTCACCCCTGCCCACTTTGACAACCTAGGATGGCTTAGAGTAGACGACAGAGTACAGCAACTTGCAATGGGCCTGGTCTACAAGATACACTACACGACCAAGGTACCCATGTACATGACTAAATACTTCCCAAAGGTCAGTGAATACCACGATCACAACACCAGAGGGAGCTCCACAAATCATGTTAAACCCAGATTCGGCTCAAACAAGGGACTAAACACGTTTCGCAATTATGCCACATCAATGTGGAACGCCCTACCCAAAGCTGTAAAGGAATGTGAATCACTACCCACTTTCAAAAACACTCTCAAAAAACACCTAAGGGAGACTGCAACTCGAAACTGGCCCCTCTAAATGTCCGAACACAACCCCCGCCAACACCCCCCCCCCCCCCCCTCCTACCCCCCCCCCCCCCCCCCCCCCCCCCCAACCACCTCCAATGTACAGTCCCACCCCCACCTACCCAATCCAATGTACAGTTTCTACGCCTAATGTATATACTCTTTTCTTTCTGGACTCTTTTTGTATCACAAATACAGTACTGTAATTGCAAATCTGGTATGTCATAAATGTATAGATGTAGCAGTACTGTCTATCTGTATGTCATGTATGTCATATATGTTACGATGAATTGGAAATGGGGGACCCTGGTGGAAACAAGACGAAAGTCTTTCTCTGGTCTGCATCCCCTTAACAATTGTATGTATTGAGCTGTACTGCACTGTACCCATTCTGCAATCTGTTAATAAAGTTTTCATTCATTCATTCATTCAAAGCTTTATTAACGCATTAACCCACAATTATTTTAACACCGCTATTTTTTAACCCAAGATTAATGTTTATAAAAAGAAAAAGCTATTTTTTTTTTACCAGAGCTCTTGGGGGGCCACATCAAATGACGTGGCGGGCCACATTTGGCCCGCGGGCCATGAGTTTGACACCTATGGTGTAGAGCGTTACACTAACACTGCCAGGGTTAGTGGTTTCATTCCCTGTGTAGCTGAATGGGTAGAGCAAGGCACTAACACTGCCAGGGTTAGGGGTTCCATTCCCTATGTAGCTCAATGGGTAGAGCAAGGCACTAACACTGCCAGGGTTAGGGGTTCCATTCCCTGTGTAGCTCAATGGGTAGAGCAAGTCACTAACACTGCCAGCGTTAGGGGTTCAATTCCCTGTGTTCCATTCCACTAACACTGCATTTGACTGTAAAATGAACTTATCACAACAACAAAAAATCTGTTTAGAAATACGTTTAACACATTCAGGGCCATTGGGATGCGTCTAATAAATCTCTAGAGGACCAGCAAATGTAAACAGACTTGGGGCCGTTTGTAGAGCTAAATCTATACTTTATAGTATTGCTATCTGTCCATTCTCATTGTCAATTGGGACCATAAACCGTCCCTTCAAAATGGATTAAAGAAATAATTTTGTCATCAATACGTTCTCATTTTATAGCGCTGTGAATATAAGCGTTATACGGCATTTGGTCTAGTATATTTCCTGGAAGGCGAGATAAAGGGCTAATAGATACTAACGTTATATCCAATGGCATTTCCGTTATACAGATGCTACAGTTAAAACTCAAACTGCATATGATCGGCACGATCCTCAAGCATGTATGCATGAAAGGGGGGGGGACGACGTCGTTTCTTATTATTGATTACCAATAACCGTGTTCGTCTAAGTAGCCACATAGGCCGATCGTATCGTACCATAACAAGGCTCGATCTGGCTGTAATTTACGTGAAAAAGATCTTACCATGAGCCGGTTGGATCCCCCCGAGCATTTCCCCGTTACCGATCGCCATCTGGTAGATCGATATGTCCATTGGCTGATGATAAATCCCCTTATTGCATAGTGAAATCCGCAATCCAAAACGTAACCCAAGCTACATGCTGCACATCCAGAATCCAGCTAACTGAAAACTCCATTGAAAGTAAAAATAAAGAATGCTCCGTTCAGCCACAGGGCACACTGCATTATCGCGATAGCACCCCTAAGAGGATCTGGCCGGTATTGCACTTTCTCGAATTCAAAGAGTAGGGTACATCTGCAGTGCCGCTCGGCGACCTTGAATAGGTTATTAAAATGGAATAAAAGCCAAAACAACTTGCTGTCCACAACGGGGTGGAATCGAAGCACGGATATCTCTCCCATTGTCCCCATTGTGTTAATGTTTAACATAATTGAAGTCATGGCTATTATCATATGGTAAACTCTCATGACACCACTAATTGATGAATTAAAGTGGATTGGTCTTCAGAGTAGCTGGTCACAGAGTAAGAAAAGTCCAGTCCAGTGTCCAGTGAAAAAAATACTTGAGTTTTAAAGGGGTCATATTTGAGTCCTTTTCCATCTTCAGCTGAACTGCAGAAAAGGTGCAATGCACATATTTAAAATGTTCTCAGTGTTGGGACAACCCCTCATGCTGTAGAAACAATGCAACACACAGGACAAGGCACTTACAATAGGTCCCCTTTAAAGGATCTGAGATAAATTAATGCATGCCCTTATTCTCAATTATGAATCACAACGATGGCTCCTCCATTATTCAGGCCTGAGAGTTGTGGGAACGTCACCATTATCTATCATCAGCCATTAGGGGAGAGAGTGGAGGAATAGAGAGACAGGTGGATTACGCTACCTAAAAACATAGTGAGAATTAGATTCGTCACACCCCTCATTTCCACCTGTCAATCAAATCGACGGCGGAGATGGAAAAGCAGAGAGGCCTCCTCTTTCCGTGGATCATTAGAGAAGTTCACCATCATGAATTATCAGTCATTATAAATGACAGAGATGAAGAGAGAGAGAGGGGGGTTGGAGGGAGGGAGAGAAAGAGGAGAGATTGTGTGCGTGCCTACATGCATGCATGTGTCTGTGTGTAGGATTACACTTTCTATAAAAAAAAAATTTAGATTTGTTTGAATTTGTTGTAGGATAGTCTTGGCATTTTAAATCCTTTACAAATTAGTTCCTCACACACAGACACACAATGTTATGGGAACAGAGGAATGGGACCCGTAAAAGCAACACAACAGATTCAAAGGGGAAAACGCCAACCGGCATGTATTTATTTACACAAAATAAATAACAAAAACAAAACAACAGAACTAACAAACAATGGTGGTGGTGGGTGTAGTCTGTAGGCGGAAGCCTGGAATATGATGTATGTAATTAATCAGTGTCTGTATGCTGGGGACTATGTGAGTGGGTTTAACAATGTAAATGGGGTCTTACCGTGTTGCGTCATGTGGTGCGCCAAGGCAGTCAAAAACAACTCCTGGGAATGGTCAGGGGTCTGAATAGCAGGCGAGAGAGAGAAAAAACGGGGGCAAGCAAGTGGGTCGAAAAATACCGGGGAGTCAAGGCGAGCGGGGGTAAAACGAGCGTGGGGAATACGAGCATGGGGAATACTCAGGAAATACCACCTTAGACAAGACCTGCTTGTGTCCTTTTAACGCTGCTCCGTGGAAAGCATCCTCACCTACTGCATCAATGTGTGGTTCCTCAGCTGCAATTTTTCTTTTATACCCCCCCCCCCTGTTTATGTTATATCTATTATGTCTTACTCTTGTTTTTATTATTTTAATACTGTGTTTTAGGACTGTGTTTTTATGATCTAGGACTGTGTGACTGCTAGCACCTAGGGCTGCATTTGAAATTTCGTTATGACAATGACAATAAAGATCATTCATTCATTAACACTTTGAGCGCCACTCACGGCTAATCTCGGGTTTACGATTGTGACGTTGAAAGCCACGTCACGGCTTTTCTCGGATTTTGTTTTTATTAGCGATCTGAAATAATATTGCATCTACCGTTGGAGATTCAGGGGCCGCCGGCGATCAGATGTGAAAAAAGCGCCCCCTATCGTCTCCCAGATGGTAAATCACCCTTTTGGAATGGAGGATGGGGGAAAAAAAATATTCCAGTCCACATTTTCCAGTCCACTGATGCAGCCGGAGTTACCAGAGTTCATTCTGGAGCCTCTGAGCCGCGGCGAGCATGGGTTATACTGTACACACGTTGGATCAATATACTTATCGATTTTTTCGAATGGTGATCAGGAATTGGAATATACCATTTGGATCCATCCAGATATAAGCGTTTTCACTATATGTAAGTAAAGTAAGTAAGTAAAGTTTATTTATATAGCACTTTTCACAGAGACAGCTCACAAAGTGCTTTACATACAGCAGAAATAAAATTAAAATAAAAAGCAAGAAACCATTCAAGAGATAAGATAGAACAATGCATCACAGAGAAACAAAACAAAACAAAAGACATATTCTATACCTGAAGGAGAATCTCAAACATTACCCAAAGGCCTGTTTAAACAGTAATGTTTTTAGCTGATTTTTAAAAATTTCAACAGACGATACAGCTCTTAGGCCACGAGGAAGGGCATTCCAGAGTCTAGGCCAGTGGTCACCAACCCGTCGATCTTGATCGACTGGTCGATCTTTGAGACTGTCCCTGTAGATATTTCCATGAAAATTAAAAATTAATTAAATTTTTTTTTTTTTTTTTAGATCTTACCCTGAGTCCACATTACAGTTCTACTTTTGTTTTGATGTGAAAAGTGATGCTGCACTTAGCACTGACTGAGAAAGTCCACATTACAGTTCTACTTTTGTTTTGATGTGAAAAGTGATGCTGCACTTAGCACTGACTGCACTTAGCACTGACTGAGAAAGTACACATTACAGTTCTACTTTATAAAATGCTAATTGTAAATATGTTTGTCAATGTTAATAATATGAGAAAGTCCACATTACAGTTCTACTTTTGTTTTGATGTGAAAAGTGATGCTGCATAAGATGACTGCACTTAGCACTGACTGAGAAAGTACACATTACAGTTCTACTTTTGTTTTGATGTGAAAAGTGATGCTGCACTTAGCACTGACTGCACTTAGCACTGACTGAGAAAGTACACATTACAGTTCTACTTTTGTTTTGATGTGAAAAGTGATGCTGCACTTAGCACTGACTGCACTTAGCACTGACTGAGAAAGTACATAATAGTTCTACTTTGACGTTTTAATGTTGGACCAAAGCATTGCATGTAATTAGAATACAGGCAAATAAAAGTAATTTAGTTTAAAGTACAATCTTGGCTGTCTTTTTCTCTCAACGCTTCAATAGGTAGATCTTGCCGTCACCAAAAAAAAAAGTGATCTTGGGCTTAAAAAGGTTGGTGACCACTGGTCTAGGCGCTACAGACTGAAAGGCTCTGTCACCTTTGGTGATCAGCCTGGTGCGCGGAATGACCAACAGATCCTGGTCAGCTGTCCTCAGGGTCCTGCTGGGCACATAAGGTTCCAGCAGGTCAGTTAAATATTCTGGTGCCTGGCCGTGCAGAGCTCTGAAAGTGAGCACCAGGACTTTGAACTTAATTCTAAAATGTATAGGAAGCCAGTGCAAGGAGGCCAGAACTGGAGTAATGTGACACCTTCTGCTTGATCTGGTTAGCAGTCTTGCAGCAGTATTTTGGATGAACTGAAGGCGGTCTATGGATGATTTATTGAGGCAGGTGAGAACCGAATTGCAGTAGTCTAGACGAGAAGAAACGAAGGCATGGATGATCAACTCTAGGTCAGAGTGGGAAACCATCGACCTGAGTTTAGCAATATTCCTGAGATGGAAAAAACAGGTGCGGGTCACCGACTTGATGTGGGTGTCGAGGTGCATGGTCTGATCAAAGTTTACCCCAAGGTTCCTGAGGTTGGGGCTCACATTAGTTTCTAGGGGCCCAAGGCAACCAGCCACCCTAGATACAATGCCATCAGAGGCCACGATGAGCACCTCGGTTTTGGCCTCATTTAGCTGGAGGAAGTTGCTAGCTAACCAGGCCTTAATGGCCGACAGACATTCATTTAAAACAATAAAATTAGAATTAAAATCATCAGGGCAATCAGGTTTAAAAGAGCAATACAGCTGGATATCATCCGCATAAAGGTGGTAGGAGATGCCTTTAAAAGCGTTAATAATGTGTCCTAATGGGAGCAAATATAGTGAAAATAAGATCGGACCAAGTACCGAGCCCTGGGGGACCCCACAGGAAAGGGTAACGGACTCAGACACATGGGGGCCTACTCCGACTGAGAAACATCTACCTGAGAGATAGGACTCAAACCACTCATGTGCACTCCCTGTGACACCCACCCAATCTCTGAGCCTATTTAGCAGAATGTTGTGATCCAGTGTCAAATGCAACACTGAGATCCAGTAGCACTAAAATGGAGCATCTACCTGAGTCGGCGGACATCATTAGATCATTGGATACTTTTAAAAGTGCAGTTTCCGTGGAGTGTTGCTTACGAAAACCCGACTGGAATTTGTCGAGAATGTGGTGTTCATTTAAAATGGATATAAGCTGGTTGGCAACAATTTTTTCTAAAATCTTGGACATAAATGATAATTTGGAGATGGGCCGATAGTTACTTGGTAACGAGGCGACCAGACTTGGCTTTTTTAAAAGCGGCTGAATGATTGCCTGTTTGAAGTAGGCGGGGACCTGACCAGAGACCAAAGAGAGATTTATGATGGAAAGCAGACTGGGACCAATAGTGCTGAAAACTTCCTTTAGTAGAGAGGTTGGGATGGTGTCTAATGGGCTAGAGGAGGTTTTTGTGCTTCTCACTAGCTCTGTTAGGTCGTTGAGGGAAATGGGTGAGAAGGAATTCAGAGTAGACTGACTGTTGGGAGATAACGGTTGGATTGAGGTGGAGGGTGTAATACCTGCCCTGACATTTGCAACCTTATTTACAAAATAATGACAGAAAATCATGACAGTCCTCATCAGATAAAACAGGTGTGACAGGGGTTTGTGGACTGACAATGATATTAATGGTGTCGAATAGGACTTTGGGGTTTAGTTTGCTAGATGAGATTAAGTTTGTGAAATAGGCAGCTCTCGCATCCTTAACCATACTGTTAAAATCAATTAAAAGTTGCTTAAAATGAAGACGGTGTACATTAAGCTGAGTGGACTTCCACTTTCGCTCAATACACCGGCAATTTCTTCTAAAACGACGAATATCCTCATTTAGCCAGGGAGAGGAATTTAAAGTGCGAACAGTGCAGGATTTCAGAGGAGCAACTACCGTACTTTTCGGACTATAAGCCGCGGCTTTTTTCCCCATTTTTCGACCCTGCGGCTTATATAACGGTGCGGCTTATATGTGGACCAAACCCGAAAATATTGCTTTTTTTACTGCATTGAAATGTTATTTATCTGTTCCCTTATTTGCTAAACTTAATACAACTTGTAAATGAGTTAATTCTTGTTATTTGTCCGACAGTATTGTGACAATCCCCTCTGTGCACGAACCCTTACATATGGTAATTAAACATTAAAACACCTGCGGCTTATAGTCCAGTGCGGCTTATATATGTACACATCATTCAATTTAGCTGCTGCGGCTTATAGTCGGGTGCGGCTTATAGTGCGAAAAGTACGGTACATCTAAAATGTCTGAGCAGTGCCGGTTAAAAGCATGGACTAAAGTATCAATGTCGCCATTAACGTTCAGAGATGGCACCGCACTGCTCTCAAAGGCTGTGGAAATTTTTTCTGCCGAGAGGTCATTAAGCATGCGTGAGCGTTTAACTCGCTTAGTGGAAATAGTGTCAGTTTTAAAAACTAAATTAAAAAGTATGCATTTGTGATCACTTAAAATCATTTCCTCATAAACAATGTTATCTATGTCTAATCCAAGAGTAAAAACAAGATCAAGTGTGTTACCTTTGTTGTGTGTGGGGCCCGAGACATGTTGGACAAAATTGAAGGATTCAGTGATACAAATAAAATTGGTGGCAAAATTGTCATTACCGTTATTAATATGGAAATTAAAATCCCCTAATAAAACGATTTTTCCAGTTTGATGATGGAGGTTAGAAAATCGCTAAAATCTGTCAAAAAAGAACTATTAAAACCAGGGGGTCGATAAATTAAAATACAATAAAATGGGTCGGTGTACCCAACTTTGGTGATTAAAAGTTCAAAGGAGCTGTGTGTATTAATAGAGTGCACAGCCCTGGAGGAAAAACAGTTCTTGTGCACCAGCGCTAAGCCGCCTCCTACGCGACTGGTGGTGGCATTTGACCGGGGGGGTCTGGGGGCACAGGTAAAAGAGAAGTTTGGCGGACACAGACTGGAGCGTGTTCCGCGACACAGATAACATTAATGTCTACACGGAGACAGTGCTGGACTATGTTCGTACTTTGGTGGAAGAAACAATCCCCACTACCACAATTAGAGTTTACCCAAATACACGGAGACAGTTCTGGACTATGTTCGTACTTTGGTGGAAGAAACAATCCCCACTACCACAATTAGAGTTTACCCAAATACACGGAGACAGTGCTGGACTATGTTCGTACTTTGGTGGAAGAAACAATCCCCACTACCACAATTAGAGTTTACCCAAATCAAAAACCCTGGGTAGACAAATCCGTCCATGAAGCTCTGAAAGCGCGCACCAAAGCATACAACGACGGCCTGGTGGCAGGCAACATGAATGACCACAAGGTGGCGCGATACAACGTAAGGAGGACAGTGACACGAGGCCAAACGGCGCTACAGGGATAAAATTGAACTCCAGTTTGAACAGGCTGACTCCAGAGCTATGTGGCAGGGGCTCAAAACGATGACAGACTACAAAGGCACCTCCCTCAAACTGAACAGTGACATCTCCTTAGCAAATGACCTCAATACCTTCTATGCAAGGTTTGATGCTGGTAATAACAACACCAGCCCACAAGCCACGGCAATGGGGGGGGGGGGGGGGGGGGGGGGGGGGGGGGGGGTCTGCTGCTGATGGAGACTCAGTGTTCAGGGTAACAGAGCATGAGGTGAGACGGACCGTTAAAAAAGTGAATATCAGGAAGGCAGCAGGACCGGACGGCATCCCCGGCCGCGTCCTAAAAGTCTGTGCCGACCAACTGGCCCCGGTATTCACTGACATATTTAACCTGTCCTTAGAACAGGCTGTCATCCCCACCTGCCTGAAGAAGTCCACTATTATCCCTGTACCCAAAAAATCCAAGCCTGCTTGCCTCAACGACTACCGCCCTGTAGCTCTCACCTCCATAGCCATGAAGTGCTTTGAGAAGCTAGTAAAGGGCTACATCTGCTCCTCCCTCCCCATCAACATGGACCCCCTGCAATTTGCATACCGCCCCAACAGGTCCACGGAGGACGCCATAGCCCATGTGCTGCACACAGCAGCATCACACCTGGACAAGAGGAAGGGGAACTATGTGAGAATGCTATTCATCGACTACAGCTCGGCATTCAATACCATAGTCCCCTCCAAACTCATAGCCAAGCTCAGGGACCTGGGCTTGAACTATGACCTCTGCCAGTGGGTCTTGGACTTCCTGACGGGCAGACCCCAGGTGGTGAGAGCAGGCAACTGCACCTCCTCATCCATCACCCTCAACATAGGGGCCCCCCAGGGCTGTGTTCTGAGTCCCCTCCTCTACTCCCTGTACACACACGACTGTGTGGCTCAGCGGAGTAGCAACACAATCATCAAATTTGCTGACGACACAGTGGTGGTGGGCCTGATCTCTGCCAACGACAAGAGGGCCTACCTGGAAGAGGTCAAGGTCCTGGCGGGATGGTGCCAGGAAAACAGCCTCTCCCTGAACGTCAGCAAAACAAAGGAGATGATTGTGGACTTCAGGAGGTCGGGGGTCAAGGACTACAGCCCCCTCAGCATCGACGGGGCACCGGTTGAGAGAGTCAACAGCTTTAAGTACCTCGGAGCCTACATATCCGAGGACTTGACATGGATCACACACATTGACAGTGTTGTGAAGAAGGCACGACAACGCCTCTACT
The DNA here is from genome assembly GCF_963971535.1 of Notolepis coatsorum. Taxonomy (NCBI): domain Eukaryota; kingdom Metazoa; phylum Chordata; class Actinopteri; order Aulopiformes; family Paralepididae; genus Notolepis; species Notolepis coatsorum. The sequence goes on from NC_140181.1 coordinate 30,258,483, forward strand.
TCCTCAGGCGCCTAAGGAAGTTCCAAGTCAGTCAGAAGATCCTTAAGAACTTCTACTCATGTACAATAGAGAGCATCCTGACTGGCAACATCACCTCCTGGTTTGGGAATAGCACTGCACAAGACCGAAGCAGACTACAAAGAGTGACACGTTGAGCCGAACGCACAATTGGAGGGGGGCTCCCCACCCTCCAGAACATTTACAACAAGCGGTGCAGGGGCAAGGCTAAGAGAATCATTAAAGACTCCAGTCACCCGAACAACTGCCTCTTTGAACTGCTGCGGTCAGGCAAGCGATACCGGAGTCTCAAGGCGAGCACAGAAAGACTCAGAAGAAGCTTCTATCCCCAGGCCATCAGGCTGCTCAACGAACAATGAACACTACACAACAACAACCATCAAACGCACATAGCACACACATCCACACGCACACACTCACTTTAAACAAACACACTGTAGCACCCACTCCCCACACTTTATAGCACACACTCACTTTAAACAAACACACTGTAGCACCCACTCCCCACACTTTATATTTATTGATGAAGGATTGCACTACAACTCGTACACCTTACTGTAAATTGTACCTAAATTGTACCTCATCCCATTTCTGCTTTGCACTATATAGTATTGTACATTAGTACACTGCATAGTATTGTATATTATATGGTAACTCAGTTACGTCTATTCTGCATCGAACATTGTACATATGTCTATACTGAACACTGGGACCTCATTTTCTACTTCTAATTTACATGCTATACTATGTTATTTGATACTATCTTGTCTAGCACAGTCTCTGGAGCGTAACAGTAAGAAGCATTTTGTATGAAAGTATTCTGTACTTCTGTATGACAACTATTAAAGAAACTTGAACTTGAAACACAGTTCATTTAAAAATACATATTCATCTGACCTTTGCCATGTTTCTGAGAGACAGAAAAAGTCCAAATCTTTGGCCGTAATGAAATCATTTAGGATGAAAGATTTGTTAGCTATAGAACGGGCATTTAACAAGGCCATTTTGATAGCCTTAGGTCCTAGTTTACTGGGTGGTTGTGACAGTGGGCACAGATGACAGGCATTCGTGCCCCGGCGAAACCTGCCACCAGACTCCCGTGGACTACGCCGTGACCAGTGATTTATGATGACTGGGATGGGGAAGGGGGAAGAGCTGTCAAGAGGGTTCACAAAAAACATAGACACAATATTAGTTACAGGGGAGGGAGGCTGTTGGTCCAGCTGAGCATCCAACACAGAGAAGGTGTTATGTCAGGCCACGACGCTGGAGATGTGACATGCAAAGTTTTTGGCCAGAGCTGCAATCCCATTGTGATTGGGGTGGAGATTGTCATGTTTGTAAAGTTTAGACTCAGTCCAGAATGAGTCGAAGTGGCTGATAAAGCTGTGTCCACAAGCTGAGCTGAAATGTCGCAGCCACTGATCGGCACTGTATAGCCGACTAAAATGTTCTGAGCTCCGTCTAAGGGTGGGGATTAGACCGGAGAATGTGCAGGTTTTCCCAAGGCTCTCTATCAGCACTGCCAGCGTTTCGTAATCTTTGGTGAGTTTGATGTGCCCGTATGTCTCGCGATGGTCTGCTGATTGTCTACACCTGAGGCTGACGTCATTCACTCCCACATGCACGATGACTGTATGAGCAGATGGGTAGCGCTCCACAATTGATGGGATATGTTGGATTAGATCACGAATTTTTGCACCAGAAAACGAGTACGAGATGCCCTTGGGAATCGGGACGTTTCTCACTATGGAATCCCCCACAAGGATGTATTCCGGAGGGGAAAACAAGGAGGGCTTGCCAATATTTGCGGTATCCTGGGGAGGTGAATGGCTAGCATCAGCTATGCTAGCTGTAGCAGCGTTATCAGCATGCGAGGAATCAAGGGAGGCTGTGGGGGCCAGCGGGGAGCATTTGCGTGTACGCTTACCGGAGGGAGAGAGAGACGTAGACCGTGACATGGAAACGTTGCTGCCGGCAGAGGTGCGTTTCCTACGTGAGGTAGCCCCGTCTCCCTTCACCGTCTTGGACCAGGCAGCTAGTCCAGCGGCGCTATGTGGCCGAATTGGAGAGTTCTCGGGGCAGTGAGACGGTGGCGTTTCATCGTGGAGTTGAAGATGTTCCTCATCACGTCTCAGGGGATCAGGAAACTGCGGGGTCAGCTTTCTTTTCTTTGTCTGCAATCCCTTTGTCTCCACCGAGGCCCAGGAGGATGCGGTGTGAGGCTTGCTATTTGCGTCTAGCGTTAGCCCAGGGTAGGCAGCCAGCGAAGCGGCGCCGCCACGCCGGAGGGTCCGATCTGGGGAAGCTGCTCCTTGGTTAACACCATGCTCGTCAGAAGAAGGTGATCCCGAGGCGTCTAAGTGTTCTGACAATGGAGCATAACGATTAGAGAGCATCGGGGAGTCCATGGGGTCGAAGAGAGGAAGGGATCATTTTCTTTTCCTCCTCACAACTGTTGCCCAGGAGGGGCGAGCAGGCGAGGGGACAGCGGCCGATGGCTCCATACTATCCAGTCGGGACAGGAGCTCAGTTTGGCGACTAAGAAGTTCCACAATGAGGTGTTCTATGGATTTAATTTCGGCCCGCACTTCTATAATGTCCGAAGTCGCGGCCATACTTCCGCGTCGGCGTCGCCAAGCCAACAAGCCAGGTATGTAAACAACCTCCGAAATGTCTGGATGTTGCTTGTGTGTGGTAAAGTTTTGCAGAGAGTGGTAAAAACAGGATAAAACAGGGTACAATCGGATAAAACACTTGATAAAAACAGGCTAAAAGCACTTAAAAACGTGAGTATCAAACGTGCCCGCAGCTCAATGCAGTAAACATTTCCCGGGAGCTCTTTGAAATGCGACCGACGTCACGGAGAGCCTTCAGATACTGTGATATGGCTGTGATATGGCTGTTTCACTGTAAAAGCCATGAGGAAATAATAGCAGCGATTATCAGCGCACAAGCGTGCGTGCGCACACATATACTATCGACCATCTAGCGTTTATTTGAAAACGATTCATAAATAGACCGACAAATGATAACATTCTGGAATATTCCAGTAAAAGGCGATTATCAGGGAATGTGTTGTTTTTTCTTCTAAACCGAGTGGTTTTCAAAATGGTATAAAAAGGAAATGAAGCGATAAAAACACAATCTGCTTTGCCAATGTTGACTGGAAAATGATTCTTTGATAAGCGATGGGCAGATTAGACACATAGCATAATTTAAAACATAGATTAGGCGATATTAACGTTACATGGGCCGTGGACCGTGGCATCAACGGGGTAAAAAGGAAAACACGGCCTGGCACTGAAAGTGTTAAAGGGGTCATATTTTACTTTATTTTTAACTATTTGGGCAATTTTACACAATTCCTGTGAGTCTATGGAACACATCTGTACGTTTTCCTTTAAATAAAATTCATTGTTATGTATTTTTAATCAAGTACTTTGGTGCACCACTTTCTGCCATTGCAGAAAGTTGTGTGTGTGCTGACGCATGGTTCTGTGTGACTAATTAATTTCGCCATAAATTTCGCCACGGGGGCATAATCCCACGGGACAATGCATTGGCAACTTGTTTCACATGACAAGATATACCTCCGTGAATATTGCACGGATTGGAATGCGGGCACACGTGTGGGAGCGTGCGCTATGATATTTTGCAACAGGTTGACAGTGATACAGCGAGTGCTCTCTTGACAGAGAGAGAGACATAAGTCCCCTCTCTCTCAATGCAGTGCGCTCCGAGACTCACACCATATATCGCTTAATACCGCCGCCTGGTGGATGGTCGGGGCGAGTTACACTGGGAACAACAGGAAGTGGCCGATGTGCGTCGATTAAATTCATCCGGCCGTCAGACATTGTTGCAAGGCTCCCGACAGACACAATGTACATAATGGATCGCTTTATAAACTTAATAATCGATATGATTTCGGCGTTTATTGCGACATACAAACCGGAAATGGACCTAGGCGATCGACGTCCTATACTTGGGATATTTCACCGCCAGTCTCTTTGACGCACGGTAAGAGGACACTAACGTTATTTTCAGCCCAATTGTTTATTCATTTCACTGCAAACCATCTGATCAATATATCACCCATACTACATAAAGTCGTTACTGATGATCGGGAAATTATAAACGACCCCCCCCTCCCTTTCCTCCACGCATGATGAAGCATAACGTATACGATCATATACAGTTGCATTTTTTAATATAGCGTGTATAGGGAATAAACGGCAATCGATAATCTATGCGTTTAGGCCTATAACTTACGTTCTAGGAATTACTGCAGAAAACAATAAAAACATACTTATATTCTAGAAGGTATTTTTGTATGAATGTATGAATGAAAAAGTATGACGTTCCTACATCCTGAACGATAGATAATCGATGTTGAATGGGCCATAGTAATGTCAATATACCAATCAAATTTAAAAAGTTATAGCCCTGCAAAGAAGGTGAGCCACTCCATAGACTTATAGCGCTGGCAGAGAGGGGCATTAGATGGGTACAATGCTCGGCAGGCAATGTGTTAATGTTTCTCTGCATATTTTCACACCACTAACAAAGTAGCCTACTGGCTGTCTCTGTCTCAACACTTGAGACCTGAGTACTTAGCCACGCCCCCGCGACACAACTGTAGTTCTTTCTACTGCGTCAGAATAAATACAGTCGGACAATCTAACAATAATGAACACATTTACAAGTCGTATTAAGTTTTGCAAATAAGGAAACAGGTAGAGAACATTTTAAAGCACTCAAAATGGCCTATTTCTGAATCGTGCAACGTTTTCGGCTTTTCTGAAGAATTGTCTCCACCGAGATGTGGCGGCCTAGACCGATCAGATACAAATCAGAGAAAGAGAGTGAGAGGGTGAGACAGAGAGAGAAAGAGAGAGATGGAGGGGGAGAGAGGTCCCAGATATGGAGAAAGGGATACAGAGAGAGGTAGAGAAACAGGTGTGGATGGAGAGAGACAGGGCTAGATCCACAAAGAATGGATTGCACGGAGCAAGTTGCACCCTTACAAAAAATGTCATTCAATCAATCACCGTGCAGATTGATTGATTGAATGAACATATTATTAACAGATTGCAGAATGGGTACAATACAGTACGGCTCAATACACACAATTGTTAAGGGGATGCAGACCAGAGAAAGACTTTCGTCTTGTTTACATCAGGGTCCCCCATTTTCAATTCATATTGAATTGTAAGTAAGGGTGCAACTTGCTCCGTGCAATCCATTCTTTGTGGATTTATCCCAGAGAGACAGTGTGTGTGTGTGTGTGTGTGTGTGTGTGTGTGTGTGTGTGTGTGTGTGTGTGTGTGTGTGTGTGTGTGTGTGAGTGTGTGTGTGTGAGTGAGACCAGGCATGTGTGTGCTTTCAAGGTCAGATGCCAATTTGTCTTTGGGAGATAGAGGCCTTGCCTGAAACATCTTTCTCTCTCTCACTCTCTGTCTTGCCCTCTTTTTATCTCCATGTCTCTATATATCTTCTCTGTCCCCCGGCCTCCATCATGCACCCTCCCCTTCTCTTTCTGTTTTCTTTCCTCATTTCTCTTTACTCTTTCTCTCCCTCCACCCCTCTCTCCTCTTTCTCTCTGTTCTTCCGTTCAGCAGAGTAAACCCAGTCTGAGCCACATATTGACTCAGAGATGAGGGGATAAGAGGTGGGAAAGAAGGATGGGGCAGACAAGAGGAGGAGGGGAGGAGAGGGAAGATGGGGTAGACAGGAGGAGGGGAGATATTTTCATTGACCACATAGATGTTTTAGATCCTATCAATGTTATATATTACATATATTCCTTCCTATAGATGTTTTATGATGTATATTCCTATAGATGTTGTATGACATATTCATATAGATGTTTTATATGATATATATTCATAAATGTTTTATATGATATATATTCTTATAACGGAACGTAGACCAATCTCGGTCACTCTCTTTGTCTGGGAACGCCCAAAACCAAATTCGGTCACGCCCCATTTCGTGCGACATCCGGGCTTTTTTTTACTGTCAGCGTTTGGGAATTTCATGTCGACACTGACAGGTAGGTGAAGTGAAATGATACTTATTTTAGAATATATATATCAAATTTCATGAGTATTCATCTATATTTAGTCATCTAAAGACTATTATTAGATATGAATGTATGTTACCAGTAAGAAGTGGGAATATCTAGAATGTGTTTTGGGCAACGGGGGTCTAACGTTATGTACACTACCTTTCTGTTGTCAGTAGATGGCAGCATTGGTTTAAAAGGTGAAAATGGTATGTCAAAACAAAATGACTACAAATCCCAAGACCTTTGTCACCTTAGTTCTATGACGTTAATGGATTGCTCAGCACCTGTTCTGCACTGTACTTCACTTTGTGCACGAGCACTGAATAAAAAATTCCACCATGTACCTTTACATCCCAACATCCGTCTGACCACACCCCCTTCCGCTTACCTTCATAAGCAGGTGTGCGGTCACCTACTCGCCTCCTTCTTCACTTTCACCACAAGGAAGTGCCTTCGGTAGATCCCCACTTGACGAGGTTGTTAGCTGAAGAAAGTTGAGACGTGTTTACATTGTGCTTATTTTTTTCTTCTCTCATAAATATTCGATAGAAAAATCTAAGTCATAATGTCTACTTCGGAGAGTCGCAGAGCACCAGCGGTTCTCCATTTCCGCCTCCGTTGTGCGTTCTGGTACGGGGCTGTTGCCTCCCTCGTGGTTGACAGCCACGCCCGGTAGGCGTCCGATGGGTAGTTTGCCTCTCCAAGGAGCTGGTGCACCGGTGCCGTCGCCTCTGCGATGGCCTGGTCGTGGCTCTGGTTCCTCTGCTTCCGGGGAATCGTCCGCTGTTGAGCGGCTGGTTCCTTTGGTTCCGGAGGATTTGAGACGCAAACTTTTTGCGTCTGCTCGCTCCCGTCGCAAGATGGTGGCTTGCAGACGCGAACGGCCTGGGTTTGGTGAATTGCTGGAGCCCAGTGAGGATGCGTCGGTCTCTACCTGCCCGATGGAAACAGAGGATTACATGGTAGAGGCAGACGGGTTCTTATTTGAAGGCCCGGTGGAGACATGTATCCCGCCCGTCCAGGTAACACTGGAGGGGGGTGAAATGTCTCCTTGGGGCGCCTTGTTTGAAGATGTCGGGGAAGACCCTCGGACTCGTCGGCAGGATGCCCTACTATCAGCCACATCGGAATGTGGCTCCTTGACCAGTCGAAGCCTGCTGCATGTGAGGGATGCGGGCTCGGTGGAGGAAAGTCTGCAGGGGGAACTGCGGGCTGTGTTTCCCGAGCTTATGGCGGTGCCGGCCGCTGCAAACGGCATGCCGCTGCCGCAGCCACTGCCTGTTCCTGTCCCTGATGATCTAATAGATCATCTCTGGCAACGTCGCCTGGTGAGAGGGGTGGACGTTGTCTACCCATTTTTCCCCTCAATGGGGGCCTATGTTCGTCGGGGCCAGGTGGTATCCCACATCATGGGCCTCACCCCCGCCTACGTACAAGTTACGCGGGTGGCGGGTTTGGTCGACGATATGATAGAGGGCGTGCCACGGCTTGATAGGCCGATGGCCGCGCTCCTCTGTCCGGAGGTGGTGTGGGAGCCATTATGCAAGCCGATTCCTCAAGGGAAATCGGCGAGGCGGTTGGCTTACTGGAGCGACCAGTCATTTATCGCCGGAACACAATCTCTGGCTGCTGCGTCTAACATCGCACAGCTGGCAAGATTTGTGTCCGGGGTATTGACGGGCGGCATGGAGCTGAGTGATGAACAACATGACCAGCTCACCCAGGCGGCAGGAGCTATCCTGCATCTGACTCAGCTGCAGGCCATAGCCGCTGGGTAAATGCGCGCCCTGGCGACTCTGAACCAGCGCCACCTTTGGCTGGAGCAGGCCCGTGTACCGGAGAAGAAAAGAAGTCCTTTTCTGACGCCACCCCTCTCCGATGCTGGACTGTTCGGGACGGCCCTGCAATTGATGACCTCAACGTGCAGAGAAATGGCAGAGGAGCGCTCCGTGCTCCAACCCCATTTTCCCCCTCCCGACATCGCCGGTGGAGTCAGACGGCTACCACGTCGTCGAGCTTCCTCCGCCGTGGCTGCTACTGCTACCACCGCCACTGCTGGCCCTTCGAAGAAGGCCAGGAGGAGAGAAGGCGCCGCTGCTGCAGCCGGCCCATCTGCGTCTGGAGGAGACGGTAGGGATCGCCGTGACCAGCCACCGATTGTCTACCGTCCCTCCAGGGCTTCCCGGGGTGGCAAATCCTGAGCGGCTCGAGGCGGCAGGCGCCGCTAGGCCCAGTGACTTTTTTCCCCTGTGGTCCCCTCTGTTAATCCCCTCCCCGGCCTCTCATATAATTTTGTTCGAAAATAAAAAGTCCCCTCTAAAGGGGGACTGTATTTTTTGTTAAGAAACTGTGTGTTTCTTCACCAAAACATATGATGAGGTTGCAAAGTGTGAATCTTCACTAGTATACATTGATAGAAGGGTTGCGTTCGTGTTATGAGCTTAAGCAAGGTCTGCAGCCTACACTCGGTTATAGAAAGGTTTCTACCTCGGCCTGACACCACATGCAGGTAGAGGCTAGTTGTATGGTCTGTTGCTTACACAAGAAGTAATGTTGAGCTACAACACTGTTGTGTTAGTTGCAGTAATGCTCGTATACACACGTTCCACGGCCCAGCCGTTCGCTCTCTCTATCAGTGTTTTTCTATGTACAACATGGAATGCGGGTGTAGGATTCACACACGCGACTTGGTTTTGTTGTAAACCCTGTTCACAGTTATCTGTGGGTAGCGTGCATTGTATTAGCTTGCGCTATTTCATTAGCATTCTACCAAAGGTTTCATATGCTACAGTTGTTATTGTGTGTAGGGGGAAGGGTTTGTGAGGGGGTGCCGAATAAACCCCTCCTTCCCTCTTCTGATTGGTCAGGGGGGTTTTCTCATCTCCTGTTAGGCCAGTCGGGGCCAAGCCGTTAGGCGCGTTGGCAGGGAGGGGGGGGGAGGGTTGCCCTGACTGCTCCTATTAAAAACAGGCGTTGAGTGTTGGGTTTCCCCCCGTCATGGCATACGTCACTACGCACGTTGCTATGACGATGGCTTCCGTGAGTTAGATCTTTACGTACGATCTGTTGTGTCAAAGTGTCGGGATAGAGCGTAGGACTTACGGGTCCACTACGCTCGATTTTATGTGTAACTTGAGTCAGTTGGTCACATGATTCGTAGTTACCATGGCTTTTTCATTCTACGACTCACGTGGGAAGGCTCTCTGGGGAATTTCGGTCTGAAGTCCTCTGTAATAGGGGTGACTGGATGTAAAAATGTAAACAGTTTTTACCCTCGGCTGTGTAAAATGGGATTCATGTCTGTTGGTGCTTCCTTCTTTTTTAATAAAAAGAGTTGGAGTATAGGAAGCACCACACCCCTCTTGTCGTTTCCCCTGGGCGCCTTGGGGATTCACTGAAAGGTCTAAATAGCCTGTTCATTGATGTGGTTGTGTCCCGACGCACGCTTAGTGCTAGCTCGGGGTGTTCTGTTAAGGATCATGGGGGTAGCTAGTACACCTTGGTTGCTTGTGGTTAAAACAGCATTTTTATAAAGCAACTGGGATGGAGGTTTTTTCCTCTTCCGACAACCTGTTATTGGTTCTCGACGGATTCTCGTTCATATCTGAGGGATGATAACGGAATGGATCTGAACATATGTAGAGGGGTCTCACGCCCTTGGGGTGGGCCACCGAGCGCGGTTCACACCGGCCCGTCTGGGTGGCGCCCTCTTTTCTTGTTTTAGATCAACACACATATCTGCCCCTTCTCCTGGAGTAGGCATGTCGGCGTGGTTAGGGCACGGGACTGGTTCTGGTCACGCTGGTCCAGGTCAGTTAACCCGTTTGTCCGCCGGGGATGCAGATCTGCTGTTCTGGTACCCTGAGGGACTTGGGCTTTTTTCCAGGGGGGAAAAAGGCCGGGTCGGCCCGGGGCGTCACAAGGTTAGGCGTTATAGAGACCCTTGTTGGGTACTTTGTACCTGGCACTATCATGAGGGGCTGGTTCTCTTTTCCGCACCTCTCTCACGCATGGCGGAGAGGGGGCTGTTGGGGTGCTCTTCTGGACCTCCTCTGGTAACCCTGTGTGCTTCCCGGGCCGCCGGGGCCGGTCTGAAGTAAAGTTTCGTTGATACCGTAGACCTGGGATAACCCTTTTTTCTTGAGGGGTTATAGGAACAACCACCGCATCTGGTAACGACAGGGTGGTTGGTTCCCTGGTGTGTTGGAGCAGTCAACTCCCGGGTTACCCGGTTGAGTGTGCCCCTGCACGTTCATGACGTCTGCCAATCGTGTCAGCCTTCTCTGCCTCGACCCCTCTGGGTGTTTTTTTTTTGGATGGAGGCTTCGTCATGGTGATCAACAACGCCAGCGTCCGCACCTTCCGCCGGGAGGGCTGTTTTCCAGCTGACTCCTTTGGCGCCTGTCTCGTCCGCAGTGCTCCAGGCTCAGGTTACAGCCTGTTGCCTGGTTTCCCCGGTACGCTGCCTGCTTCCGTTGGTTAACCTTTTGAGTGCCTACGGCCATGCTGACTGCCTGTTCTACAGGGTCAGTATGCCGGGCGGTGTGCTATTGGGGGGTAAGGGCCCGCTCTTGGAGGGGCCTTGTCCGAATACGCTGGCGATGTGGGGGGCGGTGTCACTAAGTGACCACCTGGTGGGGTCTTGATGCCTGGCGTCATTGACCTCTCCGGGCCCCCTTTTTCCAGGGGACCCAGTCCCTTCAGTGGGTCTGGGTCTTCCTTCGCGCTCCGCTGCTACGGCCTTGCCACGGGGTTGGGTTTGCTCTTGACCCCGTGATTTTGGGGGCAGTAACAGGGTTTTTCCCTCGTTCGTTCCCGGGTGGCATGCAGGTTGTGCGTGTGTGTAGTCGTGGGGTCAAGCCACGGTCTGCTCACCCTGTGCGTTGGGTTGCTTGAGTGCCTCTTCGCACGGTCGGATCCGTCGCCCTCCCGTGAACCTCCAATAGGGGGGGGTATCCTCCATTAGGGAGGGTCGGGGGGGCTCGGTCCTCCCCGGTCTGATGGTTGTGGGGGGCCTCAGCGGGGTACATTGGTCGGGCTATGGCTCCCGCTCAGCCCCTGTTGCAGAACAGGTGCTGAGCAATCCATTAACGTCATAGAACGAAGGGTTATGTATATAACCTAGTTCTATGAGTTAAATGGTGCGCTCAGCACCTGGACGCCGCTGCGGCCCTTGATCTCGCCTTGTGGTGAAAGTTTGGGAAGGAGGCGAGTAGGTGACCACACACCTGCTTATGAAGGTAAGCGGAAGGGGGTGTGGTCAGACGGATGTTGGGATGTAAAGGTACATGGTGACATTTTTAATTCAGTGCTCGTGCACGAAGTGAAGTACAGTGCAGAACAGGTGCTGAGCGCACCATTTAACTCATAGAACTAGGTTATATACATAACCCTTCATTCACAGGTCAGCACCGGATTAAAGGTGAGGAAAACGTGACCTGAACACAGGAGCTGAATACAGTGACCGAGAATGGTCACCTAATTATCATAACAAAAGTGCGGTGTTAGCGTTATGTTTGTTAATAATAATAATAATAGATTGGATTTGTAATGCACTTTTTGTTCGCTGGGATCCCAAAGTGCTACACTACATGGTTAAAACAGTTAAAAAAATTGAATAAAATAGTTATTAGTAAAACAAATAAAATAAAATACAGAATAAAAATAGAACATAGTTAATTAAAAACATAGTATAAACAGACAATTTAAAAACAAAGCGCAATAAAATTTAAATAAAAAGCTAACAGTCAAAGGCCTTTTTGAACAGATAGGTTTTCAGGCCTGCTTTGAAAGAGTCCAGGCTCTGTGGTGCCCTCAGCTGGATGGGGAGGCTGTTCCACAGGCGTGGTGCAGCCGTGCAGAAGGCTCGGTCACCCATGGTGCAGAGCCGGGTATTGGGGACCTGAAGGAGCAGGCTACCTGCGGATCTGAGGGTGCGGGTGAAGGATTGTGGAGTGATGAGTTCCTGAAGGTAGAGGGGTGCGTGTCCGTTTATGCAGTTATGGGTGATCGTTGTCTAAAGGGGAACATATGGTACAATTTAAGATTTTAATGATAATCCGCGTATAAAGGACAAATAAAACATCGTTAATTTGTAAGAAACCTCAATGAAAACGGCGTAGGGTAAGTTATATTCGCTATTGTTATGAAAATGTGATAGAATCCTAAAAAAATTTGGACGCATTTGGTCACCGTGACGTTAGTTGTTTAACACTTTAAGGACCAGCCACAAGTTTATACGTGTTATGGTGCCATGCGTTGTGGACCAGAGCCAGTTGTTATTGTTTTATTCCATATTAATAACGCTATTAATGTCCCCGATCGACTTGCAGGACCTACCCGCATATTTGATTTTCGAAACATGCAATACCGGCCAGATCCGCTTAGGGGCGCCATCGCTCCACTGCAGTATCATTGAGGGCGATTGAAAAAAAAAAAAGTACTGTCTGTGGGCGTTTCATATGAGCCTCGATCCCAGCCGAACATCCATCTTTTATCCCGTTACCGAACGCAGATTTCAGCCTGGAATAATGGGATTTATGATCAGCTAATGGACATATCGATCTACCAGATTCCGATGACTAATGACGAAATGCTGCCGGCAATCACATGGGCTGACGGTAGGATACTATTCCCCCAAATTACAGCTGGATTGGACATTGTTTTAAAACGCAACGTGATCGATCATTGAAAATGGCTACTTGAACGCACACTGTATTGCTAATCAATAATAGTAATCGGCGTCCCCCGCCGCCCCCATTTCATCCATAGATGCTCTGTAATAGTCCGGATGCTACGCAGTTTGTTTTATTTCATTCGTATATATACAGCAGAAATGGCGTTTGATATAACGTGACTAGCCTTTAGCCTATTATCTAGCTCCCCAGAAAAAAGACGAGACAAAAACTGCGATAAACCTTATATTCACGGCGCTATAAAATGACAACCAACCGATGGATTTTTATTTTCTTTAAGCCATTATGAAGGCACGGTTTATGCACTCAAGTGACAATGAGAATGGACAGATAGCAATACTATAAAGTATATATATAGCTGTTAGAAAGTACATTGGTTTGTTGACAAAGCGTTGTCCTCCAGCCATATATTACACTGCAAGCCGTGGTCGTCAATGTGTTAATATGACATATATTCCTATATGTATTTCATATGACATATTCCTATATATGTTTTATATTACATATTCATATAGATGTTGTATATGATGTATATTCCTATATATTTTAACGTCACACAGAAAAACAGACTACATCTTGATTGGAGATTCCACAACAAGTATGTAAAAATGGCAAACACTGAAAATCTATGTCTAGACAACACATCCGTCAAGGAGCTGTCAGAATTATTTCCAAAATCTTTACAAAAAATTGCATTCACTCTGTAGCCTTTGATATCCTACCAAAGAAAACAGGCACTGAGACACTGAAAGAGGATTTCACCCATCTATTGAACACACTAGACAAATGCATTGTATACAAATACAAAACTACACAAAAGCACCGGCTCCTCCCAGGGCTGTGTGCTGAGCCCTTTGCTGTACTCCCTCTACACCCATGACTGTAGTCTAGCCCACCCGGAGAACATCATCATCAAATTTGCTGATGACACAACGGTGGTTGGACTTATTACAGGGGGGGATGAGTCTGCATACAGAGATGAGGTCCTGAAACTAACAGCGTGTTGTTCGGTGAATAACCTAGCACTGTACACCACAAAAACCAAGGAACTCATCTTTGACTTCAGGAAGAACAGTGCAGACCCCACCCCCCTCTGCATCAACGGCGAGGATGTGGAGAGAGTCAGCTCCTTCAAATTCCTCGGAACCCTCATATCTGCTGACCTCTCCTGGACCGCAAACACAACCGCGGTTATTAAGAAGGCCCAGCAGAGACTTCACTTCCTGAGGGTGTTGAGGAAGAACAGACTGGAGGAGCAGCTGATGGTGACCTCCTATCGCTCTGCTGTTGAGAGCCTGCTGACGTACTGCATAACAGTGTGGTACACCAGCTGCACTGAAGCAGACAGAAAGGTGATTCAGAGGGTCACAAACTCGGCACAAAGAATCATCGGCTGCCCCCTCCCCTCCATGAAGGACTTGCACAACTCCTGCTGCCTCAACAGAGCAAAAAACATTACTTAGGACAGCTCACACCCTGGCTTCCACCTGTTTGACCTGTTGCCATTGGGCAGGCGCTACAGGTGCATCAGAGCCAGAACAAACAGGCTCAGAGACAGTTTCTTCCCCAGAGCCATCACCACCTTGAACTCTAATACACCAATAATTCCCCCTTTCCCCCTCCTCCCACACTGTGCAACATCCTACCCCTCAAGTGCAATATCCACAGTGCAATACCCACCCACTACCGTCTGACACTGTGATTGTTATTTTGTATATTGTTATTTAGTATATTGTTGTTATTTAGTATATTGTACAGTATTGTAACATTGTTTTATTGTATAGTATTTTATGTTTCTCTTTTATTACTTGTGTGATCTACTGCACCTTAAGTTTGAGTCCCAAATATTGTTGTATGCAAATATAATGACAATAAAGTACAATCTAATCTAATATCAAGATGTATCATCAGTGGACCAGAAGCCTTCAGTGGACTACTCAATTTCCAATTCATGGCTAGCATCTACAGGTCCTAAAGGTAGTTTTGATGGCAGTCCTACAGGTCCTAAAGGTAGTTTTGATGGCAATCCTACAGGTCCTCAAGGTAGTTTTGACGGCAGTCCGACGGGTAGTTTTTGTCAGCTAACAGATGGTGCGCTTATGGAGCTCATAACATAAAAAAATCCCGGATAATAATATGAATATCTGTAATAAAAATATTTGCGTCCAACTCATTATCTGGGCCCCGTTCCCCGTACCTGGCTAACTGAGTTAGCCGGATAATTTCCAGTCTAGCCTGACTTAAGCCGGACCTTTCTGTTCCCCGACGCTCGATTGTCCAAATCACCATGACAACAGATCAAAAAGTTTGAGCCTGGTCGAGAGCAGGGTTAACTTCAGTTAGCCGGATGAACCATGGCCACGCCCCCGCAAATAAATGACAGCTCGCTTCCTGAAATTATTCTCACAGTCTAGAGATCCCATTTATACCATTCTGAATTATGTTTCTGTGCTTCGTTTTCCTAGAGGGGGCTTTTGAAATGTATAATAATAGAACTAAATGCTGATAATAAATCATATTGAGCCTATAGATTTACTTTGTCCTAAATAAAATAATGCACGTTATATACGGCGCTCGGAGTCGCGATACACGCTGCATGTGGTTATTTTAATAACGGCGCATTGCAAATGTGAATCCCGCGGCGATATTTTTAATGAATGAAACCTATCGGCCGTTTGGCTCTGATTAGTTTCATATATTCTCCGCTGTAGATTTGCTTAACGGAGCGCCCGGATTGTGTTTCATTCAAGCATAAAATTGAAGTGTCTATGAGTGGATTGTGGTTTTTGTGTGATATTGTAACTGGGATTAAAATGTCTGATGAGATGCGCTGTTTGACGGATTTGAGAAATTGAATGAGCCGTTGACGTCACATTAATGCATTTGAGAATAGATTCAAAAGAAAAATATTCTAAACACGGGTCTCTCGTCCATTAATGGATAAACAATGAATATATCCCGTCTGGCACAGTGGCGCAGCGCCTAGTGCTCAATCCTGGCAACCGGGCGACCGGAGTTCGAAACCCCGCGTTTCCAATATAATTCTTTTGGAATATAATATTAATGATTATACGCAAAAGTAGCCTAGTTTTAAGTTAAAATATTATAAATCTACATGCATTGAGGATGTCATTCTTTATATAGCTCTCAACGTGCACCAAATTGAATTATTCCTACATTGCAAAAAGAAGAAAAAGACTAGGAGAAGTGGGATTCGAACCCGGGCCGTCTGCGTGAAAGTCAAAACCACAAACCGTCACACCACAGTGCAGATAAGTAAAAGATCCACCATACATCAATCAATGGGTAAGAGAGCCGTATCCTTATTCTGTATAACAGTTGAACTAATTATTTTCGCTAGCAAGATCTCATTTGATTATTCAATCCATAAACCTACTGCCAGCAGGCAAGTTTAAAGAAATATAATCTGATTGATTGGGGTAATGAGGGACTTAAAATTAGCCTATAGATTATGCATTTAACTTGTCGGCGAGGCTATTGAGCCGTACTGCAATCTGTTAATAAAGTTTTAAATCAATTAATCAATCAATGCCGTTAGAAAATCAGGGTTTCTGCTCTCGATACGTGCTGGCTTTTCAACTGAAGCGGCCGCACGCACTTATCCTGGGTCTCAAGTCTGGTTCGAGTTAACAAGACTGAATCCACCTTCGAGGAACAGGAAAATCCCGGCTTCAAACATCGGGTTAATTGAATCTGGATAATGGGACTCTTGATCGACTTAGTTGAACCAGGTACGGGAATAGGGCCCTGTGCTTTCCCGAATTCATATTCGGATTCGGACTCATTCCAAGGAGAGACTCAAGAGGAGAGAGATTCAGGAGGAGCTTCTATCACCTCATCAGGATCAGGACTAGGGCTGCTGGTTGTTCCCAACAATATATATTTATAAAGTTCTATATACTGTGAATACTCACATCCAAACCGTGGCACATACCATACATCTGGTTCCATCTAACCCAACTGCACAGTACAACACATCTATGATTATATTGATAGCCATACCACTCTTGTATATAGCTGTCTGTATATATTCTGCCTAGTTTATACAAGCTGAATTTTTCTCAGATAGAATTGTACTTTATTTATTCAGCAACAAACATTTCACTGCACATTGTACTTGTACAAAGGATTATGTGATGTATTTTGAGTGCCAATATTATATCAATACAATGACGGCAAGTAATTATCTTTTTTAAAAGAAATATATATAGTAAACCCTTATGTTTTTTTTCTTTTGACAATCCCATTTTGCTGGGATATATTGCAATATCACGATATTCCAATATCGTAACTCTAGTATTGTGATAATATTGTATCGTGGGGCCTCTGGTGATTTCAACCCCTAGTAAACAATGGATAAATTCGATTTTGAAGGACAGAAAAGGTCAGGATGAACCTCTGGAACTGACAGATATGTCAGCATTCATAGCAAAGCTGTTCTGTAAACACACAGCTACAGTAGGTGAGCCAGGCTCATTTAAAAACAAATCTTAAAAAAAAAAAAAAAAAAAAAAAAAACGTCTTGTGACAGTTCAGTGTGCCGTGCTCCCATGTCCCGTTTACTGCTGGGTCTTGCTGTCTGTGTGAGTTCCGTTTCCATGGTGATCCCCTTACCTTACCACCATAATCCTCTCCACTGCCTGTGGAGCGCGAGGCTTTGACCAGAGCCTTCCGTCAGGTCCTATGAATTTAGCTTCTTTCCATGTTTTATTGCTAGTTTTGAGATCCTGACTAAGGCAGTGTCTCCAGTAGGTGATGGGTC
Organism: Notolepis coatsorum; assembly: GCF_963971535.1. Lineage (NCBI taxonomy): Eukaryota > Metazoa > Chordata > Actinopteri > Aulopiformes > Paralepididae > Notolepis > Notolepis coatsorum. The sequence continues at coordinate 30,276,052 of NC_140181.1, forward strand.
GTCCTCTCTCTCCTCTTCCTCGTGGGTGTTTTGGGGGATGGTTCCCTGGTTTCTTCTTATGTTGTTAGTAAATAAGTATGGGCAAGTTACTTTTAAAAAGTAACTAGTTACAGTTACTAGTTACTTCTTCCAAAAAGTAACTAAATTACTTACTCAGTTACAAATTATAAAAGTAACTATTGCGTTACTTTCAAGTAATTTATTTTTTACATAAACAACATACACAAATCTAAACTATTTTAATGTTGCTGTGAGACAAAGTGAGACTAGCCTCCAATCAAATGCCATGTATGTAGATATTATAATTACTATGTTTATATAGTGGATCATACAAATACAATAGATGTTTTGGAACTTTTGATATCATGTATTGCCCCTCAACCGGCCACAACTGGGCAACATTAAATTATGCTTGTTAAGCACTATACCAAAAATAAATAACAAATATATACTGATTGATTGAACATTTTAATTAACACTTTGATTGCCACTCACAAGTTTTCTTGGATTTATAATAGTTACGTTGAAAGCCACTCACGAGATTTCTCTGATTTTAATTTTTTTTTTGCGATCTGAAATCATATTGCATCACGCGAGCCTACCCTAGTCTACCCAAGGACCACCGGGGATCAGATGTGAAAAAAGCGCCCCCTATCGTCTCCCAGATGACATCAGGGATTTTGGAATGGACTCAATGAAAATGGATGGGGAAAAAAATTTATTCCAGTCCACATTTTCCAGTCCACTGATGCAGCCGGGGTTACCAGAGTTCATTCTGGAGACTCAGAGCGCCGCGGACCATGAGTTCTACTGTATAAACGTTAGATCTATACACTTATCGATTTTTTCGAATGGTGATCAGGAATTGGAATATACCAGTTGGATACCATCTGATGTCAGGTAAGGAATCTATGTTATCAGTGTTAGGATAATCAGACTCGTTTTGATGAAGATATAAGCTGTTTTGTGAAATGTGCTCTATCGGTTTCACTGTAAAATCCATGAGGAAATGAAAACGGCTATTATCAGCGCGCCTCGAATGGGCGTGCGTGTACGTATAATATTGATCATCTAGCGTTTATTTGAAAACTATTCATAAATAGGCCGACAAATATCAACGTTCTGGAATATTCCAGTAAAAGACGATTATCACAGAATGGCCCAGAATGGGCTGTTTTTTACCTCAAAACGGGTGCTTTTCAAAATGCTCTCAAACGGAAATGAAACGATAAAAAACCAATCTGCCTTGACAGCACTGACTGGAAAATGATTCTTTGATAAGCGACGGGCAGATTAGACACATAGCCATAATTTAAAACATAGATTAGGCGATATTAACGTTAACATTGAAGTGGATGGTGGCATTCAAGCACTAAGTCTGGCGCCCCCTGGTGGCACTGAAAGTGTTAACAGATTGCAGAATGGGTACAGTACAGTACAGCTCAATACACACAATTGTTAAGGGGATGCAGACCATAGAAATACTTTCGTCTTGTTTACATCAGGGTCCCCCATTTTCAATTCATGACATTTATGACATACACAACATACAGATATAAGAATCTAATCTAATCATCTAAACAAATCTAATCATGACATTTAAGACATGCATGACATACAGATATATATATATCTCTGACTCTGAGCACCTGAAGACTGTGCTATTAAACCAGGAAGTGCAACACTGTCAGCAGAGTAGAGCCTCCACTACTGCAGTGCAACACACAACTAACACAAGAGTGAACAAAAAACACTCATGGACCCGCGGTCTGTCATTGACTGCTCGCTTGTGTTGTTCGTTGGATTCGTTTTGGATTATTTGGCCGCCAAACAAACTATCAAAACGTACACGGACCGCGGTCTCACGTTGACTGAGTCGCTTGTGTTGTGGCTGTGTCAGACTCTGGAGGCACCCGCCCACCTCTACCTTTGATTGGCTTACCATGACATTTTACTCAACCTCAGCCAATCGCGCTGAGGTTGGCTGAGAAGGACAGTATGCCTCTCGGCGCAAAGATCTGTCTGATGAAAAAAACAGATTCAATCATAGACAGTAACGCGCAGCATTTTTTGGCAGTAACGGTAACGGCGTTATTAACACATCCACCGCCATAAACGGCTTACGACGGGTTTGCTGATCATTCGAATTCCGCCAAATCCACGGCGTACGACGTTATTGAGATCATATTTCATTTTTTCGCCATGGTATTCATAATTCCGCCACCCAGCCTCGGCTGAGACAGTGGGACTCGGCACAACCGTGCAACACTTCAATACCGCCGCCTGGTGGATGATCGGGCGAGTTACAACCGGAAATGGATCTCTGGTGATCTCGGCGCATCTTGGAAATCCGTCCGGCAGTCACATATTGTTGCGGGACTCTAGACACACATCCGTGTATATGGATCGCTGCCATAACTCAATAATCGATATGATTTGGGCGTTTATTGCGCCATACAAACCGGAAATGGATCTAGTCGATCAACGTCAAATAAGTGGGATCTTTTTCCTCCAGTCTCATCGGCGAACGGTAAGAGGACGCTGACGTCATTTTCAAGGCAATTGTACATTTCTTTATTTACAAACCATCTGATCAATAAATCAACCCATACTACATAAAGCATTTACTGACGATCACAGAATTATAAACGACCCCCCCCCCCTTTCATCCGTGCATGATGAGTCATAACGTTTAGGGTTCAGTTGGATTTTTTAATATAGCGTGTATCGCGAATAAACTGCAATCGATAATTATATTATGCGTTTAGGCTAGGGATGCCCCGATCGATCGGCCACCGATCGTTATCGGCCGATAATCAGTATAAATATGCGATCGGTGATCGGTGATAATGCTTTATTTTCGCCGATCGTCAAAACAGATCTCACTCGCTGAGTTCTGTCTCAGACACCGGGAGCTGCACACAGTGCTGCGCGTCTGCTCCTCCTCCAGCTCCTCCCGCACGCATGTAAACACGGGTCTAGTCTAGTCTAGTGGGACGGGACCTCCATGAGCTAACGTTAGCTACCGTTACAAAATGACCCAGTCAACTATTCACTTTTAGTTTAATACATGATGAGGCATTGTCTAACTGAACGGTATCTAGCCGGCTAGCTACTGATAGCTCCTGATATCAACAAATGCTCCAGCAATAGTCTAGTTATCTAGTACTAGTGTATGATACCTCTGTTAGCTCACGTTAGCTTAGCTCACTGTTCAAAACGAAATGTCCCATTCAACTAAATAGTTCACTGAGGCGTTGTCTTAACGTTATATTTCCGGCTAGCAGTAGCTACAGACAGCTCCTGATATCAATGTCTTATAACACTCATTCGATGCATATTCGAAGCCCGGCTTGCGTCGCAGTCACTAACGGGGATAGCTGAGGGAGTAGGGTATATCTGCAGAGCCTAGGGTAAATCTGCAGAGCCGAATGTGATTTGATCAAAGCAGAGTATACACACAGACAGTGGAGATAGCGAGCATTTTGACTTGTTGCGTGGTGGCGTTGTCTCGCAGATAATACAACTACAAGTACAAGTCTAATTATATAATATATATATTTTATAAAAAAAAATTAAAAATTATATAATTTTTTTTTTTTTTATTAATCAAAAACGATCGGTATCGGATCGGTATCGGCCGATATGGCTCAAGACGATCGGTGATCGGTATCGGTGGCAAAAAACGTGATCGGGGCATCCCTAGTTTAGGCCTATAACTAGCGTTCTAGGAATTACTGCAGAAAACGATAAAAACATACTTATATTCTAGACGGTATTTTCGTATGAATATATGAATGAAAAAGTATAACGTTCCTACATCCTGAACTATAGATAATCGATGTTGAATGGGCCATAGTAATGTCAATTTAGCAATACAATTTAAAAGGTTATAGCCCTGCAAAGAAGGTGAAACATCTCCATAGGCTTAGACTGGTGGCAGTGATCATACATTGATGGATAGAAGCGTGGCAGTTAATGTATTAAGATTGGAAGAGTACTGAAAAAACGAATGCCGTTAGTAACGCCGTTCTTTATAACACCGTTACTCCGATTACTGTTTATAAGACACGGGAGCAAGCCTAGTAATAGACACAATATTTCTGACACTGGGAATACATTCACTGAGGTCCATAGATGTCCCTAGATACCAAGAATATGCAAATATTCGAAAATGTGTTGGTGTTGAAGTTAAATCAACCTCAGACCTTGAGTGGGAACAGTAACAGAAGGCTGTAGGATGATTGTGTTTAAGATAGAGGCAATAACAGTACCGTTTGAGTAGTGACTAGGGTATCTAACAGTGATGCAGGTGGAAATTATCGGAGGGGTAGTGTGACACACATAGACTGTATGTGGTCACAGTGTTTTTATTTGTTTTGAATACATAATGCACCTTTAAGGGACTATTTAGTTTAGCCAGCAGATGGCAGTGGAGTCTTAAGCCACAGCCCACAGCGGAGCTGTAACTATTACTCTGTGCTGCTTCCTGTCATTCTGTGACAGGACGTCAATGGGAAACAATAACATCTTCTGTCTCCTCATTTCATCTGTTTACCAACAGGTCAGTAGCATGAAATAAGCACTCAAAACATTCACAAAATGTATGTAAAGCAATGATATGGATGTGGACATTGCTTATTGTATAATTTCGTAACAGATGTCTGTAGATGAGGAGAATGTGGATACTAGCAGTCACCTAGCTAGCTGCTAACAGTGTTATTGTGGACGCAGGACAGGTGGAAACGAACGCCATAGCTGCTTGTTTGGTACAGTTAGAGGAATATTATTTTCTATACTTTTTGCCTTATTCATTTACAATGAGTTAAATTATTATATATATATATGTTATATATATTTACTGTTTCTTCATTTGCCTCATTCATTTTAAATGAGTTATAAGGTTAAATATATATATGTTATATATATTCACAAATGTTATTGGGGTATAATTACCTGATGCCTCTATTGTTTGCTATACTGTTTCTTCATTTGCCTCATTCATTTACAATGAGTGATACGGTTAAATATATATATGTTATATATATTTGCAATTGTTCTTTATTTAATTGAGATCTATACCAAAAGAGTTGGATTCAGATGTATTTTAATAAATGTCATTCTGTGACAGGACGTCAATGGGAAACAATAACATCTTCTGTCTCCTCATTTCATCTGTTTACCAACAGAATCCTATCTGTTCAGGTCTCACACCTGAGACCTGTAACAGATTCATGGGGGCTCGAGCCGGGATTGGCGCCATAGTGGTCGGAGGTCGTCAATCCAGAGATCATTGAACCTGTGGACAAACGAGATACATCATCAGAGCTGTGGACCACGCTAGTCCAGGGTACCTGTCTACAGTCTACACTTCAGCAGAGCGGGGAGTACACAAGTATCCAGAGCGTCTGAAGAGTGTTCATCATGGCGGACAACAGTACCCGTAAAAAAAGGACTGCTCCATCTTTCCTATGATGAGATCCTCCTGGTGGCGAAGGACTTGGTATCATCTGACCAGGATCCAGCTAAGTTGGAAGATGAGGGGGCGTGTTTTGATCATATTTGTGGTTACATGTCTTCTACTACTCTATTACAACTAGAAGATCAGGGCATGGTTCAGTTGTTGTGTTTGAAGGATGTAATTGATCTGATGGTTGCAGGGCATGGTCATAGTCCAGTGACTCCACAGGGAGGAACAAGTCCTGACATTGTCGATTGTAAACACAAACACCCTTACCCCTGCTTCCAAAACTGATACCCTTGAGTCACAATCTAACAAGTTAAACAGTGAGTTGCAACACCTACAATCCTCACCCATTACATACCAACAGCCAACTGCAGATAACGGTAGCCAGTCCTACTGCGCACAGGCCAGTCAGTCCCCTCACAGAAGTGAAAGCTTAATCGCTCTCAAAGATCTAGCTCTTCTCCAGATAAAGGAGTTTAAGATACATGGAGGCCAGATAGGGGATAGTGCATCTGATATTAGTTATGGTAATATCGGTAAACAGATAACAGAGGGACTAAAAGAAAAGCACACTGAGGGTGCAGTTATCCGAGCAGTGCTGCGCATCATCAAACCTGGCAACTTCAAGGACATGTTGATTAGTAAAGATGAACTGACCGTGATGGAGCTTAAAAGCTTCCTACAGTCACACCTGGGAGAGAAGAATACAACGGAGCTCTTCCAAGAACTGATAAATGCACGGCAGCATGAACAAGAAACACCACAACAGTTCCTCTACCGGATGATGGGGCTCAAGCAAAAAGTGGTCTTCACATCAAAACAGATAGACACTGACATAAAATATGAGGCAGGAACTGTACAGAATGTATTCCTCCACACCATCTACCAGGGTCTACGAGAGAAGCACGATGACATCCGGAGGGAGCTTAAGCCATTGCTCTCTAACCCAACAATCACAGATGAGGCGCTGTTGAGGCAAGTCATCAAAACGACCAATGAAGTCAGTGAAAGGAGACGTCGACTGGGTCAGAGCACACATAGCAAAGTTACCTACGCTCACAGCGGGCAAGTTGACACAGACCAGTCGACCAAAGGGAAGGAAGCCACTAACCGCACAGACAGAGATGAGGAAGTCAAACGACTGAGTGCCCAGATACAGGCGTTAACACGAATGGTGGAATCCCTAAAACCGCCACAAGCAGCGTCACGGCCAGCCACACCCCAGCGCCCACCTGAACATTCATGCTACTGTGTGAGTTCCCAGGCAAGACAAACGCCACAGAGAAAGGGAACATATGGCTGTCCTACCTGTGTTGAACAGAACTTACCTAACTGTAATAATTGCTTTGCATGTGGTGAAGAGGGACACCGTGCGTTGGGGTGCCTTAAAAGGTTCAAGTCGTCGGGAAACCAGCTGCGGTCACGGCAGAGGGACAACCAGTGACCGGCCCCAAACCCCAGTCCCACTCAGGAGTGCGCAGAACTGATACAGCCCCATATAATGGTCACTTCCCTGTCGCCCCTCAATCACCTACCACCAGTGTCAAGTCTCCATCTGAAAGAGTAGCACAGTTAATCGGGAAGCAATGTTTACTTAAGTGTCACTTGAATGGCCATGCTGTGAGTGTTAGACACAGGTGCCCAAGTTAGCCTTATCGATCGGACATGGAAAAAGAAATACTTGCCTCATCAAGAGACCCGCCCTCTCAGTGAGCTGATGGGTGATCGTGACCTTGATGTCTACGCTGCTAATGGAGAAACAATACGCTTTGATGGCTGGGTTGAAATGACCGTCAACTTACCTGGCAATGATGACCCCGGGCTCTCCATCAAAGTGCCGTTCCTGGTGAGCCGTGGGGACCTGTTAAGGCCACTGCTGGGCTTTAACGTCATTCAAGAGTTAATCCAAGGGAAAGGAGATGGAGTGGAAGTCCTGTCTATCATCGTTGACCTGCTGAGAGGGGCCATGGAGATTGGAAGTGAGAAAGCAGAGGCTGTGGTGAGTTTTCTCCAGACCCAGAAACCTGTTGATGAGCAAGTATCTGTCAAAGTAGGTTACCATGAGGTCGTTGTACGCCCTGGTCAAGTTACTCACCTGAAGTGTCCAGTGCCTGCAGGTTTCTCCTCTTCTGTCGCTCTATTCGAGGTCAACTACCATGACCGGCATTTGGAACAGTTAGATGTAGGTGATGGACTAGTCAAGGTGCATCATACTGAGAGACCATTTGTAAGAATCCCTGTGAGCAACAACACCAAGCACAATGTAACCTTACCCAGTCGTACAGCCCTAGGCAGCATCCAGCCGATAGACAGAATAGTACAGACAGACCGAGTCTATGTGAATGAAATGAACTCACCTTCCCCCATCAGTAGAGATGAAAAGAATAGCTCAGCAACTCAGTGGCATCCCACAGTTGACGTTAGCCATATAAGTGAAGAACAGCAGACAGTAGTGAAGCAAATGCTTTATGAAGAATCCAACGCATTCGCCCGTGACGATAACGACCTAGGGTGCATTCCAAGTCTTCAAATGACTATAACTGTGAAAGATGACATCCCAGTGCAGCGGTCGTATGTATCGGTACCTAAGCCACTTTATAAAGAAGTTAAGGATTATATCCAAGACTTGCTTGCCAGAAAGTGGATAGTGAAGTCCAAGTCCCCATACGCAGCCCCGGTGGTGTGCGTGCGAAAAAAATATGGAACTTTGAGACTCTGCATAGACTACCGCCTCTTAAACCAAAAGACTGTCCCAGACAGACACCCACTCCCACGCATACAGGACCTAATGGATACACTTGGAGGTTACAGCTGGTTTTCCATCCTAGACCAGGGTAAAGCGTACCATCAGGGATAGGGATACATTGCAGAGGGGTCCAGACACCTAACCGTGTTCGTCACACGGGGTTGTATGAGTGGGTACGCATCCCTTTCGGGCTTTCAAATGCCCCGGCTGCATTCCAGAGAAGTATGGAGGAGATGTTGAATACTCTACGTGATGAATGCTGCATTCCTTATTTGGATGATGTGCTCTGCTTTGCTGAAACGTTTGAGGCCCATGTCGACGGACTGAGACGTGTCCTGAGGGCTCTGCAGCATCACGGTGTCAAGCTCAGGCCCGCCAAGTGTGAGCTATTCAAGGAGGAGGTGCGGTATGCTGGGAGACTTGTCTCTGCCAATGGAGTGCGTGTCGATCCTAGAGATATAGCAGCTGTCCAAGCACTGAGAGAGAAAACCCGAGCACAGTTGGAGAAGTCCGTAAGCTGTTGGGATTTCTCAGCTACTACAGGACATATGTGCAGGACTTCGCAAGGATTGCAAAGCCAGTCTATGAGCTTCTACAGGGGAAAGGAGACCACATGGTGACAACTCGGTCCAAGTCAAGAAAGGGGAAAGGTGCCCAGATGCCATCACGGACCCCCATACAGTGGACTGAGGAACACCAAGGCGTCCTTGACCAGTTGATAAACATCCTGTCCAATCCACCTGTATTAGCCTACCCTGATTTTGACCTACCTTTCGTGTTACACACGGATGCATCAGCAAAAGGGCTTGGAGCTGTATTGTACCAGCGTCAGGAAGGGAAGCTCAGGGTCATTGCATACGGATCCAGAACACTCTCACCTGCAGAGAAAATGCACTCAGGGAAACTTGAATTTCTAGCCTTAAAGTGGGCTGTGTGCGAAAAGTACAGGGATTACCTTTTCTATGCCCCTCAGTTTACAGTGTATACAGACAACAATCCCCTAACCTATGTGTTGAGCACTGCCAAACTTAATGCTGTAGGCCACAGGTGGGTTGGAGAACTGGCAGACTTCCGGTTTGAGGTCAAGTACAGACCTGGCAAAGTGAACATTGATGCTGACACACTCTCCCGGTTACCCCTGGAGATGGATGAGTATGTTGCAGGATGCACTGAGGAAATGTCCAAAGACACAATCCAGGCAGTGTGGGAAGGCAGCCAGGCAGCAGAGAAACAGGATGTGGCCAATGTAGCGGCGTTCAACCTGTCACTGGAGAGCTCTGAGCCCCATACACCTGGACTTCTCCCAGCTATCAGTCATGAGGAGCTTGTACAAGCCCAGAGAGATGACCCGAGTATCTGTGAAGTCATCAAGCTGAAGGAGACAAATCAGACCCTAACTAATGACACAAGACGGGGTGTCAGTGGTCCTGGAAGGAGACTCTTACACGAGTGGGGAAAGCTTCAGATAGAAAATGGTCTACTGTACAGGAACACCATCCAGAGACGACAGCTTGTCTTACCTGAAAAGTACAGACCCATTGCTCTGAAACACCTCCATGATGACATGGGACATGTGGGAACTGAAAGGGTCCTTTGCCTGGCCAGAGACAGATTTTACTGGCCATATATGAAGAGTGAAATTGAAGCCTATGTGACACGGAAATGTCCCTGTATTAAACAAAAGAAGCCTGCATTGCACGTCAGAGCGCCCATGGGTAGTATCACCACTCACTCACCTCTGGAACTTGTGTCCATCGATTACATGCACCTAGAGCCAAGCAAAGGGGGCTTTGAGTACATATTGGTCGTCGTGGACCATTTTACCAAATTTGCCCAGGCCTACCCTACAAGGAATAAGTCTGGGAAGACCGCAGCAGAAAAGATATTCAATGACTTCATTCCACGGTTTGGCTACCCAGGAAAGCTCCACCATAATCAAGGTCGTGAGTTTGAGAATGACCTGTTCAAGGCCTTACAGCTGATGACAGGAGTGGGACACTCCAGGACCACACCGTATCATCCCCAGGGCAACCCAGCAGAGAGATTCAACAGAACCCTGCTCCAGATGCTGAGGACCCTAAAGGAGAAAGAGAAGGATAGATGGAAGGAGCATCTGCCACAGATAGTTCATGCCTATAACAGCACCAGACACAAGGCGACATGGTACTCACCATTCTACTTACTGTATGGTCGTCATCCGCATCTGCCTGTTGACCTGTTATTTGGCTTGACAACTGAGAAGGAAGCCACGACTCCCAGAGGTTACGCTGAAAAGTGGGCTGCAAGGATGAAAGAGGCGTACAAGGTGGCATCTGAAAACAGCCGCAAGTCAAGCGATAGGGGGAAACGGTACTATGACCGTCATATGAGGGGGGTTGTCCTCCAGGAGGGTGACCGTGTCCTAGTCCGAAACCTGAGCGAAAGGGGGGGGGGCAGGGAAATTGAGGGCTTACTGGGAGGATGCAGTATACACAGTAAAAGAGTGTGTGGGTGACGGCCCTGTCTACAGAGTGTATCCAGAGAAGGGTGTCCCAAACAGAGTCCGTACCCTGCATTGAAACCTCCTACACCTAGTGAATGACCTACCAGTAGTCCTACCTGTATCCTCGCCGTCAGCACCACCTGGAAGGAGAAGAGACCTACCTGCATCATCGCCGTCAGCACCACCTAAAGGGAGAAAACAAAGAAGAGACAGAGAATTAGACCAATCTGTGAGCAGTGACTCCTCAGACTTAGATGATGAACCACGATACTGGCTGAGAATACCTGTAGTGAGGAAGCCTGAGAACACCCCATTGCGACCCGCTCGTGAGCCTGCGGGAAGCTCAGCTTATGGAACAGTCCCACCAACACTGATATCAGAGACCAGAAGAAACTTACCTGTGAGTGATGTCCCTGAGAACAGATCTGCAGATCCCTTGCCAACAGATGAAGAGGGTGGACCAGAGGAAGATGAGTCAGCTTTTCAATCAGAGGAAGCTCAAGTCCCTCAGTCAGTGAGTGACCAGCTAGATCCGCAGCCTATTTTTGATATACCTGAGACAGTCAGTATTCAGCCTAGGCTGACAGAAACTAGAACGTCTACCCGTGATAGGAGGCCGCCTCAGATGTTGACTTATGAGTTATTAGATGAACCTTCTTACTACCTTCCAAGCACCGCCAACACTGTAGGGGTCTATGGGGTAGCATCGACACCAGTTTGGGGAATGCAACGACATTACATTCCATATCTGCCACCGTACCTCAACGTACCCTACCATGGGTCACCATACAACCACCTTGTGCCTTACATCACTCCTACACATGTATATCGACAGGAAAATGTAGGCCAATAGGTTATGTCAGGAGCCATTTTTCTTTGAGGGGGAGTGTGTGACACACATAGACTGTATGTGGGCACAGTGTTTTTATTTGTTTTGAATACATAATGCACCTTTAAGGGACTATTTAGTTTAGCCAGCAGATGGCAGTGGAGTCTTAAGCCACAGCCCACAACGGAGCTGTAACTATTACTCCGTGCTGCTTCCTGTCATTCTGTGACAGGACGTCAATGGGAAACAATAACATCTTCTGTCTCCTCATTTCATCTGTTTACCAACAGGTCAGTAGCATGAAATAAGCACTCAAAACATTCACAAAATGTATGTAAAGCAATGATATGGATGTGGACATTGCTTATTGTATAATTTCGTAACAGATGTCTGTAGATGAGGAGAATGTGGATACTAGCTAGCAGTCACCTAGCTAGCTGCTAACAGTGTTATTGTGCACGCAGGACAGGTGGAACCTGTAACTGTAACTTGTTTGGTACAGTTAGATGAATATTATTTTCTATACTTTTTGCCTTATTCATTTATAATGAGTTAAATGATTAGATATATATATGTTATATATATTTACTGTTTCTTCATTTGCCTCATTCATTTTAAATTAGTTATAAGGTTAAATATATATATGTTATATATATTCACAAATGTTATTGGGGTATAATTACCTGATGCCTCTATTGTTTGCTATACTGTTTCTTCATTTGCCTCATTCATTTACAATGAGTGATACGGTTAAATATATATATGTTATATATATTTGCAATTGTTCTTTATTTAATTGAGATCTATACCAAAAGAGTTGGATTCAGATGTATTTTAATAAATGTCATTCTGTGACAGGACGTCAATGGGAAACAATAGAATCCTATCTGTTCAGGTCTCACACCTGAGACCTGTAACAGTAGCGTATTATGTTATTCAGCCCAAGGCTGGACTGGGGGGTGGGAGTATCGGATCAGTGCATCCCTAGTCAGAAGGCACTTGTACCAGAGCTCTTTCAGGCTGCATGATCTACAGATGCTGAGCTCTGCTTAGGAATGTCAGCTTCAATTAATCAATTAGCTGTGCTTTCTGGAGCCAGGAACACTGTCTACCTGATCTATAGCCCGGTTTGTAAAAGTTGTTATGCTTGGGCGTGGGACAGCCAGGCAGGGAAGGAAATAATGTGGTGTGTTGCTAAGAAAGAGGTGCTGGGAAATAATTTATTAACATTTGATTTAGACTTGTTGATTTAGAATGTTCCACAGATTCAAGTAGATATGGAATTCTTAAATTGACACAACATGCAGGACCATTAAAGCTGTTTTTAATAAACTATGTAGAATGAATGAATGAAAACGTTAGGTTATGACTATAACCAAGTTCTGTTAGTATAGCGACGCTCGGCATCACTTTCTGCACTGTCCTCGCACACGTGCACACGCACTGAATAAAGACCACAATGTACCTTTAATCCCAATATTTGTCTGACCACACCCCTATCAGCTTACCCATATAAGCAGGGGTGGGGCCACCCACTCGCCTCCTTCCCAAGCTTTTACCACAAGGCGAGATCAAGGGCTGCAGCGGCGTCGGACGCCGAGCGTCGCTATACTAACAGAACTTGGTTATAGTCATAGTCATATAGTCAACGTTCTGTATCGTATAGCTCTCGCTCGGCGTCACTTTCTGCACAAGGGAGGCCGAGCGAGAGCCATCGGCCGACAAATACACCCCGCTGAAAGCCCCCCACAACCATCAGAACAGGGAGGGCCGAGCCCCCCCGACCCACCCTAATGGAGGGCACCCCCCCTATTGGGGGCTTCACGGGAGGGCGACGGACCCGACCGTGCGAAGAGGCACTCAAGCAACTCAACGCACAGGGTGAGCAGCCGTGGCTTGACCCCACGACTACACACACGCACAACCCGCATGCCACCCGGGAACGAACGGAGGAAACAACCTCGTTACTGCCCCCAGAATCACGGGGTCAAGGGCAAACCCAACCCCGTGGCAAGGCCGTAGCAGCGGAGCGCGAAGGAAGACCCAGACCCACCAAAGGGACTGGACCCCCTGGAACGGGGGCCCGGAGAAGTCCATGATGCCAGCATCAAGACCCCACCAGGTGGGCACTTAGTGACCCCGCCCCCCACATCGCCAGCGTATTCGGACAAAGGCCCCTCAGCCGAGCGGGCCCTGTCCCCCCAATAGTACACCGCCTGGCACACTGACCCTGCAGAACAGGCAGTCAGCATGGCCGTAAGCACACAAAAAAGGTTAACCAACGGAAGCAGGCAGCGCACCGGGGAAAAACCAGGCAACAGGCTATTAACCCTAGCCTGGAGACTGCGGACGAGACAGGCGCCAGAGGACAGCCGGCGGAAGGGGCGTAAGCTGGCGGTGTTGCATGACCAAGCCTCCATTAAAAAAAAAAAAAAAAACACCCAGAGGGGTTGAGGCAGAGAAGGCTGACACGATTGGCAGACGTCATGAACGTGCAGGGGCACCCTCAAACGGTGAACCCGGGAGTTGACACTGCTCCAACACACCAGGGAATCAACCACCTTGGTGTTACCCAATGCGGTGGTCGTTCCTATAACCCCTCAAGAAAAAACTCCAAAACACACCTGCGGGTATACACCGGCTATACCGCAGTACAAGTGTTTCAGTTTTTCAAAAAAGGGTTAACCCAGGCCTACGGGTCGACGAAACATTACTTCGGACCAGGCCCGGCGATACGGGAAGCACAGGGACACCAGAGGAGGTCAAAGACCACCCCAACAGGCCCCTCTTCGCCATGCGTGAGAGAGGAGCGAAAAAGAATGGAGAACCAGCCCCTAAGCACACCGTACTTGGTATTCCCAGGCGGTCTCCCAACCAAGTACTAACCAGGACCAACCTGTGTAGCGGCCGAGATCTGACGAGATCGAGCGTGTACAGGTTGGCATGGCCGTAAGCCATTACGACAGTGCTGAGTAAAAAACGTACCCAACCAGGGTCTCCATAGTGCTTAACCCTGTGACACCCGGACCAACCTGGCATTTTTCCCCCTGAAAAAAGCCCAAGTCCCTCAGGGTACCAGAACAGCAGATCTGCATCCCCGGCGGACAACGGGTTCAACTGATCCAGACCAGCGTGACCAGAACCAGTCCCGTGCCCTAACCACGCCGACATGCCTACTCCAGGAGAAGGGGCAGATATGCGTGTTGATCTTAAACATGAAAAGAAGGCGCCACCCAGACGTTCGGGCGAACCGCGCCCGGTGGCCCACCCCCAGGGCGTGAGACCCCTCTACATATGTTCAGATCCATTCCGTCATCATCCCCCAGACATGAACGAGAATCCGTCGATGACAAAAACCAGGTCGTTGGATTTGGTCGTCGGAAGAGGAAAAACCTCCATCCCAGTTGCTTTATAAAAACGCCGTTTTAACCTCAAGCAACCAAGGCGTGCCAGTCAGTCGCCTGTTTACAGAACACCCCGAGCTAGCACTATACGTGCGTCGGGACACACCCACATCAATGAACAGGCTATTTAGACCTGTCATTGAATCCCCAAGGCGCCATGGGGAACGACAAGAGGGGTGTGACACTTCCTAACTCCAACTCTTTTTAGTAGAAAAGAAGGAAGCACCAACAGTATGTATCCCAGTCTACACAGCCGGGGGTAAAAAAAATTCACATTTTTACATCCCACCACCCTCCCATAGGAAGGAGACAGGAATCCCCAGAGAGACTTCCCACGCGAGCTGTACAGATTGAAAAGAATATATTGCACCTTGAGCCATGTAAAAAATTGGATTTAGGGCTCTCCGGGGAGGAGGCACTGAACCCATACACACTCAATAATCGAATTGAATCGAATACATACACAATAGAATAGGACTCCTTCTAGAGGGTCCACTCACCTTGACAATCTGAGGAGGAGGCTCTGTACTCTGAAGGAGGCTCCCTCACATGGAAGGAGGAGTCCCAACTCACAGAAGGCCCGAATAGGAGCTTGGTGAGGAGGAGCCCTGCCCACCCCCCGAAACAGATCCATCACATGGACCTGAACAGCACACGGAAGTCCTACCAACAGAGACGCGCACGGTGACGTACTCTATGGCGGGGGAATTTCTGCGGTGCACACGCCCAATATTCCAGGCCGTGGGACCATGAAACTCCCCCCCCCACCCCTCACCCCGTAACGTGCGGGACCGCAACGTGACAGGAACCTTGAAGGACAGGGGGTGTACCCCTGACCAACAGAAAAAAGGGGGAGAGGAAAGGTTACCAGTTCACCCCTTTACGACCCCACACCCATGATACGATGTAATGACAAAAAGAAAGTATGACACAGTCATATTCAGCTCTATGAAGCGTCTGACAGCTTCACACAGCGCATGAGCTAACCTGCTATCTGATTTTTACTAAGGAAAAAACACAGAATAGAGAGGGCTCTCTAAGAGCCCCGGTCCAAACTTACACATGTGCTTCTGTGGCCAGTCCAACCCAGTTGTAGGTCACATGACACACACAACCCATCATCACCTATAAAAAAAAAATGGCAAAAACACTCTACAGAGGAACGCCGTTTTTCATAATGAGAGAATACATAATTCTCGATTAGTATCGGCCACAGGCCTTGCTAAGCACACACGAAAGCGACCAACAATCTTTTCTTTTAGGAAAATAAAGTTACTCCAGCAGATTTAGCACAACCTCAGCAATCAAGCTAAGGGTTACATCGTATCCCTACCACACAGTGACACAATGTAGTGCAACAACATGTCCACTCTGATAGGAGGATGAAGAAGTCCCCAGGGAACTGGGGGGAAACACAATCCTCCTACTTTACCCTTAATACGGCCAGTTAAAACAGGAAAACCTGTTAATATGTGAACACACTGTTTATTGTCATTACAGGCTGAGAAAAGAATATTCTTTACTCATTTGTCACTAAGCATAGCTTTATAGGTTAGTTAACCCCCTTAGTTGTGAGTACACGGTACATATAAACACACATGATGTTTCTCAACACAACAAACCAGATCATTTTCACATCTGAAACAACAACCCGATTTGCACGGAGAAGCTAAATACCTAGTGACAAGACAATTCACACACAACTCGCGTCGTATCCTAAATGTAGTGCAGTAACACTCGTTTTGGAAAACATCGTTATTTACAAAACATTTAGAAGGGAAAGCCAGAAGAAGTGTACAAGGTCTGGTCAGACCTGGCCTACCCGGAGCGTAGATCAACGAAGTGCAGTCTCAAGACACCGTAGAAAACACAGCCGTCCTGTGTTGTTCGATCTGGGCAGCGTCGCCGCTCCAACCCGTCGCTACGGTCCCCTTTGTTGACGCAGGCTTTGCCGTCCTGGCCCAGGGCAGGTTCGACGAACATCCTCTGTCAAAGATGACGTCGTAGTCAAGAGTGTTTAAAACATGTTATAATCAAAGCACGTTCAACAGAGTAGCATTAAGCTAACGGCCGCTCCAACCGTCGGTCGCTACTGCCCCTGCCCGCGAGACGCCGAGCGAACGGCGCACGCGAGCAGAGGGGAGCTCGCGGCGGCGCGCGAGGAACCGGAGCCACCCCGCGCTGGGCCTTGGCCGATAGCAGCAAGCTAACGTTTCCTAGTGATCACAGCAGTCTAGCGCCACAGCTGACTGGCTAACAGTAGGCCCAACCTAGGTAGGTCACGCAGTGATCACAGCAGGCTAACGCCGCAGCTAACAGCTGACTGGCTAACCGTAAGCTAATCAGCTATCACCTGAACTTGTACACAATGATATAACACTCACCCAGACAGGCCGCCGTTCTGAAACCCTCCTCACTTTTTAAGAGAAAAGAGAAACAAGATGTTAACACAGTTTTACAACGGTGATTTTACCAACACCCGACGGAGCCAGCACAATACCCAACTGGCCTGTGTAGCTGACTTGAACACAGATCTTCCGCTATCGAACATCTATGCCCATATCTCCTCGTGAAGGAATACTCTCATTTGGATATGAAAGAAGGGGCTACACGGTGACAGAGAGATATCCACTCGTCCAGAAAACACAGGGATCACCAGTGTTAATGGTCGCGGCCCACTAGTTAAAACTATAATGGGCTTCAGACCAAGGTCTTCTGTCGCCTAAGAGGCTGAACAAAGGACCCTAGCCTGGGGCCGGTTTTCATAAACATTGTCAATTAGCCCCCATAGCACTAACAGACAAGTGGAGCCTGCCAGCAAAACATAACTCACCAAACCTGGAACCCACCGCTTCTCACAACAGCGGCGCGTCCTACAGCCCAGCTGTGTCTTTACCGCAACCAGCACACAGCAAGGACTGCAGTTGGAAAAGCATGTAGCGGCACGAACTCCCAATATGAAAACCGGTGGAGGATTTTTAGAATGATCATCATCTTCCAGACACTCCAGTACGAAGACAATATCGCCGTATTTTCTCGAAAATAGTGAGAGAGAAAATAAAGATATGATGTCAACGTATCCTTGCTTTCCAACTCTTCTCCTACCATCACATCACTTCAAGTGTGGGGATCTACCGAGGCACTTCCTTGTGGTGAAAGCGAGAAGGAGGCGAGTGGGTGGCCCCACCCCTGCTTATATGGGTAAGCTGATAGGGGTGTGGTCAGACAAATATTGGGATTAAAGGTACATTGTGGTCTTTATTCAGTGCGTGTGCAAGGACAGTGCAGAAAGTGACGCCGAGCGAGAGCTATACGATACAGAACTTTATTTAACAGATTGCAGAATGGGTACAATACAGTACGGCTCAATACATACAATTGTTAAGGGGATGCAGACCTGAGAAAGACGTTTGTCTTGTTTCCATCAGGGTCCCCCATTTTCAATTCATATAGACATTTATGACATACACAACATACATGACATTTATGGCATAGGGACATATAGGTATTTAGTACTGATACATTTGTGACATAAACGGTATTCAAATATACAGTACTGTTACCCCTAGATCCTGACAGAGTATATGGGTAGCATACCTGTTATTCTGTCTGTCTGTCTGTCTCTCTGTCTGTCTGTCTGTCTGTCTGCCAGCTTCCCTCTTTATCTGTCTGTCTGTCTGTCTGTGTAGTTTGTCTGTCTATTTTTTCCTACCAGTCATTATTGCCTATTTCTGTATGTACACTCAACTTAACTGTACTGTAAATGAGGAAAACCCCAGTTGCCTTTCAAGTTTAAATAAATGATTGAAATGGAATTAAATGTCTTCTGGATTTGTCTGAATTCCCTGAGATGCCCATATAGGCTATGTTAGGGCTGACACCTTTTTTATGTTATCATCCTCTATTATAATGTGGGATTGGTGTGCCCCTCCAGCAGCTCCATGCTTTCTCATAATCACAAGCATCAACAAAACAATTATTAGCATAATTAAAGCTGCATTCTCACAGTCACTCTGCAGACAGTTCTTTTAATTGCGTAAAAATGCTGCACACGCTCACACTTATGGTCACTTTACAAAAGGAGAGGTCACTTTAAGAATATTATAGTATGATTAGAAAACGACCTATAAGATTCCCTAGATGGGAAAAGCAAGGCATACATACATTAGGAGATGTTTTCAACAAACAGGGTATTTGTAGCTATGATGAAATAGAAAAAAAATTTAATCTCACCGGTTCCACATATCTTTTTTACGCACAATTATTGTTATGTTTGAAGTCTCACGGTGTTCCATTAAGGATACCAATTGCACACCACAGATACCACAAATGTTTCTATGAAAGAGAGACATCGAGAGGTTTTGTATCAGATTTTTATCATCAATTACTAACGGCCTCGTATGAAACCCTCCACCTAGACTCTATTTGGAGGAGGGATATACCAGACCTGGAAATAGATTTTGAGTGGCAAGAAGCCTGGGCAAATGTTCGACTTGCATCAAGGAACCCGGACCATCAACAAATCAATCTTAACTATATCCATAGGACATACTTGACTCCTATAAGACTGAACAGAATGGGTCTTAAACAAGACTCCAAATGCTCCTTATGTACAAATGGGGACGAGGGGACATTTATGCACATGTACTGGGACTGCCCACCAGTTAAGATATTCTGGAAAGAAGTGACCCAGCAATTATCAAATCTCTTAACTCTGAATATACCTGTACACCCCTCTGTATTACTGCTGAATGATGTTTTTGGGTATGCAGTACATCCACAGCTAAAGAGATTGGTTTTATCTGGTATTACAGTGGCTAAAAAACATCACGATGGATTCAACCGGAAAAAATGTGCCGAAAGGTCTGGATCCTTACATATCTCGATGTGATTTATCTAGAAATATCTACAGCAAGAATTTGGGGTCTCAATGAATCCAAATTGACAATGTGGTTAGAAGTGGTGGAGAAAATAAAAGCTAGCATATAATGGTAGTGTCTGGTTAAGAGTGAATGAGAATGGATGGATTATCCATTGGGGGGTCCAGGGTGGGGGGTGCGAGCAAGAGCATATGTGTGTAGGGGAATAGATAGCAGGTATTAGGGGCATATTTTGTATAAGACATTTATTTAAACAGTGATTTAATTTGCACTGTTAACAATGCTTGTATATCTAATCGTGTGTTGTCATGTTTGTTTATGTGTTTGTTTAAAAAATAATAAAAAAATAAAATACAAAAAAAAGAATAGTATAGTATAACTTGAGATTGTATAATATAGCATGTACATAAAGATCCAGTGCCTCATCCGTAGCTAACAGTGTATTGCACTACCACAGGACCTAGCATGTCCTACCATGCTCTGTAAATAACTCATGTACATATACCGATATGCCCTACTCTGTTTACTTGTTTTATTGCACAATGTCGTTCTATTGGATTCTATTATATATTACTATTGTATTATGCACATCGTTGCGGGCAAGACCACCCGCATTTCATTGTATACTTGTATGCCGTGACAAATAAAACTCTTGACTTGACTTGAAAACGTCCCGACTTGGAGTAATATTCCAGTGTCCCATCAATTCTTCCCTCCAACAACCCACCCCTTATGGATGCTTTTATGCCTCATCATAATATGGGAGGGAGAAAACGTCACTGATAAATTGCAGGTAAGCAGAAATGTGCTGTTTTAGGCCTAATATACTGTAGGCTACAACCTGTTTTCTCACCCCTGAATTCTGGTAGGGCTTATAGTAGGTTTTCTAATGCTGATTAATAACATAAATTCTGTTATAATTGCCATAATAATTATTAATATAACACCAAATAAAGCTGTCAGGTTGAGAACCCATAGGTTTTATACATTATTTTCCTTTAGTCCTGCAGCTGCTTACTGAATTATGACCATTGCGTTTTGACTGGTAGCTGAAGTTATGTCTTAAGAGCAGGTAAATTTCCCCAGCATTCCTGGAATATTGTGCTTCCATTCCCATGACATAAAATGTCTCGAGAATAAATATTAATCACTAGTATGGAAAAAATACGCTATGTGATTTCATGAGATAGACTAATCAGCTCTTGTAGACAGCTGTCATCGCTGGAGAGAGACACGTACTGGTCATCCTTCTATAATTTCTAAATGCATGCAGAATGCAGGTGGTGAGAGTATGAAAGGAGAATAACAACAAGTATAGCCCGCCTCCATATATGCTGCGTAAATGGCACAGTTGTGTGTGGATAATCTTGCCTACTTATTCATTTTAAATGTGAAGGTAGTAGAGAGAGAGAGAGAGAGAGAGAGAGAATCAATCAGTGCATAACATTATAATGAAAATCATAACTGGCCAGAAACATTTGAAGTTGTGCAGTCTCTCTAAACTAAAGGGATTTCACAGCAACATTGTAAATTGTAATGGAAACACTGCAGATAACACGTTATCTAATTCCCATGGGTCTTTAGCAGCCTGTGAGGGTTTATTTGCATATTGAACGGGGAAGCGAGACGTGATCATGAGTGGTCATGCAGAGACACATCATGACGCCAGGTGTGAACAGACACACGTAGAGCTGAACACTTGTGATCAGACCACCCAGGATGGATGTTAATGCCAGGTCTGAAAAGGGCCATCCTCTCTCTCTCCATCTGTCTCTCTGTCTACCTATCTCTCTCTGTCTCTCTCTCTCTCTCTCTGTCCTGTGATGATCCACCTCTTGTATCATTAGCTGATTACTCATCCATCAACGTGAATTACTGGGAACGATACCAAACACAGGATAAACAATCCTTCCGCTCATCACTCAACCCGTGTGTGTGTGTGTGTACAGTCTGTGTACAGTGTGTGTGTGTGTGAGGGTGTGCATGTGTGTGTATGGGTATCTGGGGTTCATTGCATTAATTCCGCTCATATAATATTCAGGTTGCATGGCATCTGAAAGCAGACAAGCAATAAAACATACAGACACACACACACACACATACAGAAAGACATAGGCACACAGACAATTCACAACAGACACAAACGTGGAAACATATCACACACACAATGTTGTGTTACCAGTTGTTTTACTGGGATGGATCAGCTCTCACCTAAATTACCACTACAAGCCAAATAAGCTAGATAAACAAACTGAGAGAGGTGGTAAAGAGAGGCTATGTGACAAGGGGAGAGAGAGGGAAAGAGGGAGAGACAGAGAGAGAGAAAGTTGGGGGCAGAGGGAAGGAGGGAGAAAGAGAGACACATTTAACTGTCTATCATTGAGTCTGTTTACAATGACACAATTCATATTCAAATGTTTACAATCACATTCATATTCTGATGTTGTTTACAATTACATTCATATTCACATGTTTACAATCACATTCATATTCTGATGTTGTTTACAATGGCATACATGTAACATGTTTACAAACACATTGGTCCTCATTCTCGAACATGTTCGCAAGTACCTTTGTAAATATCTTTGTAAAAAATTTACAAAAATCCTGCTCCGGATTCCTGAACGTGTGAAACGGTCTCCGTAAATTGCCAAAATAAACGCAGCTGGGTTCCCATGAATGAAAAATTCCATTCTTAATCTCTTAAACCCGGGAACCCTATTTTCTGAAAATCCGCATAAAATACATACCTAAGTAAATGGAATATTGCTCCACTTCTACAAGGTCCATTTGCTTAAATTGTGATGAAACAAAGGAGAATATGAATTATTATTATAATTTTTCATTGCATCTTTGACAGTGAATAACACCATGCTAAAAATGACCAGACATGAAAACCTGCCACTGAGCTCGTTCAGTACCTTCTTGAGATCACAGGGTTGATATGTTGAGCAGATGGATTGCCGTGAAATGAATAAACAATCGGGCTGAAAATAACGTTATATTCCTCTTACCGTTTGCCGATGAGACTGGAGGAAAAATATTCCAATTATTTGACGTCGATCTGCTAGATCCATTTCCTGTTTGTATGACGCAATAAACGCCGAAATCATATTGATTATTGCGTTTCGAAAGCGATCCGATGCACTCGAGTGTTTGTCTGGATCCACGTAACAAGATATTACTGCCGGAGGGATTTCCTCGATGCACCAGCGCCACTTCCGGTTTGCCTTGGAGTGTAACTCGCCCGATCATCCACCAGGCGGCGGTATTGAGGCGTTGCAATATCAGACAGGGTGCAGCTGCAGTCCTGGAGGGAGGCTGGATGAATTATGAATGCCATGGCGAAAAACTTAAATATTGATCCCAAAAACGTGTTTATTCGTTGTTGGCGTTCAACGCATGGCGGGCAATAACGAATTATCACGTTGTTGGCGTCAAATGTGTTAACACTTTGAGTGCCACGCCGGGTTTTCCTTTTTACCCCCTTGATGCCACGGTCCACGGCCAATGTTAACTTTATATCGCCTAATCTATGTTTTAAATTATGTGTCTAATCTGCCCATCGCTATATCAAAGAATCATTTTCCAGTCAACATTGGCAAGGCAGATTGTATTTTTTTCGCTTCATTTCCGTTTGATAGCATTTTGAAAATCACACGTTTTCCGGGGAAAAACAACCCATTCTATGATAATCGCCTTTTACTGGAATATTCCAGAACGTTATCATTTGTCGGTCTATTTATGAATCGTTTTCAAATAAACGCTAGATGATCGATAGTATATGTGTGCGCACGCACGCTCGTGCTGTGCACTGATAATCGCTGCTATTATTTCCTCATGGCTTTTACAGTCAAAACAGCTATATCACATATAGTGGAAACGCTTATATCTCCGTGAAAACGAGTCTGATTATCCTAACACTGATAACATAGATTCCTTACCTGACATCAGATGGTATCCAAATGGTATATTCCAATTCCTGATCACCATTCGAAAAAATCGATAAGTGTATTGATCCAACGTGTGTACAGTAGAACACATGATTCCCCGCGGCTCAGAGGCTCCAGAATGAACTCTGGTAACCCCGGCTGCATCAGTGAGAAGTAAAATGTGGAGTCAGAAATCCGTTCTCCCATTCACTTTCATTGAGTCCATTCCAAAAGGGTGATTTACCATCTGGGAGACGATAGGGGGCGCTTTTTTCACATCTGATCGCCGGCGGTCCCTGGATCTCCAACGGTAGGCTCGCGTGATGCAATATGATTTCAGATCGCAAAAAAAAAAAAAAAACACCAGAATATTCTCGGGCGTGGCACTCAACGGTCGGGGTGTAAACCCGAATATTCTCAGGCGTGGCACGCAAAGTGTTAAAGGGCCAACCACGTATATATACGTTATTGACTCGTTTTTGCTTTTATTCCATAGTCACAGAGCTGTATGTTGGCTGGAAATGCCTTTGGGATTTGGTAAAGTGCACTACCGGCCAGATCCTGGTAGTGGCGCTGTCTGGAGAATGGAGTAATCCTTGTTTCAGGCCTGGTGTAACTTTTTTGTTAGCCTGAAGCTATTGCTTCAACCGATCGCCTGGAATACTTTTTGCGACGCCGAATTCAGTATGCAGGAATATAGCATCAGCCAATGGACATATCGATCTACCAGATGACGATCAATAACTGGGAAATTCTTTTTGGAATCCAACCGGCCACAGGTAAGAGCGATTTGACGTCAATTTCAGCCTGACCGGGCCTTGTTATCATAGCCACCCCCCCGATCAGCGCATGTTGTTGTAATAACGAATGCTGTTATTGGTAATCAATAATCAGAAACGACTTCCCCCGCCCCCCCCTTTCATGCATTCATGGTGGACCATGATACCGATCATATGCATTTAGATTTTTAACTGTAGCTTGTGTAGGGCTTGTGTTATTAGCTTAGCGCCCTATAACGTAAGGTTATCCTATAACCCTAGTTATATGAATACTGGCTGAGCGTCTCGCTCTGCCTTCTGATATATCATAATCTCCAGCACCTACTGTGCCTGTGGAAACTAAACACATGCACCCACCTGCACGTGACCACGCCACTCCCGTGCGTACCTCTACAATAGGCAGGAAGCGGTCACGCTTACACCCTTCCAAGTTCGAATTCCATACGCGGAAAACATCCAAGGGACCTCAGGGCGCTGAAGAGCGAGACGCTCAGCCAGTATTCATATAACTAGGGTTATAGGATAACCTTACGTTATATCTCATACTGGCAATCGAGATAAAGGGCAGAGCGGACGCGTGGCCACGTCAAATGCACCCCCTGAGGGCCCGTAAGCCCCTGCAACAGGAGGCAGAACAGAGTTCCGCGTACCTGAGAGAGGGCCCGCGGTGACCACGGAACAGGCCACGGCGGGGCCACCAAGAGCTGAATCAGGGCCGGGAACCACACAGCCGTGCCCCGGTCAAGCGTGACCAGGATCAAAGTCCCGCGCTCCCGACGTACCCGCCCCAACAGCTGAGCTATCAGGTGTATGGGGGGGGACGCGTACAGAATCCCGGGCGGCCACGGACCGAATCGGCCGCCGCCCGGTGGAGACGGGGGGAGCGTACTTTTCCCTGTCTGTTGACATACGACACCGACGTCGTGCTGTCCGTCCTGATCAGAACATGCTCGCCCATCACATGATGGCCGAGCTGTCCGAGGACTAGAAGCACTGCCTTCAATTCCAACACATTGATATGTAGTGCAGACCGGTCAGCATGGTCCTTGCCAGCTGCCCCTACTACGTCGGTCCGACACATCCTCCCCCATCCCGTGAGGGAGGCGTTGGTGAAGACCGTGACGTGTGATGGCCTGCTGCCCATGGGGACCCCGCTGGTGAGGGCCCCAGGCCCCCCCCCCAGAGGGCGAGGTCCCCCAGTACTGACATGGGAACCTTCAGCTGCTTCCACTTGACTCTCACAGGGTCTATTTTCACACTGAAAAACCCACCTCTGTACCCTCCTTATGAAGAGGAGGCCAAGAGGGACCACAGCTTGAGCAGATGCCATAATACCGCGTAGGCGTATCACGGTCAGCGCCGTAACCGTCCTGCCAGGACGGAACCTCCCGAGCGTGCTGAGAATATCCTCTCGCCGCCGCTCTGAGAGGGATGCCCACATAGACCTTGAGCTTAGAAATAAGCCCAAGTACTCCACCCGTTGACTGGGAAGAGGAGTACTCTTCTTCCAGTCTACAGCAAAACCCAGGCTGGTGAGGAATTCCACCACCTGCCTGGTATGAGACCTGGCGATCTTCTCTGACCGGCTGAGGACCAGAACGTCGTCCAGGGTAGAATAAAATTCGTATCCCCTGACGACGCAGAGGCCCCAGCGCGGTCTCCACGCACTTGGTGAAGATGTGAGGAGCCAGAGAGTAGCCGAACGGCAGCCTCTGGTACTCGTACGCTAAGCCCTGAAAAGAAAGCGTAGGTATGTCTTAGGAGGGAAGATCGGGATGTGAATACGCATCCTTCAGGTCTATGGAGGTGAACCAGTCACCCACCTTAACAGGTGGGTGATGGTCAACATTCTGAACCTTCCATGGGACAGGTCCAGTATGGGTCTGACACCCCCCCCCCTGATTTCTCGGGCACCAGAGAATATCGGGAGTAAACGCCGCTCATCGCGTCCTCCCATGGGACCACGACGATGGCTTGCTTCGCCGCCAGAGAACGAATCTCCTCGGCCAGGGCTGTCACTGCCGCAGACTCTGACAATAGAGTCTGTACCAAACACAAAAACGGAGGGCGGGGGTGTGTAAACTGTAACACAAGCGCCGCCCTCAGCGTTCTCTCCATCCACACCGACATATGGCTACTACTGCAGCCATACGTGGTTAAAATTCCAAAGCGACCCTGCCGCCAACTGCCGCTGGTCCGCTAGGAATTGCAGATAGGTGGCCCGGTCCCTCCCGCTGTGCGTTGTCAACCCTGGTCTCGCCAACCGCGCAAGCAGGGTGTCTCGCGGAGCCGGGATATCGCACCCTGACTCTACCAACGAGGCAATCGCACCCAAGGGAGGGACCCCGACAGAAGGGGCGGTCTGATATGGGGGGAGCGGCCATCACCCCTGGTGACATAGGCTCCCCCGCTGAGCATCTTCCCGGCTTAGCTTGCTGAGGACAGCCTGCTCTGCAGCTGGACATGCATGGTGTGTGGTCCCCACGCTGCCCGATAGGGTGAGTCCCTACACACTGTAGCCCTGTAGTGATATTACTACCACCCAAATTACACGTGCCTGACTGATCACCGCAGGATCAGAAGTCCAGACGGGGGAGGCACGGGGGAGGCAATGTAATACCTGGCCTGGCGAGGGCGGGGCTGGGGGAACCCACGCTGCGACCTCCTGGGCCTAGGATTCTCACTCTGACAAAAAATTTTAGATACAGGGAACCCTGCTCAGTCGACAGATACAACACCAGGCTCACCAAACACAGACGCAGGACGTGTGGCGTGGGAGCCTCCTTACAGCACAGCATTCTCATAGACAGACCCAGGCCTAGCTAGCAACTGAGTGTCAGCCCCTGTCTCCATGAGAAGCGATATGTGGGGCCGCTTGCGCTTCACTGGAAGAACACGGCCCGCAGCCAAAAGGGACAAATAAGAGCCTTGAGTCCCGTAGTGTAGCGGGGGGGAGTAACCGGAGAGCGTGCTAGACACAGCTAGATGGCAACGGTTTTTCAGAGCGTGCCCATGTAACGGAGGTCCGTGAGTATATCCACAGTCACGATGGACTTCATGTGTTGTGAAGTGACTGTGGCACGTAGCGGTACTGCAAGTAAACTCACTCCCCTTAAAAGGCATCCAGACCCATTACTTAGAAGTGAATTCACCTCTTGATATAGTGGTCTGCGATGTCGCCTGCAGTGCGGGAGACCGGGGTTCGACTCCCACTCATGGCATGTCAAATAAGACCGGTTTCACCCATCTAATATAGCCGATCTCTCAGCCGCAGAGGCTATCGGCCTTATGACCACCTGTTCTCTTTGTGTCCAGGTCGCGTCTATTCGAAAGGCAACCGGTTTATGCTTCCGCGTTCACGCTTTGCGCTCTGATTGGCCACTGCTGTTTCTGGTCGCACCAATCATGTGACGGCAAGTTATTTCGCCGGTTAAGCTTAGGCACTCTTTCGAAGTTGGTTAAGGGTAGAGTTTGTCTTAGAGCAGGGCGATAGAACGCCAGCCCTGATTCCAAACTCTAACCTTAACCAACTTCGAAAGAGTCGCCTAAGCTTAACCAGTGATAAACTAGGCGTTAGGTAGTTTGCTGCTGGTCGAGGCGGAAATGGGAGTGTCACGCGATTGGGCGCACATGTCACATGACCAGAAACGTCAGTGGCCAATCAGATTCGCAAAACGCATAAACCGGTTGCCTTTCGAATAGACGCGTCCAGGTCATCTCAGGCGGGGGACACGTGGCCGGGGGGCCTTGGCGCAAAATCTATTACTAGTGAAGCACTGCTCCACTAGTAGTCATGCAATATCCTCCACTGCGGCACACCTGTGCACCCGTGTAAGGAATAAATGAATGAATGAACGAAAACTTTATTAACATATTGCAGAATGGGCTAGCCCAATACACACAATTGTTAAGGGGATGCAGACCAGAGAAAACGTTTGTCCTGTCTACATCAGGTCCCCCATTTTCAATTCATAGATTCACAAATGCACACCTGTCCTGAGCCCTGTCGTCAGCCCATCCACCCATGTAAAGGATAAATAAGCCTCAGCTAAACCCCCAACATTAGACACCGATTGACCGTCAGCAATGAAATGGTTAAGAGGAGGGAAGAGTGAAGACAGCCCCGGCGGGGTACATGGGAACGGCGCCCCAAACATTGTAGCATTAGCATCAGCTGCGCGCTAGGATACTTGGAAAAACATTCAACAATGAGTCATGATGACCACGTTTATCCAAACACCCAGCCCCCCGCTCCAACACATCGCCCGGTCGTCTCACGAGACTACGAGCAGTATCGAAAATGCCAGTACCAACGCTTGTCGGCGTAGGTCCTACCTGAGCACGCCGTTGCTCGACTGCCAAGCGCCGCGCGTAGCCCATCGGTCCGCTGTCAAGCGACGAGGAAAACACAGGATAGGACCGCTGTAGTGTCTGGACGTGCCGAGAAGGCTCCGGGGGCTGGGGTACTTCTGGCGAAAGCCCAACATTGCGTAATTTGTCCCTATGCTTCATAACAAAGTTCCACCTGGTTGAAGTGCATATGAGCTGCTTCCGCGGATTGAAAAGAATGAGGAAGGGTGTAAGCGTGACCACTTCCTGCCTATTGTAGAGGCACGCATGGGAGTGGCGTGGTCACGTGTAGGTGGGTGCATGTGTTTAGTTTCCACGGGCACAGTAGGTGCTGGAGATTGTGATATCTCAGAAGGCAGAGCGAGACGCGATTGCCAGTATGAGATATAACTAGCTTAGCAGGAATTACCCTAGACCAATCTGGTATATAGTTCATATTCACGACGCTATAAAATGGGAACGTATTGATGAAAAAATGATTTCTTTATGGCATATTGAAGAGAAGGTTTATACTGTCAATTGACAATGACAATGGACACATAGCAATAATATAAAATATAAATTTAGCTCTACAAACAACCTCACGCACAGTGAAACGTTATGAGAATCTGGCCTCATAGAGTGAGATTAGACGGATCCCAATGGCCGGGAATGTGTTAAGCCTGAGCGGTCCGGTAACGGTACGAAATTGATATCACGCCATAAATCAATCAATACAGAACGTATTCATTAATGTTGCGTTTCTTTTTCAAATGTAGCCAAGAGTAAAGACCCTAACCCTGTCAAAACAGCAGTCAAAGTCTATGTTTTCAGCACTATGTTTGTTTACCAATGATTTTAAGTTTTATTATTGAAATATGAGTTTATAGAAATATCGAGTCGGAAAAAGGCCCATATTGGCGCAACCTACAGTAACTTGAGTGTAGACTTTTGAGAGAAGAGACCCATAGATTAGGCGTTATTAACGCTAACATTGAAGTGGATGGTGGGCATTCAAGCACTAAATCGTGCGCCCCCTGCTGGCACTGAAAGTATTAAAGTCCAAATCTGTTCTTACCCAGGTTTTTTGAATGGTGAATCCCACTCATTCTAAACTGGATGCGCGTTCTCGTGCAAATCATTTGCATACAGAGACACGCCTCGCATTATAATACGAGAGCCGTGGGTCTGCATCGGATCCCCCGGCCGTATTCAAGCGCTGGAGCGCTTTGCGATGGATCAACATTAGATAGGAATCAAATGTATTGTCAGGTGGGTGGGGGTAACTGTACATTGGATTATCGACGAAACCTACTTGGTCCAAGAAGAGGGTCTCGTGTATTACTGGGTTTAAGTCAGTTGTTTATTTATTTATGTTTTACTGTTTGCATACGAGGTGGTCCGCAAATGTTCTTGATAACAATCTAGTGGTCCACATAAAACAGAAGTTTGGGAACCACTGATATAGACAATCTCTAAATATGCGTTCTATGCTACGTATACAGTACTGCATATCTGTATGTCATGTCATAAATGTCATGATATATATCTGTATATCTGTATGTTGTTTGTTATAAATGACATTATGAATTGAAAATGGGGGACCCTGATGTAAAGAAGACAAAAGTCTTTCTCTGGACTGCCTCCCCTTAACAATTGTGTGTATTGAGCTGTACTGTATTGTACCCATTCTGCAATCTGTTAATAAAATCTTCAATCAATCAATGGCATGGGCGGCCAGAGCATAACTGTTCTAACAGCAATATATAATCCATTTCAGACAGAACGCACGGAATGAGTTATAATAATAATAATTATTATTATTATTGAAAAGTTCTGTATTTTTAAAGTCGTATTTGGGGGCAATTAACGATAGGTTATGTAGATAACCTAGTTATATTAGTATTGGCTGAGCGTCCCGCTCTGAGCCTTATGAGATATCCCTATCTCCTATGATACCTATTGTATCTCCCACGAACAAAAAACTACATGCACCCCACCTGTATGGGGCTCCGCCCCCATGGTGGCACCGCCCATATAGCAGTGACTCTGGTCACCACACATCCTTCCTCGCCAAAAAACCTGTCCCAGGAAAAGATTCCTCAAGAGGGAACTCAGGGCCGCGCAGAGCGGGACGCTCAGCCAATACTAATATAACTAGGTTATCTACCTATCGTTATATGCCGTATTTGCTATCGCGTCCCGCTCTGAGCCTTATGAGATATGGGGAAGAGCGGACGCGAAGCCCGACAAATGTACCCCCTGAGGACCCGTAAGCCCACATCAAGGGGTGCGGGGAGCCCTGTCACCCCATCCTTCCTAACGAAGGGGGGGCGCAGTCAACTCCACCTGAATGCGAACAAGAGGGAACTAGAACCCCTTGAACACACCGTACAGGCGGAACCACGTGTGACCCAACACACTGTGGCCCATACCCATACACTCCTGCTACCCGACCAAAGGACGGGAAGCAGGAAAGGCCACAGACCCCAGAACCGCCTGGGAGACAGAATCCCCGGTCATGTCCATGAGGTAAAACCTTACAAAGGGGCCCGGGGAGGACCATGAAGCTGCAGCACAGATGTCCTCCACCGAGGCCCCACCCAGGAGAGCGGCAGAAGCAGCCACCCCACGAGTGGAGTGCGCCCTGACGCCCCCAGGGGGATCCTGCCCAGCCAACGTGTAGCAGAGGGTAATGCCCTCGCACAACCAATGGGACAGGCGCTGCTCCGACAGTGCCTCACCAGCACGAGCCCCACCGTAACAGACAAAGCTGGTCGGTAACCCTGAAGTCCTGAGTACGGCTGAGGTAAATCCCCAAGCACGGACTGGACATGACAGGTGAAGGCCCGCATCTAACTCACTAGTGTGAGGAGGAGGACGAAACGCCTGAACCACAATATCCCGGGAGCGGAATGAACTCCGGATATTCTTAGGCACGAAAGCAGGATTAGGTCGCAGAGTGACACCGCAATCGGTCCGAAAAGACAGGCACTCTGGACGTACCGAGAGAGCACAGAGCTCACCTACGCGTTTAGCGGAAGTGACAGCCAGTAGGAACGCGGTCTTGAAGGACAGCTGTCCCAACGGCGCCTGCTCGAGCGGCTCAAACGGGGCCAAGGACAACCGACCGAGGACCAATTGAAGATCCCAAGTCGGAGCCAAGGAGCGTTGCACCGGCTTAACGCGTCGAGCGCCAAGCAGGAAACGCTTCACAAGAGGGTGGCTGAACAAGCCGCAGCTGATTGGCTAAAGAGCCGCATGCGGCCTCGAGGCCGCAGGTTGCAGACCCCTGGCCTAGGACAATACCGCCCGCGCTCCAGCAGAAGACCAAAATCCCCTGCGGAGAGGGGAACCCTGAGCGGTTATAGCTTGCGGCTGGGTCAAAGCTAATAACGTCAACAACCTCGCGCGATGTGTCGACGTCGGCTGGCCCTCCACCAGACACCATTTTTTTAATAGAAAAAAAAAAAGCAATTCGAACACAGTTCTAATCGTTGCCAATTCCATACCATGGCGGTACAAGCCTTAACAGCCCACCAGCCACTCGCCAGGCCGACCCACCCATGGTGTCGGCCGGGCGGGGCATTGTTTCAATATATCAAAAACAAAGGACTGATGTTAACACGGAGCACCAGTGGTGATTGCAAACAGCAATCTCCACTGTGGTGTGCACCATGAAAGGGTTAAATGAATAAAAGAGCTAAACCACAAAATACTGTAGAATGAGCAAACCCATACACACAAAGTTAAGCAGAGTGACAAAACGAAACAATAGCCCCCTACACAGGGCCGCCTCAGGGGGTGAGGGGCCTCGCGTCTAAAAACGCACAGGGCCTCACATTTCTCCCAGGCGGCCCTGCCCTTATACTACTGCAGCCTAGCGCGAGGCGATGTGGGACCCAAAACAACAATTGCCTGCGCACAGACACGCAACATGTTTACCATGTCGGCTGGACCCATAGCCCCACTACCCGACGCCAACCCAGATGGGAACACCGTTCAACAAACCCCGCCGGAACACAAGGTAAAATACCTGGCTAGGAACCTAGCCACGGCCTACCCTGTTGTCAACCCATTTACCCAAAAAAGGTAAATAGGACTCAGCAAAAAACCCCACAACAGCTACTGACTGACCTTCATTGATGAACCGGGCAAGAGGAGGGAGAGTGACAACATCTCACGGCGGAGACATTAGAACAGCATAGCAATTAGCAGTAGTAATAGCATGCGTCATTAGCGATAGCATGTAGCATAGCATTAGATGTTTTAGCAGCACGCCCAAGACAGCTTGGAAACCGTTCCCTGCAGAGAACGTTCACCAAACCATCCTGCCCCCGGCGCCAACACACAACATGGTTGTGTAACAAAACAAACCAGCATTACTAACACTAATACCCATGCCTACCTGAGTACAAGCTGGCCCGACAGCCAGTCTTGTACAGCTGAACCTCGATGTGCTGTCATCAAACGAGGAACATCAACACAGGCCCGTCGTGTCGCCGAAAACATGCGTCGAAGATGCCAGGGGCAAGCAACCTCCGGTAAGCTTTCAAACATTATGACTCTGATCTTTTCATCCTACTAGTTTTTTTTTTATCCACTTTTTCTCCCATTTTCTATATTTTCTCCCATCCCAATTTCGTATCATCCAATTCAACCCTCCCCTGTCACGGACGCTGTTTCTTGCCTCCCACAAGCCGGCTGCAATGTGGACTAAGTCATACATAGCACAAGTCCCCTCCGGTACTTGAGGTAACAGCAGTCGCATCTTTTCACCTGCGCAGCTCGATCTCTCAGTGGCGAGGAGTAACGCGTGGGAGGCTCACGCTGCCCCCGACACTTCCTGATTCTACTGCGCAGGCGCACCAACCGACCTGTAGGAGTCGCTGTCCACAACGCCCGATCCCCACCCATCAGTTTCCCACCCCCTAATACGGCCAATGTGTATTAGTACGGACGACCAGCTAAACTGAAAGCAAATGTGGAGCACTGGGCTCGAACTGACGAGCCCAGCGTTTCCAGCATTTCGTGGCGAGCGCATTGCCCACTACGCCACGTAGCCGCCCTTTTCATCCTACTAGTTATCGTATGGTGCACGCAGCCAAGTACGCTGGGACGAAAATAGAGGAAGGATGTGTGGTGACCAGAGTCACTGCTATATGGGCGGTGCCACCATGGGGGCGGAGCCCCATACAGGTGGGGTGCATGTAGTTTTTTGTTCGTGGGAGATACAATAGGTATCATAGGAGATAGGGATATCTCATAAGGCTCAGAGCGGGACGCGATAGCAAATACGGCATATAACCAATGGTAGGCTTTTTTATTTTATTTTTTTGGGGTAAGAATTTCTTGTGCTCTCGACCACGCTTATAATTTGTTCTTGCCTGAGAAAAAAGCAACAATAAGAAAACTTTGCTGAATCCCAGGTAAGAACAAAGTAAGAGGAAATGCTAGGTAAGAACGAAATCTGTTCTTATATCGTTTCATGCATGAGGCCCAATGAGAATATCTTAAAATATTCAAAGATCCCCTTCATACCACAGGAATAAAAAATGTGATGGGATAAAAACATCTTGGTCCTGCATCAATATTAATACATAAACATTAATATTAATAGATCTTCTACTTAAGGTCTGCTGCTCTGCGTCAGCTCTGGGTCTGTTGTGCCAGAAGGCCTCTAAAAGCCTCTTCTAACCTCTAATAGCTTAGCAATAGGATCGCAAGAGAGGTGTGCAGCTTGAGCGTGTGTTTGTGTGGTGCCTTATGTGTGTGTGTGTGTATATATGTAGGTATGTATGTATGTATGTGTACAAGTGTGTGGGTGTGTGTCTGGTCTGTGTGGTGCATTGTGTGTGTGTGCGTGTGTGTGTGTGTGTGTGTGTGTGTGTGTGTGTGTGTGTGTGTGTGTGTGTGAAAGATGTGCAATGCATGGCAGTGTATACTGGTGTGTGTGTGTGTGTAGTGTGGTATGTGTGTCAGGAAGAAATAAGGAATTATTTACAGGAAAGATCATTTGTAAGGATAGTTTTCTGTATCTTCAGTAAAAGGTTTATTTTTAAGATGTAGAGTCACAGATATAGCAAAATAATCCATGGGTGAGTGCTTCTGTGTGTGTGTGTGTTTATGTGTGTGTGTGTGTGTGTGTGTATCTCTGTGTGAGTGTGTGTGTGTTTGTATGTGTATCAATGCACGCTTTTGTGTGTTTGCTCTTCCTCTCCAAAAACTTCTTCAGAATCCAATTTCACCTTTGGCATCTCTTAGGGAGTCCTCCGCGTGTGTGTGTGTGTGTGTGTGTGTGTGTGTGTGTGTGTGTGTGTGTGTGTGTGTGTGTGTGAGTGTGTGTGTGTGTGTGCGCGTGTGTGTGGACAGGGCGTGACAGTCATTCATACTTGTCATTCGTACTCTCAAGTCCAGTGGCGTAAACTTTGGAGGGGGAAAGTGCAGGAAATCTACGTTTTTAACTTTGGGGCAAAGTTTGTTTCCCTTCCTAGTTGGAATCTCTGGTATCTACAAATCCTTCAAGATCTGTGTCTTCACCCAGCCAGACAGCCTCTGAAATACAGACTGTCCTGTTGACCTATGTCTTCACTCAGCCAGACAGATCCTCTGAAATACAGACTGTCCTGTTGACCTATGTCTTCACTCAGCCAGACAGAGCCTCTGAAATACAGACTGTCCTGTTGGAATGGTATTCAACTAAATATTGATTAATTCAATGTGTATTTAAACTTAAAAAATCATCGAGGGCACAACCTCAATTCTAAGTGAGTATTATATTGTTCAATCATCCTACCATATTTGAGTTACTGTGTGGAAGTGTGGGGTAACACGTATGAAAGTAACATAAAGCCATTATTTATATTACAGAAGAGAGCAGTAAGAATAGTTCACAAAGTAGATTCAAGAGAACATACCAATGAATTATTTATTAAATCCAGACTATTGAAACTTAAAGAGTTAGCTGAAATACAGACTTTATTAGTTTTGTTTAGAGCAAAATGCAGAGTATTAGCAGCAAACATACAGAGGTTGTCCGTTCCCTGTCCAGATGACAGCAGAAGGAAATTCCATTTTAAGCACCAATTTGCACGAACCACCTTAAAACAAAGGTGCACCTCAGTTATAGGTATCAAACTAGGGAACTCTTTGCAGAATGATAAAAAGAGTTCTACTAATATATATTTCACTTCAAAAGGTTGTACAAAGAAAAGATAAATAGACAGTATAGCACAGTTTAGTATAATATTGCAGTTTAGCATAACAGGATAACATAGCATAGCATTACAGTATAGGCTAGTAGGAGTATAGTAATATAGTTTATTACATGGCATTTTCACATTCGTCGAAATGCTTGATTGTGATTGGTCAATAGCGCTCGTCAGAGGTCCGTTATTACTTGATAACGGACCTCTGCCGAGCAATAATGACCGTTGTGCGCAGCTGGACCAATCAAGCCCACTGACACACAGATCGCAGTCATGAAAGCTGCTCAGCATATGCACAGCTGCACTCAGTCATCAGTGCAATCAGACCACAGACCTGCCGGCTGCCTGTTATGACAGCGCGGAGCGACAGAACAGAACTGCGTCTGCATTTGATCTCGTCTTGGTGATGGTGTAAAATGACTTAGGTATATTGTTAGTAAGTTAGCCATGTAATAAGCGGGATAATGTATAGCCTATACTCGGTCATTGTCGCAAAATAATTGACCTTCACTGACGTTTAAAACACCTCGGCGAGGCGCCTCGGTATTTAAAACTCTGTGTCGGTCAATTATTTTGCGACAATGACCTCGTAGCTATACATTATCCCTTACATATATCAGCGTAACATAGAATAATAAAATATTAAAATATTGTATAATACTGTATACCAATATGGTGTAGTATAAATAGTATGATTTAGTTATATTATAATAAAATAGAAATAATAAAATTATATAGTATATAGAAGTATAATATATAATAATACATAATATGTAGTTTGACTGATAGATACACAAAATGTGTTTATTTATGTTGATTTAATTTAGTTGTGTTGATGTTTCCATTTTTGCAAAATGGGTATGTACATTCTGTTTGGTTTGGTAAACATTGCAATAAGTCTATCAGTGTCCTGTATGTGTGTAGGGGCATAAGAATTTGTCTTCTTCCTGCTCCTTTTGGCCATGGAATTTGGTGGGTCATATTAATGTACTGTTGGACTGTGGTAATTCCATGTAGGAATAAATAAATGATGATTGTTGTGAAGGGCCAGATTAAACCGAATATATATATTTATTTATATATATATATTTAATTGTATTTGTATATTCTCTAATATTCCCTGATATCCCTTGTATATTCCTTGTACAATATGCATTGAATATCCATTCTAGCCTACTGAACATCCCATAATAGTCTCCATTCTACTATTGGTCGAGACCTTGGTGCCAGGCTGCCATACCCCTCAGACCCAGTTCAAACGTACCGCTCCACATGTACGAACAAGTCCTAGTTCCGCGTAGGAATCTGGCTACCGCACCACTAATGGGACTATTTGTTCATAGTGCGTATATATACTGCGCTACTAAAGTAGGACTTTCTTTTCAGTCCAGCTTCTTACCCTCCAATAGAGTCACAGATGTAAAGCCTCCCCGCGACGCCACGTGTGGGAGTAAGGCCAAGTTCGCCTACCATCGGTATTGAGACATCGTGTATATTAATATTTGAATAGTCATATTTGGCACTATATCGTCGAGTTGGACGTAGTCTATTAAGCTAATAATAGTCTGTTAATATATAGTGCTTCGTGCGGTGAGAATACTACCGTAG
The DNA here is from genome assembly GCF_963971535.1 of Notolepis coatsorum. Taxonomy (NCBI): domain Eukaryota; kingdom Metazoa; phylum Chordata; class Actinopteri; order Aulopiformes; family Paralepididae; genus Notolepis; species Notolepis coatsorum. The sequence continues at coordinate 30,313,716 of NC_140181.1, forward strand.
TCAGTACCCCATCGTTTCGGGCAGAGAACTGGCTGCTTACCCAGGGTGGTTGACCCCACGTGAAGCTGCACCCGAGGAGCCCCAGAGCCGACGAGCGAGTGGACCTGTATACCGGATTATTCTACCGACGACAGCCCGCCTTCCCAGGCACGGATTATGCTTTGTATACTTTGATTATTCCATGGATAAAGACCCCCGACACTGCCGTGTGTTGGAACCCCCCCCCCCTGGAGAGGACGCAAGGTGAGGAGACGCTCTGCAAGACGAGGTCGCTTCACGTCTCTCCTCCGTGGACCGGAGGAAGCCGGCCCACAAAGAGTCCACCTGCTTTCATCTGTGGTCCAAGGATCGCCGGCGCATTGAACGGCACTACAGTGGGTTCACCTGGGATACCCTTGGCCGGATGAGGCAGCCGGATTCTACCCCCCCCCCCTCCTACTCCTGTCGGCTTACAAGCGACCGGATTAACCCCCCCTAGTGTGTCCAGTATATAATCATTAAAGTATCATTGCTGTTATTCCTTAAACTATTCCAGGTCGTATATGTACCACCTGCGCCTTCAGAGATTGGACATTCTCTATTGATATACCGACGAATACTCTTGCCATAAAAGTGCATACTAATTCCATTCATAAATGTGATTGATTTGATTAAGTGCTTGTTCTACACACCATCGCTGTGTAGAAATAAAGACCTATTTCTAATTCGTACATTTGTGTTGGATCCGTTTCATCTACGTGACAGTGTTCATCATAATATATTTATGCCGTGTACTGGGTGGCCGAATATTAAGTACAAAGGTAGTGGTAGTAAGTATCATATCTAGTAATACAGTCAGGGAATTGTACCCCTCAGTTACAATTGGTCCTTCGAGCCGGAGGGTAATTAGTGTAATATTAATATAGTGTTATTAATATTGAAATGGCCTATGATGAACACTCCACGAAACGATCCTCCTAACCAACGCCCGCAGCGCGAACGACGGCTCCCTCAGTACTTAGAGGCCTACGCTGTCAGTCAACAACCTAGTCTTCTACTAACAGTAAACGCGGTAAAACTAGAAAGTAAAAGTATGTCTAACCCCAACGCCCAGACTACCCCGACCATAGAGGCCCCTACGGGCTCTAATGTAACTGACCAAGTTCACGGTGGGGACCAGTGGGAACCAGACATGACTTCACACCCCGCCAGTACTGAAGAAGTAGTCCCCGATGAGTCCCGGGAGGAATACAACGCTACCGAGAGAGAACTCGGCACGGAAGAAGACGGGGAGAGCACCGTGGAGATAGAGCTCCAAGGCTCCGCAAGGAGTACCCCGAGGGAAGGCTCCCCTATACAACCGCCTTCTCCCAGCGAGGCAGAGAGGACCCTACAGCAGGCCTTCCTCATCAGCCTGAACGCCGCTGCTGAACGCGACCGACTGCAGATCCAGCAGCGAAGCGAACACGAGCAGATACGTCTAGAAATAAGACGCATTCAGATGGAAGAGAATGTGGCCCGAGAACGAGCCGGTGCTCAACGGGACGCAGCGCGCGACAGACAGCAGTCGCAACTAATAGAACAGCTGATCAGACGGACAACACCCTCTCCCTCCGCCAGAGGCTCCAGGAACTCGTCTAGACACACCTCCAGGGCGGCATCCCCTAGCCGAGTAAACAACCCTGAACTTGACCAACAGACGAGGTCTATACCCCCCACAGACCACCTCCCCCCACCGGTCCAAGCGAGACCTAGCAACCGGGAAGGAGCAGCATATCCTGTGGAGAGGCTAAACCAGAGACTACAAGCACTGGATGACCTAACTGAAGACGAAGAGGAAGAGGAGGAGAACCACGCCCGACGACAGCACAGTACTCTACCGGACCAGGAGGTCCGGTACAGCCCAGGCTATACTCCCGCGGAGCTGCGCTACAGACCCCCGACTCTATACACGGGTGAGCACGACGCACGACCCGCACCGAGGAACAGCACCTGGACAAGCGGGCCATGGTACACTGCCGGTACCAGCCCATACCAAGGAGCGGGAGGAGACTCGCCTAGGAGGCCTCTCCCCCAACGCTCGCCGATGTATCCACAGTCAGCATCATACATTGGCACGCCTATGGTGCCCGACTTCACCCAGGAGAACCGGGCCCAGTATACAGAACTCCGCATGTGTCTGGAGACCATGTTGGTGGATGTATTGGATGAACGCCACAAATACGCCATCCTACTGAAGCACTTAAAGGTGCCCCGCGCACATAATATAGCGCTCGCCTACGCGACTTCCACCACCCCATACACAGCAGCGCTGGTAGCATTGGACCAGAGGTATGGGCGCATATGGGATTACGTGATCCAGGAGATCCGACACATCGACCGCTTACCCCCAGCAATAGACAATCGAGCACTGGACGACCTGTCCATCAGAGTGCAGTCCCTGGTAGGGATGTTGGGAGCGCAAAGAGAGAAGGGGAGGCATGAACTTTACGCCAACTCAAATGTGGAAAGGATTCTGGAGAAGCTGCCGCCCGCTCGTCAGGAGCGCTTTAGGCGGCAGAGGGACCACAGAGACCCGAATGGCCCCGAACCGAACCTCCTCGATCTAGCAGACTTCCTGGCGAGAGAAGTCAGCAGCCTACGGCTAGATACATTCGGACGGAGCACCCCTGGCTCCAGAGAAGGAACCAGACGACTAAATGATGGAAGAAGATCGGTGACCGTGATGCACCAATCGGAGTCAGTACCGAGCAGCCGGAGCCACAGTACCCCCTCCAGAACGGAGAAGTGGAAGATAGTGTGCCCCTACTGTGAGAAAGAACACTGGCTAGCGCAATGTGACTCCTTCCCCAAGCTGAACGCGGAGGAAGCAGGTCAATGGATAAAGTCCAACAAGCGCTGCTTTCGCTGTGCGCGCTCACACATGGCAGCCGAATGCCGCTTAAAGAAAAGGTGCACCAAGTGCGATGGAGCCCATCTGGACATACTTCACGACAGTAACAGACGGCGCCCCTCACCCGCACCATCCAGCCGCAAAGCGAGCGTCATGTACATCGATCCCGCCAGCAGCAGTGGAGCCCGATTACTCCTAAAAGTAGTGCGTGTGACACTAAGCTACCAGAATAAAGTCCTGGACACTTACGCCGTCCTCGATGACGGGTCAGAGAAGACCCTGCTGCTCGCCTCCGCTGCGGCCCAGCTAGGGCTGCGGGGAAGCGAAACCCAAATGACAATTCGGACAATAAGACGAGATTTGAAGACGATAAAGGGCGAGAATGTCTCATTCTCTATCGCAGCAAGCGGCCAGCCTGAGCGACGGTACCAGATTGCAGACGCTTTCACCAGCCAAGAAATAGGACTGTCGCGGTACACATACCCCGTCGCCAAGCTGATGGAGAAATATGCACATCTGCGCAAGTTACCGATCCCGCTCATAGACAATGCTATGCCGACCCTGTTGATAGGCTCCGACCATGCAGACCTCATTGTCCCGATAGACCGGGTTCATACCGGACCCCGAGGCTGTCCTGCAGCAGTCGAGACCCGTTTGGGATGGACTCTCCAAGGCCCGCTCGCCAAATCTCTCAACCGAAGTACAGCCACTAGATGTCTCCACTCCCGAGTCACAGAGGGAGAAACCGCACTCCTGCAACACGTAGAGCGGCTATGGAGCTTGGAACAAATGCCCTTTAAGAATGGAAAGAAAGACATTCGCTCTAAAGATGACATTTACGCCATTCACCTCCTCGAGACAGGGACCAAGAGAGTCCCGGTCAACGGCGTGTTGAGATACGCCACGCCACTCCTGCGGCGAGAAGGAATGCCTACTTTCCACGCCAAGACAGACGCCATAGAACGGTACCTGCTGAACACGGAGCGGCGCTTAGCCAAGAACCCCGCCCAAGAGAGTGTATACCGCGCTGAGATTGATAAGCTCATCACAGCGGGACACGTCACAAAGATGGACATTAAAGAGGCTGACCAGACCACTGAATCGTGGTACGTGCCCCACCACAAGGTCCATCACAACGGTAAAGACCGCATAGTATTTAACTGCAGCTACCAGATCGGATCCCAAAATCTGAATAAAGAGTTACTGCCCGGTCCCACACTCGGCCCCTCCCTACTCGGCGTTCTACTCCGCTTCCGCCAGGAAAAGGTGGCCATCAGCGGGGACATTAAAGGAATGTTCCTGCAGGTGAGATTAGTAGAGGCGGACAAGCCCCTGTTACGGTTCCTATGGAGAGAGAAGCCAGGAGATGAGCACCCAGCCATCTACCAATGGGAAGTCCTCCCCTTCGGAACGACGTGCAGCCCCTGCTGTGCGACATTTGCACTACAGAAACATGTAGCAGAGGACCCAGCAGCGGACGAAGAGGTCCGACACAGCGTAAAGAACAGCTTCTACGTAGACAACTGTCTACAAAGCCTTTCAACCCAGGAAGAAGCCGAGGCTCTCCTGATTAAACTCCGCGCCTCATTGATCAAAGGCGGCTTTGATCTCAGGCAGTGGGCCAGCAGCGATCCGCAAGTACTGCGCAGCCTCTCCTCCGAGGACAAGGCAGCCAGCAGCGAGACCTGGATGGCTACAATCCCGGGAGAAGCCCAGGAGATGACCCTGGGATTGGTGTGGCGATTCAAAACAGATTCGCTTCACTACAGACACAAGCCCCTGACTACGGAGCAGGGAAGGCCGGCGGCGGCGCCGACCACCAGACGGAGTGTGTACACAACACTCGCCCGACAATATGACCCGCTAGGATGTATTCTACCGTACACCACCAGGGCAAAAATGATTGTACGAGCATTGTGGGACAAGGACCAGGGCTGGGACGACCCCATTCCCGCACACCTTGCATCCACCTGGAGAGAGTGGGAGATGGAGCTCCACTCACTCCCAGGCGTTAATATGCGCCGAAGCTACTTCCCACCCACGGTGAGGCCAGAGACATGTAAAATGGACTTACACGTCTTCAGTGACGCCTCAGAGGTCGCATACGGATCAGTAGCCTACTTGCGGGCCCAAGACCAGGGGGGAGAGATCTACACAGCATTTGTCCTCGCCCGCTCGAGAGTGGCCCCACGCAAGCAACAATCTATCCCACGTCTAGAGCTCTGCGCAGCCCTAGCCGGAGCGCACCTAGCCACGCTCATCCAACGTGAGCTCACCATACCGGTGTCTAGAACAATCCTGTGGTCAGATTCCACGACGGTACTCGCCTGGATCAAATCGGACTCATGCAAGTACAAAGTCTTCGTGGGAGTCAGAGTCACCGAGATTCAAGACTTAACCGAAGAGTTAACCGGAGAAACAGAGTGGCGCTACGTTGATACAAAACAGAACCCAGCTGACGTCATCACCCGGGGGATGCCCCTGGATGACCTCACCCGTCGCAATGTCTACAGTGACGGCCCCGCATTCCTAAGACTCCCGGAAGGACAGTGGCCCATGCCTATCCCGAGGGAAGCAAGTCCAGAGGAGGTGGAAATTAAGAAGTCTGTGTTCTGTGGATTGAGCACCGTAGCCTCCACCGACCCTAACATAAACGATTGCACGTCCATAGAGAGTGCACAACAAAGAACATTCCTGCGGTACCACCCGGAGTGCAAGTCCCCCGCTGATATGTCAGCAGCTAACTACGAGGAAGCAGAATTGCTTCTACTGCAGCGAGCCCAGAGAGACTCGTTCCCCGATGAATTGGCCTGTCTACAGGGAGGAAAGCCCGTCCCATCCGACAGCAGATTAATTCACCTGGCCCCCGAGAGCGACGCTCACACCCTCATCAGAGTGGGTGGTCGCCTACGCAGAGCCCCCAATCTACCGGATGACATTAAATACCCGATCGTATTGAACAGCCGACACAAGGTCACAGAGCTGATTATAAAGAAATACGATGAGGATGTACATCACGCCAGGAGCAGTTTCCTACTGCACTACCTACCGTCTCTACAGACCCGCCAGAAGTGGGTAAAGGAGAGAGACAATTTGACAGAAGGAACAGTCGTCATGATTATTGATCAATCACTGCCCAGAGCTATGTGGCCGGCCGGCCGCGTAAGCAAAGTGATCACCGGTGCCGACGGCAAGGTCCGAGCAGCTGAAGTGCTCGTCCAGGGTCGCACTTACACCCGTCCCGTGGCAAGGCTCATAGAACTGCCTCGACTCCCAGACACAATCGATGATGACCATGACCCTACAACCCTATGACTTTGTGAAGTTGACTGACCCCTACAGCAAACCCTTATGTGTAAATAGACAACGCGATTAATCTGTCTCTGTTTAACTGATTAGGTCTGGGACCTATTCAGGGGGTGGCTGTTGTGAAGGGCCAGATTAAACCGAATATATATATTTATTTATATATATATATTTAATTGTATTTGTATATTCTCTAATATTCCCTGATATCCCTTGTATATTCCTTGTACAATATGCATTGAATATCCATTCTAGCCTACTGAACATCCCATAATAGTCTCCATTCTACTATTGGTCGAGACCTTGGTGCCAGGCTGCCATACCCCTCAGACCCAGTTCAAACGTACCGCTCGACATGTACGAACAAGTCCTAGTTCCGCGTAGGAATTTGGCTACCGCACCACTAATGGGACTATTTGTTCATAGTGCGTATATATACTGCGCTACTAAAGTAGGACTTTCTTTTCAGTCCAGTTTCTTACCCTCCAATAGAGTCACAGACGTAAAGCCTCCCCGCGATGCCACGTGTGGGAGTAAGGCCAAGTTCGGCCTACCATCGGTATTGAGACATCGTGTATATTAATATTTGAATAGTCATATTTGGCACTATATCGTCGAGTTGGACGTAGTCTATTAAGCTAATAATAGTCTGTTAATATATAGTGCTTCGTGCGGTGAGAATACTACCGTAGTCAGTACCCCATCGTTTCGGGCAGAGAACTGGCTGCTTACCCAGGGTGGTTGACCCTATGTGAAGCTGCACCCGAGGAGCCCCAGAGCCGACGAGCGAGTGGACCTGTATACCGGATTATTCTACCGACGACAGCCCGCCTTCCCAGGCACGGATTATGCTTTGGATACTTTGATTATTCTATGGATAAAGACCCCCGACACTACCGTGTGTTGGAACCCCCCCCCCCTGGAGAGGACGCAAGGTGAGGAGACGCTCTGCAAGACGAGGTCTCTCCACATCTCTCCCCCGTGGACCGGAGAGAGCCGGCCCACAAAGAGTCCACCTGCTTTCATCTGTGGTCCAAGGATCGCCGGCGCATTGAACGGCACTACAGTGGGTTCTCCTGGGATACCCTTGGCCAGACGAGGCAGCTGGATTCTACCCCCCCCCCCCTCCTACTCCTGTCGGCTTACAAGCGACCGGATTAACCCCCTCTAGTGTATCCAGCCTATAATCATTAAAGTAGCATTGCTGTTATTCCTTAACTATTCCACGTCGTATATTTACCGCCTGCGCCTTCAGAGATTGGACATTATCTATTGATATACCGACGAATACTCCTTGCCATAAAAGTGCATACTATTTCAATTCATAAATGTAATTAAGTGATTAAGTGCTTATTCTACACACCATCGCTGTGTAGGAAATAAAGACCTGTTTCTAATTCGTACATTTGTGTTGGATCCGTTTCATCTACGTGAGAGTGTTCATGATAATATATTTATGCCGTGTACTGGGTGGCCGAATATTAAGTACAAAGGTAGTGGTAGTAAGTATCATATCTAGTAATACAGTCAGGGAATTGTACCCCTCAGTTACACTCACGACAGTGAAACAGGAAACAGAAGTAATGACCCAGCAAGGAATGCTGGGCAGACAACACTTAAATACACAGACTAATTAGAGACATGAGGGTGATTGGTAAATTAGACACAGCTGGGTGGAACAACTAAACAGAAAACATAACAGGGTTGATATACTGAAACATGACAAGACCAAACAGCACATAGATACAGACACAAGGGAGACTAAACTAGATTAGACAATGGGGCACAGCACAGACAACAGATGAACAAACAACAGATTGGTGATGACAGACATGAAATTAATAAATACAAGACAACAAAGATGTACACACTGAACTAGGCCACCTGGTGGTTGAAAGACATAGTTCAGGAGTGGGAATTGTCCATGGACAGATGGGAGTTGTGACGCAGGACCGGAGGGAACGTTACATTTCTCTAAATGCTCCATAATTAAAAGTAGACTGCAGGTCAACTCTGCACCAAGTAGAAGAGCCACCTCGCCCTGACATCCATCCAGCATAACATTCCTCTGGCCTTAGAGTTGAGACACAATTAAGGCATTTGTGGTGAAGAAGACCAGAAGAAAGCACTTCTGACGTAAAACAATTATTGGATTAGATTAGATTAAAATGTATTGTCATTATACAGCATATAAATTTGGCATCCAACCAGAGTGAAAATGTAACAGTAAAATGCAATGTACGTTGTACAGGTGATTAAACTGGATATAAAATATGTAAATGAGTAATAGCGCCAATCCTGAGTAATACTGAGTACTACTGAATTATGCTCTTTTTATACTGGCTATTTGCTTGTGATGTTTGTGGTTTTTAATAGGAAAGACTGATCTTTTAATTTTTTTATTGAAAAGACTTGCATTTCTGTCGCAGCGCACACACACATACACTGACTGTGGGCAGTGCACATACATACACACGCACCACATATACCATGGAATGACTGACAATGAGTGTGGACAGCACACATGAAAACGCACACACGCCACATATTCTGCGCAGCAATGCACACGCACGCACAAACCAAACATTCCAAACATCCGGCAACGTGGCCACATGAATAGAGCTCCGGACTCATGATCAGAAGATCACCGGTTCGAGCCCCAGTCAAGGCCGTTGTTGGAAAGTGGTGTTGTTGTCCAGCAGGGGGCACTCTGTCCTCTGGACTAGTCAGTAACAATGCCCCTGTTACGGTGATAGGGACACTAAACCGAGGTCCTGACTGAATTTGGTCATTAAAGAACCCAGGATGCCTATTGCAAAGAGTAGAGGGTTCCCCGATGTTCCTGGCCAAATTCCCAATCAGGTCTCTGACATCAAGGCCACCTAATCATCCCTCCCCCTTAATTGGCTGATATCAATCCCTGTCTCCTGAGCCGTTCAGCCATTGTGTAGTGTGATGTGTGCCTGGTGCCAATCAGTGGCGAATCCTTATGGAAGCCAACGGAAGCCATGCCTCCCTAATATTAAAATATGGATTAATATCAAATATGAAATATGAAAAAAAAAAAAAAAAAAAATATAGTTTACATTCTTTTTCATATGTGCATCTGTGTTATATAATTTTATATTTTTTTTTAAATGTCTCCCTCTTCTCCTTCTCACTCCCTCTAACACACTGTCAGCCTCACTATGCTCACTGCAGCAGGAGAGGAGGCAGATGGTAGGTCTCTTTCTCCAGGCTTCCAGCATTATAGAGTCCAAATCCGATCCTAGCCAATCAGATTCGAGCTGACTGCCACACCCTAAAAGTTTAAAACGGGGCTGAGAGGAAAACACTCAGCATATTTTCCCCTCTGCACTCTGAACATTGTATTAACCCGTAACTGTTCCCACGGGCCGAATATTGCCCCGATCCTCGCGAGATTAGATCCACGGGGACCTCTCGGCGTGCCGAAGCTTTTCCTAAATCACTTCCATCATCGAAAACGAGGGGAAAAGGTCGGCTCGCGACCCTGAAAATGTTGCGTGATTTTAAAAACGCTGTATTAAGTGAGCCTATTATGGGATCCACGCGAGCTTTCTATCGTGGAAACATCTGGGCGTCCCGCAACTTTTACTCATTCACATGTAGCCCCTAAAATGCTTAGAAAAGGAAAACAGAAAGCGTGGAATAAACTCGCCGAAACGGAAAAGTGTCCCACGGGCGCGCCGTGATTCCGATCCGCGTGAAAATATTCGCGGCCATAGAGGAGATCGTGGGACCGATTATGTGTCTCGAATTTGCTCCCACGCGGCGCGCAAAATTGTGCAAGGAAAAATCGGACCAAAAATTAACCAATGCTCCAGCAGTATTAATGACCCTGATGTAAACAAGACAAACGTCTTTCTCTGGTCTGCATCCCCTTATACAATTGTGTGTATTGAGCCGTACTGTATTGTACCCATTCTGCAATCTGTTAAATAAATAAAAAGAAAGTTTGACTGGCCGCCGAGCCATACTGTAGTGTACATGGTGACTGCTTGACTAAAAAAAAAAAAAAAAAAAAATATTAATAAAAATATAAATAAAATATTTAATAATTTTTTTTTTTATAATTTTTTTTTGGCTTCCCCTGTTATTTTACCAACGCGACGCCACTGGTGCCAGTGTATGGCAGCCATTGAGCCTGCATAGCCCAAAGTCGGGTGCTACCAGTGGTGGTGAAGGAGGCAATTTCCACCTTACATTGTGGGGAGCGCTTTGAATGTCTAGAAAAGCACTATATATATCTAATGATCATTCATTCATTCAAACATTCCAAACATTCCCTCCTGTCATCTTTCTTAGTACGTCACATTCTCACAATCATTCATTCCCTTTTCCATTGTCGTAGCAACGCAATCGCCCCTGCACTTCCCCGGCTGACGTGTGTTGGCAAAACAGAGGCGCACCTTTCCGCTATGTTAAATGGGAGGGGTTGGCGCGAGTTCAGGGTCATGCGAGCTGCATTATTGTATCGTTTGGTATTTGTACTATTTACTTGGTTATCTGTAATTAAAACAGTTGTAAAGTATGTGAGATATAGTGTGGGACATATACTTTGTGTGTAGGACTTTTTTAATGTGTTTATTATGTATATCCTGTTTAAAACCTAGTGGGAGGGGCTACCAGGTACAAGAGGGCTGCTTTGGCCCAAGGAAGTTAGTCTTGAGTTGGCTAAGTTACAGTGAAGGTAACGGGAATCCTCTTGAGAAACGTATTATTATTGCTTGTAGTAGAAGTATAGTATTGAAAACATTGTGTAGCTACCATAAGTAGTAAGTAGTGTATTTAGTTTTCTTTGTTTTCTCATTTTCCACTTTGGTTAGAAATAGTAAGTATAGTGTATTTTGTTTTATGTTATTTTCACTTGTTTCACGTTTTGTAAATACATATCACTTCTGCACCTTGGGAGGCCAGCAAATAAAAACCACCAACGAAATCCTACCAACTACGCCTGTGTTTATAGGAATTCCCAAGGAGTTCGAGAGAGAACCCCGCCACATACACACACACAGGTCTACTTGGCTGACATAACCTAGCTTTGTCTTGAGACGTATTGTTGACATATCATCTCATCTTGATGAGTTTGGTATTCTGTTTACTGATAAGGAGGGCGCTCCTTTTACTATGTGTCTGCTGTCCATTGTGGCATGGTGCTGTCCATGGTGCTGAATTAATGTTGCCTTGGCATATTGTGAAGGGAGGCATGCACTTGGAACATGTGGCAAGGTAGCCAATTAAATGCACTTAAAGCAGGTTGATCATTCAGAGCACACACACACACACACACACACACACACACACACACACACACACACACACAATATCACAAACAGCTCCATGGATATAAACATTGCAAAAGCAAAGGAAATGGACTTTGCAAAGGTTATGAGATCAGACATGTATCCAGTTGTAGACAATAGAACAACAACAAAAGTGAGCTGTTTACAAGAAAAACATGATTGTAGCTGCTGCATTATCTGGCTGACGTTGAGGACAGAATAGCCTACATAGATATGAATGGAGTTTTCTCACTCACGGCTGTGAGTGAATCACCTGAATCTGCTGCCAGCTCTCTGTGGACGGGATACCTTGTTTTCAAGAGCCTCTTCAACTTACTTGGCTGTTGGCATCAAATCAAATGTATTTGTAAGGCCCGACAACACACCAATGTCCCCATGGGCTGGACACGTCTTCTTTAAACAAATCAAGAACAAAACAAAAACACCATGAAATCCGAAATAACATTTTAATAAATAAATGAATGCAACACTCCCAGACATACCCCACGTGTAAGGAAAAACTCACAAAAAACCTAGCAATAGGAAAAAAGCACCACAGGCAATGTGGAGGGGAGAAACTTTAGAAGGGCCGTTCAAGGGGGGATCTCCCTTCTTAGATGTCGGTGATAGTAGTGTTGCTATAAAACAGGCGTATTTGTGTATTTGAAAACTCCCTCTCTGTTCTCTTCTCTCTCTCTCTCTCTCTCTCTCTCTCTCTCTCTCTCTCTCTCTCTCTCTGCTGTGTGCTGATGAAAGGATGACACAGAAGATGACAGCCCTCACAAATATAATTTACTCTCCATTTCTGCTCCAATTTATATGCAAATTATTCTGTTAATTAGGAACAGGAACCCTGCATTTCTCCGTCATCTATGTGTGTGTGTGTGCACACACAAACACACACACACACATACAGGCACACAAACACACATACAGACACACACACATACAGACACAAGCACACACACACACACACACACGCACACACACACACACACACACACACACACACACACACACAGGCCCGAGCATAAACACACATTGTTTTTCTTGACTTGCATTCAATGACTTGCATAGTTCTACTGTGAATTGCCAGTAAAATATGGCAAATAAAAATGCCTTTTTGTATAGGAATAGAGCCAGCTTCCTTATCCAGAGTTGTTGAGGCAGTTTTCCTGTCTGTGTTGGACTACAGAGATGTAATTTATAAATATGCGGCAGCTTCCACTCCTAAGCCCTTAGACTCTGTATATCATTCAACCATTAGATTTATCACTGGTGATAGTTGTGGTACTCACCATTGTGTCCTGTATAGTAGGGTTGGGTGGTCCTCCCTAGCAGAGAGGCGAGAGCTGCATTGGCATCTGTTTCTGTATAAAGTCATAATTGGAGATTGCCCAATTTATCTCACTTCTCTGTCTGAGTGGACGTGACCATAATAGTACATGTTCCAATGATTGGCTTAACACCAACACCAAGAATTTGTACTGAACTTGGGAAATCTGCTTTTAGCTTCTGTGCTCCTGACACGTGGAACATCTTACAACAAACTCTAAAACTCAATACTTTGATATCCTTTGGTCTGTTTAAATCAGGGGTCCCCAAACTTTTTCCTGTGAGGGCCACATAACTTTTCCCTTCTCTAGTGGGGGCCGGGGTCAGTTTGTAACAGAAAAAGTGTGACGATCGCATGGGGTGCCTAAACGTAAACATTTATTGTTTTCCAGAAAGCCACACATAACCAAATATTAATAACCCTTTCCAGGATCTTCACAGGAAAAAAAAGTCAGGAAATAAATAAATAAATAAAATAAAAATACAGTACCACAGACAACCCAGCTCTAGCTCTGTACTATTTAAAAGCACAGTGCAGGACACACTCAAAGGTTATCGCACCTCGGAGATGGCAGTGGACATGTATGACAGGACAAAGGCCATATGTAATGGCCTTGGGATTGAGGAACATACTACCAGCCAAAGGAGGAAGCAGAAAAGGATGGACGAGTATGTAGTTGAGTCATATTTTTTTTTATCCACTTTTTCTCCCCATTTTTCTATTTTTCTCTCATCCCAATTTCGTATTATCCAATTTTTCCCTCCCCTGTCTTGGACATTGCTAGACTATGCCTCCCACTGGTCGGCTGTAATGAGGACAGAAGCCTTGCATCACGTGTCCCCTCCGGTACACGAGGAGGCAGCCTGTTGCATCTTTTCACCGCAGCAGCTCGAACTCTTAGTGGCGAGGAGTAACGCGTGGGAGGCTCACGCTGCCCCCGCTACTTCCTGTTTCCGCCGCACCGGCGTCACCAAACCGACCTGTAGGAGTCTCTGTCCACAACGTCCAATCCCCACCCACCGGCTTTCCCACCCTCTAACACTTGCCAATTGTGTTAGTATGAACGACCGGCCAGGCGGTAGCAACGCCGAGAGCTGGGCTCGAACCCAGCGTCTCCTGCGTTAGTGGCGAGCGCCTTGCCCACTGCGCCAATCAGCTGCCCTGTAGTTGAGTCATCTTGTGGCATAAGCTCAGACCTCAGCTCAGGAGATCAGCTGAGACAGACTCTTCTATCCAGTCCTCGACAGAATGCTGCAAGAGCTTGAGAGCAGGTTCTCATGAGTTGGAGAACAACTTATGAGAGGCATACAGGCATGTTATCCAGCCTCAGACCAGTTTCTCTCAGTGGAATTGCTGCAACCCCTCGCCACACATTACAATATCCAACTACTGCGAGAGGAGATCACAGTTGCAAAGTGTTTCCTGGCCAGGACAGGCAGAGATGGATCAAATGAAAACTACTACTTACTAAAAATGGATGTTTAAAAGTACTAAAAACCAACAAAAAAGATCAAACACTAACAAACATTCAGCACAGACAATGGGGATGCTGCCATCTTAAAAAAAATATTATAATAATTTAGCTCCGAGGCTCTAGGGGGCCAGGCCAAATGTGGAGGCGGGTCGGATCCGGCCCGCGGGCCGTAGTTTGGGGACCACTGGTTTAAATCCTTGATCGGCAACCATTCCACCATAATCTGTAGGCCTAATTGTTTTAATTGATTGTACACATTTGTATCATGATTGCACTTATTGTATATTGTATTTATCATGTATTTATTATCTGTGTATGTCCAACGTCATTGGAAATCATCATCATCATTGTAACTGAGGGGTACAATTCCCTGACTGTATTACTAGATATGATACTTACTACCACTACCTTTGTACTTAATATTCGGCCACCCAGTACACGGCATAAATATATTATGATGAACACTGTCACGTAGATGAAACGGATCCAACACAAATGTACGAATTAGAAATAGGTCTTTATTTCTACACAGCGATGGTGTGTAGAACAAGCACTTAATCAAATCAATCACATTTATGAATGGAATTAGTATGCACTTTTATGGCAAGAGTATTCGTCGGTATATCAATAGAGAATGTCCAATCTCTGAAGGCGCAGGTGGTACATATACGACCTGGAATAGTTTAAGGAATAACAGCAATGATACTTTAATGATTATATACTGGACACACTAGGGGGGGTTAATCCGGTCGCTTGTAAGCCGACAGGAGTAGGAGGGGGGGGGGGTAGAATCCGGCTGCAGGTGAACCCACTGTAGTGCCGTTCAATGCGCCGGCGATCCTTGGACCACAGATGAAAGCAGGTGGACTCTTTGTGGGCCGGCTTCCTCCGGTCCACGGAGGAGAGACGTGAAGCGACCTGGTCTTGCAGAGCGTCTCCTCACCTTGCGTCCTCTCCAGGGGGGGGGGGTTCCAACACACGGCAGTGTCGGGGGTCTTTATCCATGGAATAATCAAAGTATACAAAGCATAATCCGTGCCTGGGAAGGCGGGCTGTCGTCGGTAGAATAATCCGGTATACAGGTCCACTCGCTCGTCGGCTCTGGGGCTCCTCGGGTGCAGCTTCACGTGGGGTCAACCACCCTGGGTAAGCAGCCAGTTCTCTGCCCGAAACGATGGGGTACTGACTACGGTAGTATTCTCACCGCACGAAGCACTATATATTAACAGACTATTATTAGCTTAATAGACTACGTCCAACTCGACGATATAGTGCCAAATATGACTATTCAAATATTAATATACACGATGTCTCAATACCGATGGTAGGCGAACTTGGCCTTACTCCCACACGTGGCGTCGCGGGGAGGCTTTACGTCTGTGACTCTATTGGAGGGTAAGAAGCTGGACTGAAAAGAAAGTCCTACTTTAGTAGCGCAGTATATATACGCACTATGAACAAATAGTCCCATTAGTGGTGCGGTAGCCAGATTCCTACGCGGAACTAGGACTTGTTCGTACATGTGGAGCGGTACGTTTGAACTGGGTCTGAGGGGTATGGCAGCCTGGCACCAAGGTCTCGACCAATAGTAGAATGGAGACTATTATGGGATGTTCAGTAGGCTAGAATGGATATTCAATGCATATTGTACAAGGAATATACAAGGGATATCAGGGAATATTAGAGAATATACAAATACAATTAAATATATATATATAAATAAATATATATATTCGGTTTAATCTGGCCCTTCACAACAGCCACCCCCTGATTGGTCCCAGACCTAATCAGTTAAACAGAGACAGATTAATCGCGTTGTCTATTTACACATAAGGGTTTGCTGTAGGGGTCAGTCAACTTCACAAAGTCATAGGGTTGTAGGGTCATGGTCATCATCGATTGTGTCTGGGAGTCGAGGCAGTTCTATGAGCCTCGCCACGGGACGGGTGTAAGTGCGACCCTGGACGAGCACTTCAGCTGCTCGGACCTTGCCGTCGGCACCGGTGATCACTTTGCTTACGCGGCCGGCCGGCCACATAGCTCTGGGCAGTGATTGATCAATAATCAGGACGACTGTTCCTTCTGTCAAATTGTCTCTCTCCTTTACCCACTTCTGGCGGGTCTGTAGAGACGGTAGGTAGTGCAGTAGGAAACTGTTCCAAAACTTGTCGGCTAATACTTGGCTGTACCTCCACATTCGTCGGCCGTTCGCTTCTTCAGGCCGGTACATTGTCTGTGGTAATGCAGGATCTAGCCACCCCATCAGGAGTGTGTTGGGGGTAACTGGGTCGATATCCGCCACATCACTGGAGACATATCCGAGGGGCTTCGAGTTAAGTACTCCCTCAATCTCCGTGAGGACTGTCATTAGGACTTCTTCCGCCACAGTCTGGGCCCCAAGTACTGCGTACAGGGCTGTCTTTATGGAGCGCACTTCTCGTTCCCAAGTGCCACCGAAGTGGGGTGCGTTTGGGGGGTTGAATTGGAAATCAACCTGTGCTGGAGCGAGGTGGGTCTTAAGTTCTGGGCCCATAGCTTGGAAGCTCTCTCTCAGCTCTCTTTTGCCGCCTTTGAAGTTTGTCCCATGATCGGACAATAGGGTAGACGGTCTTCCTTTCCGTGATGTGAATCTACGGAAGGCCATAAGGAATGAGTCTGTGCTCATGGTCGGGAGAAGCTCGATGTGTATCGCTCTGGTGGTCATGCATTTGAATACAATACCCCACCGCTTCTCGGTTCCTCTTCCTTTCTTTATGTGCAGCGGGCCAAAGCAGTCCATACCCGTTGAGTGGAATGGCTTGTCACCGATTCGGAGGCGACATGGAGGAAGGTCAGCCATCCTTGGTATGCTGGGCTGCGCGCGCCACTTGCGGCAGTCTAGACATGTTCGCTGGAAGCGTCGTACCGCCTCTCTTCCTTGTAGGATCCAGTAACGACGTCTGATTTCCGCGAAGACTCTTTCTGCTCCTGCGTGATGTACATCCTCATCGTATTTCTTTATAATCAGCTCTGTGACCTTGTGTCGGCTGTTCAATATGATCGGGTATTTAATGTCATCCGGTAGATTGGGGGCTCTGCGTAGGCGACCACCCACTCTGATGAGGGTATGAGCGTCGCTCTCGGGGGCCAGATGAATTAATCTGCTGTCGGATGGGACGGGCTTTCCTCCCTGTAGACAGGCCAATTCATCGGGGAACAAGTCTCTCTGGGCTCGCTGCAGTAGAAGCAATTCTGCTTCCTCGTAGTTAGCTGCTGACATATCAGCGGGGGACTTGCACTCCGGGTGGTACCGCAGGAATGTTCTTTGTTGTGCACTCTCTATGGACGTGCAATCGTCTATGTTAGGGTCGGTGGAGGCTACGGTGCTCAATCCACAGAACACAGACTTCTTATTTTCCACCTCCTCTGGACTTGCTTCCCTCGGGATAGGCATGGGCCACTGTCCTTCCGGGAGTCTTAGGAATGCGGGGCCGTCACTGTAGACATTGCGACGGGTGAGGTCATCCAGGGGCATCCCCCGGGTGATGACGTCAGCTGGGTTCTGTTTTGTATCAACGTAGCGCCACTCTGTTTCTCCGGTTAACTCTTCGGTTAAGTCTTGAATCTCGGTGACTCTGACTCCCACGAAGACTTTGTACTTGCATGAGTCCGATTTGATCCAGGCGAGTACCGTCGTGGAATCTGACCACAGGATTGTTCTAGACACCGGTATGGTGAGCTCACGTTGGATGAGCGTGGCTAGGTGCGCTCCGGCTAGGGCTGCGCAGAGCTCTAGACGTGGGATAGATTGTTGCTTGCGTGGGGCTATTCTCGAGCGGGCGAGGACAAATGCTGTGTAGATCTCTCCCCCCTGGTCTTGGGCCCGCAAGTAGGCTACTGATCCGTATGCGACCTCTGAGGCGTCACTGAAGACGTGTAAGTCCATTTTACATGTTTCTGGCCTCACCGTGGGTGGGAAGTAGCTTCGGCGCATATTAACGCCTGGGAGTGAGTGGAGCTCCATCTCCCACTCTCTCCAGGTGGATGCAAGGTGTGCGGGAATGGGGTCGTCCCAGCCCTGGTCCTTGTCCCACAATGCTCGTACAATCATTTTTGCCCTGGTGGTGTACGGTAGAATACATCCTAGCGGGTCATATTGTCGGGCGAGTGTTGTGTACACACTCCGTCTGGTGGTCAGCGCCGCCGCCGGCCTTCCCTGCTCCGTAGTCAGGGGCTTGTGTCTGTAGTGAAGCGAATCTGTTTTGAATCGCCACACCAATCCCAGGGTCATCTCCTGGGCTTCTCCCGGGATTGTAGCCATCCAGGTCTCGCTGCTGGCTGCCTTGTCCTCGGAGGAGAGGCTGCGCAGTACTTGCGGATCGCTGCTGGCCCACTGCCTGAGATCAAAGCCGCCTTTGATCAATGAGGCGCGGAGTTTAATCAGGAGAGCCTCGGCTTCTTCTTGGGTTGAAAGGCTTTGTAGACAGTTGTCTACGTAGAAGCTGTTCTTTACGCTGTGTCGGACCTCTTCGTCCGCTGCTGGGTCCTCTGCTACATGTTTCTGTAGTGCAAATGTAGCACAGCAGGGGCTGCACGTCGTTCCGAAGGGGAGGACTTCCCATTGGTAGATGGCTGGGTGCTCATCTCCTGGCTTCTCTCTCCATAGGAACCGTAACAGGGGCTTGTCCGCCTCTACTAATCTCACCTGCAGGAACATTCCTTTAATGTCCCCGCTGATGGCCACCTTTTCCTGGCGGAAGCGGAGTAGAACGCCGAGTAGGGAGGGGCCGAGTGTGGGACCGGGCAGTAACTCTTTATTCAGATTTTGGGGTCCGATCTGGTAGCTGCAGTTAAATACTATGCGGTCTTTACCGTTGTGATGGACCTTGTGGTGGGGCACGTACCACGATTCAGGGGTCTGGTCAGCCTCTTTAATGTCCATCTTTGTGACGTGTCCCGCTGTGATGAGCTTCTCAATCTCAGCGCGGTATACACTCTCTTGGGCGGGGTTCTTGGCTAAGCGCCGCTCCGTGTTCAGCAGGTACCGTTCTGTGGCGTCTGTCTTGGCGTGGAAAGTAGGCATTCCTTCTCGCCGCAGGAGTGGCGTGGCGTATCTCAACACGCCGTTGACCGGGACTCTCTTGGTCCCTGTCTCGAGGAGGTGAATGGCGTAAATGTCATCTTTAGAGCGAATGTCTTTCTTTCCGTTCTTAAAGGGCATTTGTTCCAAGGTCCATAGCCGCTCTACGTGTTGCAGGAGTGCGGTTTCTCCCTCTGTGACTCGGGAGTGGAGACATCTAGTGGCTGTACTTCGGTTGAGAGATTTGGCGAGCGGGCCTTGGAGAGTCCATCCCAAACGGGTCTCGACTGCTGCAGGACAGCCTCGGGGTCCGGTATGAACCCGGTCTATCGGGACAATGAGGTCTGCATGGTCGGAGCCTATCAACAGGGTCGGCATAGCATTGTCTATGAGCGGGATCGGTAACTTGCGCAGATGTGCATATTTCTCCATCAGCTTGGCGACGGGGTATGTGTACCGCGACAGTCCTATTTCTTGGCTGGTGAAAGCGTCTGCAATCTGGTACCGTCGCTCAGGCTGGCCGCTTGCTGCGATAGAGAATGAGACATTCTCGCCCTTTATCGTCTTCAAATCTCGTCTTATTGTCCGAATTGTCATTTGGGTTTCGCTTCCCCGCAGCCCTAGCTGGGCCGCAGCGGAGGCGAGCAGCAGGGTCTTCTCTGACCCGTCATCGAGGACGGCGTAAGTGTCCAGGACTTTATTCTGGTAGCTTAGTGTCACACGCACTACTTTTAGGAGTACTCGGGCTCCACTGCTGCTGGCGGGATCGATGTACATGACGCTCGCTTTGCGGCTGGATGGTGCAGGTGAAGGGCGCCGTCTGTTACTGTCGTGAAGTATGTCCAGATGGGCTCCATCGCACTTGGTGCACCTTTTCTTTAAGCGGCATTCGGCTGCCATGTGTGAGCGCGCACAGCGAAAACAGCGCTTGTTGGACTTTATCCATTGACCTGCTTCCTCCGCGTTCAGCTTGGGGAAGGAGTCACATTGCGCTAGCCAGTGTTCTTTCTCACAGTAGGGGCACACTATCTTCCACTTCTCCGTTCTGGAGGGGGTACTGTGGCTCCTGCTGCTCGGTACTGACTCCGATTGGTGCATCACAGTCACCGATCTTCTTCCATCATTTAGTCGTCTGGTTCCTTCTCTGGAGCCAGGGGTGCTCCGTCCGAATGTATCTAGCCGTAGGCTGCTGACTTCTCTCGCCAGGAAGTCTGCTAGATCGAGGAGGTTCGGTTCGGGGCCATTCGGGTCTCTGTGGTCCCTCTGCCGCCTAAAGCGCTCCTGACGAGCGGGCGGCAGCTTCTCCAGGATCCTTTCCACATTTGAGTTGGCGTAAAGTTCATACTTCCCCTTCTCTCTTTGCGCTCCCAACATCCCTACCAGGGACTGCACTCTGATGGACAGGTCGTCCAGTGCTCGGTTGTCTATTGCTGGGGGTAAGCGGTCGATGTGTCGGATCTCCTGGATCACGTAATCCCATATGCGCCCATACCTCTGTTCCAATGCTACCAGCGCTGCTGTGTATGGGGTGGTGGAAGTCGCGTAGGCGAGCGCTATATTATGTGCGCGGGGCACCTTTAAGTGCTGCAGTAGGATGGCGTATTTGTGGCGTTCATCCAATACATCCACCAACATGGTCTCCAGACACATGCGGAGTTCTGTATACTGGGCCCGGTTCTCTTGGGTGAAGTCGGGTACCATAGGCGTGCCAATGTATGACGCTGACTGTGGATACATCGGCGAGCGTTGGGGGAGAGGCCTCCTAGGCGAGTCTCCTCCCGCTCCTTGGTATGGGCTGGTACCGGCAGTGTACCATGGCCCGCTTGTCCAGGTGCTGTTCCTCGGTGCGGGTCGTGCGTCGTGCTCACCCGTGTATAGAGTCGGGGGTCTGTAGCGCAGCTCCGCGGGAGTATAGCCTGGGCTGTACCGGACCTCCTGGTCCGGTAGAGTACTGTGCTGTCTTCGGGCGCGGTTCTCCTCCTCTTCCTCTTCGTCTTCAGTTAGGTCATCCAGTGCTTGTAGTCTCTGGTTTAGCCTCTCCACAGGATATGCTGCTCCTTCCCGGTTGCTAGGTCTCGCTTGGACCGGTGGGGGGAGGTGGTCTGTGGGGGGTATAGACCTCGTCTGTTGGTCAAGTTCAGGGTTGTTTACTCGGCTAGGGGATGCCGCCCTGGAGGTGTGTCTAGACGAGTTCCTGGAGCCTCTGGCGGAGGGAGAGGGTGTTGTCCGTCTGATCAGCTGTTCTATTAGTTGCGACTGCTGTCTGTCGCGCGCTGCGTCCCGTTGAGCACCGGCTCGTTCTCGGGCCACATTCTCTTCCATCTGAATGCGTCTTATTTCTAGACGTATCTGCTCGTGTTCGCTTCGCTGCTGGATCTGCAGTCGGTCGCGTTCAGCAGCGGCGTTCAGGCTGATGAGGAAGGCCTGCTGTAGGGTCCTCTCTGCCTCGCTGGGAGAAGGCGGTTGTATAGGGGAGCCTTCCCTCGGGGTACTCCTTGCGGAGCCTTGGAGTTCTATCTCCACGGTGCTCTCCCCGTCTTCTTCCGTGCCGAGTTCTCTCTCGGTAGCGTTGTATTCCTCCCGGGACTCATCGGGGACTACTTCTTCAGTACTGGCGGGGTGTGAAGTCATGTCTGGTTCCCACTGGTCCCCACCGTGAACTTGGTCAGTTACATTAGAGCCCGTAGGGGCCTCTATGGTCGGGGTAGTCTGGGCGTTGGGGTTAGACATACTTTTACTTTCTAGTTTTACCGCATTTACTGTTAGTAGAAGACTAGGTTGTTGACTGACAGCGTAAGCCTCTAAGTACTGAGGGAGCCGTCGTTCGCGCCGCGGGCGTTGGTTAGGAGGATCGTTTCGTGGAGTGTTCATCATAGGCCATTTCAATATTAATAACACTATATTAATATTACACTGATTACCATCCGGCTCGAAGGACCAATTGTAACTGAGGGGTACAATTCCCTGACTGTATTACTAGATATGATACTTACTACCACTACCTTTGTACTTAATATTCGGCCACCCAGTACACGGCATAAATATATTATCATGAACACTCTCACGTAGATGAAACGGATCCAACACAAATGTACGAATTAGAAACAGGTCTTTATTTCCTACACAGCGATGGTGTGTAGAATAA
Source organism: Notolepis coatsorum (assembly GCF_963971535.1). Classification (NCBI taxonomy): domain Eukaryota; kingdom Metazoa; phylum Chordata; class Actinopteri; order Aulopiformes; family Paralepididae; genus Notolepis; species Notolepis coatsorum. The sequence continues at coordinate 30,336,211 of NC_140181.1, forward strand.
GCACTTAATCACTTAATTACATTTATGAATTGAAATAGTATGCACTTTTATGGCAAGGAGTATTCGTCGGTATATCAATAGATAATGTCCAATCTCTGAAGGCGCAGGCGGTAAATATACGACCTGGAATAGTTAAGGAATAACAGCAATGATACTTTAATGATTATAGGCTGGATACACTAGAGGGGGTTAATCCGGTCGCTTGTAAGCCGACAGGAGTAGGAGGGGGGGGGGGTAGAATCCAGCTGCCTCGTCTGGCCAAGGGTATCCCAGGAGAACCCACTGTAGTGCCGTTCAATGCGCCGGCGATCCTTGGACCACAGATGAAAGCAGGTGGACTCTTTGTGGGCCGGCTCTCTCCGGTCCACGGGGGAGAGATGTGGAGAGACCTCGTCTTGCAGAGCGTCTCCTCACCTTGCGTCCTCTCCAGGGGGGGGGGGTTCCAACACACGGTAGTGTCGGGGGTCTTTATCCATAGAATAATCAAAGTATCCAAAGCATAATCCGTGCCTGGGAAGGCGGGCTGTCGTCGGTAGAATAATCCGGTATACAGGTCCACTCGCTCGTCGGCTCTGGGGCTCCTCGGGTGCAGCTTCACATAGGGTCAACCACCCTGGGTAAGCAGCCAGTTCTCTGCCCGAAACGATGGGGTACTGACTACGGTAGTATTCTCACCGCACGAAGCACTATATATTAACAGACTATTATTAGCTTAATAGACTACGTCCAACTCGACGATATAGTGCCAAATATGACTATTCAAATATTAATATACACGATGTCTCAATACCGATGGTAGGCCGAACTTGGCCTTACTCCCACACGTGGCATCGCGGGGAGGCTTTACGTCTGTGACTCTATTGGAGGGTAAGAAACTGGACTGAAAAGAAAGTCCTACTTTAGTAGCGCAGTATATATACGCACTATGAACAAATAGTCCCATTAGTGGTGCGGTAGCCAAATTCCTACGCGGAACTAGGACTTGTTCGTACATGTCGAGCGGTACGTTTGAACTGGGTCTGAGGGGTATGGCAGCCTGGCACCAAGGTCTCGACCAATAGTAGAATGGAGACTATTATGGGATGTTCAGTAGGCTAGAATGGATATTCAATGCATATTGTACAAGGAATATACAAGGGATATCAGGGAATATTAGAGAATATACAAATACAATTAAATATATATATATAAATAAATATATATATTCGGTTTAATCTGGCCCTTCACAACAGTGAGTGTTGTGCTTATCTCATTTTTGAGACTACAGTCTCTCTTTTCTTTTCCCTATTTCAAAGTGTTTATTTTCGTATTATGCTCTGTGTGTCACAATAAAGTGCACGTTATTGTGAAAGAGCAACCAACGCATTCCGCCTCCTGTCTATCCTCTCCTCGTGTCTATGCTGCAATTGGGTTCTACACACCACCATGCCATGTAAACGTTCTAATCGAAACAGAGAAAGCTGATGAGAGGAGGTCCTGCAGGGAAATGGATCATCTATGACCAATCAAATTAAAGCACAAGGGCAGGGGGTTCCCCAGATTGTCAGTTCTCTAAGGTTCTTGTCAACCCTGTTACTTTTAATGAAAATGCCCCTTCTGAGATAATGGACTGTCCCAAAGGTTGCATAGTTTCTGTGTAGCAGGTGAACGCAAATTGGTGCCACATTTGAAAGCTCTCAGGGCAGTTAGCATATTGGTGAATGGGCAGACCACTCCTCTTCATACAGTAAGCATATTGGTGAATGGGAAGTCCACTCCTCTTCATGAATGAACAGACCACTCCTTCATTATAACAGTTAGCCTAACGTCACGGTGACCAATTGCAGCCACTCTTATTGTCTGGGACCAAATACGGCCACGCTTCCGGCTTCGACATGGATGGTCGCATTTCAAACAGCTCCCGGCAAAACAAACGCTACAGATCGACAAGGTATTTTGCGCATTTTTTACTTTCCCTCCTGTGGATTATGGACTTGTACATTAACTCACCACTGAATCAACTCCAGACAGAAGTGGAAAGTAAACAATGCGCAAATAAACAGTTCCATTGTGACTTTTACTTGCTGAAAGGCTCGGAGCATAAACCCCCAGCGATTGGAATAGCAGCAGTTCACAGAGTTTTAACATCGAAACCCGGACCGCAAGAAACTACCCCCGACAGGCCAGTTTGATAGAAAATCAATGTTTCTATTATACTTGCTCCTGTCGGTTGACATTCACCAAAACCCGGGACCGGTTTTAACACGCCGACAGGCGAAGAATCAGCAGCTCCTCACACAGACGCCGACGATGGCCGTCGACAACGTCAACGCAGCCAGCGGTTGCACCAGCCGACCAGCAAGCGGCGACATCCCCATACCGAGGCCACTGCAGATGAGCAGACGAGAGGCCGAGACGAGAGGGACAGAACCGGAGCTCGCAACAGTGGAGCCCAAATCGGCACGGGACGTTGACAGACTAGCCAGGCTGGCTATGTTTACCAGCCCAGGACAAAGGGTTGCCGCCAGAGAAGACACAGGACAAAGGACCCCCCCCCCCTCCCCACATACCAACACACAGACTTCACGGAGACAACAACAAAGCCCCCCCCCTCCCCCACAGCAGCACCAGACACAGACGGACAACAATACGGACAGCCCCCCCCCCCCCTCGTCACGGGACTACGACCCTGAGCAAAGGATCTCCCATCCGGACGACACAGAGCACCCCCCCCCCTCCCCACAGACGAAGAAATGTACCTTGAACTCGACGACATCAATATCACATCCTAAAACATAAGCTGGATGAAATAAGAAACCTGTTTATTACCGGTAAGGTAAACATACTATGCTTTACTGAAACTAAACTTGACTCATCTGTAACAGACCCTGAAATAGAGTTGGAGAACTATTCAATAGTCCGTAATGACAGAAACAAGTATGGAGGTGGTGTTTGTATGTACATTCATAAGGACACCAAATGCATTAACCGTACTGACCTACATCATGAGACAATTGAAACCGTATGGGTGGAAATTCTATTTGAAAGGGCTAAATCTGTTCTAGTCGGCACAATCTACAGACCGCCAGATCAAACTGGCTTTTATGATACTCTGGATGGGTGCTTAGCTGGAACTGAGAATGCTGATTCTTATTGGGGATTGGAACACGGATATGCAACAAAAAGATGCACCCGTCTTCAAATCCTTCAATAGGTTTTGTGATCTGCACGGCCTCAGCCAGCTAATCACCCAACCCACACGTATATGTGAATCAACTCAGACTACCATTGACCTCATCCTGACCTCTGACAAGTCCAAGATCTCCAATAAAGGGGTTATAGCAGGCGGGCTAAGTGATCATTATATGATATTCTGTACCCGCAAAAAGCTAAAACATAAGGCCGGCTGTCACAAAACAGTCACATCTAGAGACCTAAAAACCTACTCTAGCAAGGCCTTTAACCTTGAACTGGAGAGTCTGGACTGGTCAGATGAGCTCAATGGTACACTGGTAGAAGAAACATGGCTTGGTTTCAAAACCAAATTTTCAACAACACTAAACGACATGGCCCCCCTAAGAACCACCAGGGTAAAAAAATCGCGCTGAGCCGTGGATGCACTCCGAAATATTGGCTGCTATGAAAACCAGAGACAAAAAATTCTCTGAGTTTCGTAAAAGTCAGTCAAAGCTTACAAAAAGCACGAGCAGTGAACTCCAAGCCCACGTGACTGAACTCAAACTGGAAAGAAACAGACTAAGAAACGACGTAAACTCCATGATCAAAACGGCAAAAAAGAACTTCATCAATGACAAAACTGAGGAAAACAAAAACAAACCACGTGAACTTTGGAAATTGCTCAACAATCAACTAGGCTGCAGTAAAAAACTTAAAACCAGATTCTCAAACATAAACATAAAGACGGACAACACACTCATCACAGACAAGCTAGATGTAGCCAATTACTTAATTTTTTTTTCACAAACATAGCCACAACACTGGTAAACAAACTACCCTCCCACTCAGGGCATTATGGGGTAGAACACATAGTAGCTTACTACAAAAACCTAGGGGTCCGCAAAGACGACTTCAAACTGGAAATGGTAACAACCGATGAGGTACTCAAAAAACTGAGCGCCCTCCAACCTAACAAGGCCACTGGCCATGACAACATCCCTTTCAAATTCCTCAGAGACTCAGCAGCCGCCATCGCCCCAGTCATCACACGCATAATAAACCTCTCCATAAAACAGGGACACGTCCCCAAGGACTTCAAAATTGCGAGAGTGACCCCTCTGCACAAAAAGGGCAGTAAATTAGACCCAGGCAACTACCGCCCTGTTTCTTTTTTTTTATCCATTTTTTCTCCCATTTTCTATTTTTCTCCCATCCCAATTTCGTATCATCCAATTCAACCCTCCCCTGTCTTGAACGCTGTTTCTTGCCTCCCACAAGCCGGCTGCAATGTGGACTAAGTCATACATAGCACGATTCCCCTCCGATACTCGAGGTAACAGCAGTCGCATCTTTTTACCTGCGCGGCGCGATCTTTCAGCGTCAGGGGTCTGCGCGTTGGAGGGGCGCCGCCCCCATCGCTTCCTGATTCTACTGCGCAGGCGCACCAACCGACCTGTAGGAGTCGCTGTCCACAACGCCCGATCCCCACCCATCAGTTTCCCACCCCCTAATACTGCCAATGTGTATTAGTACGGACGACCAGCTAAACTGAAAGCAATGTGGAGCGCTGGGCTCGAACACTACCGCCCTGTTTCTATTCTTACCTCCATCTCGAAAGTCATGGAAAAAATTGTCTACGAACAGATTGAAAAGTACCTAGCGGAAAAAAAAATCAAATCTACGAATTCCAATCTGGCTTCAGAACATCCCACTCCACTGACACATGCCTTCTCTATTTGAACGACCACATCAAACAAGAGGTGGACGCGGGCAAATACTGCGGCATGGTCATGCTGGACCTACAAAAAGCCTTCGACACTGTCAATCACTCCATTCTGATTGACAAGCTAAAAGCAATGAGTTTTGATAGTCTATCAGTGAGATGGATGCAATCCTACCTAGAGGGGAGAGAACAGATGGTGGAGGTAAACGGTACCCTACCCCCCCCCCCCCCCCCTCACAGTGAGCTGTGGTGTTCCACAAGGAAGCATACTAGGACCGCTACTGTTCCTAATTTATGCAAATGACATGTCGTCAGCTTGTGACTGCAACTTGTTCTTGTTCGCAGACGACTCAGCCCTGCTGGTCTCTGACAAGAACAAGTTACAGGTTGAAAAAAACCTCAGCTCGGAACTAAGCAAAATCTGCATATGGCTCGCTGATAACAAACTATCATTACACATGGACAAAACAGAGTCCATTTTCTTCGGTTCAAATAACAAACTCAGCAAGACCGACGGCTTCTCAGTTACAGTGGGTGACAATATTGTCACAAGGAAAGATGAAATTACCTACCTGGGCTCCATCCTAGAGGCTAATCTTTCCTGTGACAAAATGACGAACTCGATTCTTGTACCGGATCTCCTCTCTGGTAAACAAGAACACCCTGAGGACTCTGGCAGGAGCACTCATACAAGGGTACTACGACTATGCTTGCACCTCATGGTACCAAAGCACCTCAAAACAAACTGGTCAGACTACTGCTTGACCTTACTCCTAGAACCCACCTCACCCCTGCCCACTTTGACAACCTAGGATGGCTTAGAGTAGACGACCGAGTACAGCAACTTGCAATGGGCCTGGTCTACAAGATACACTACACGACCAAGGTACCCATGTACATGTCAAAATACTTCCCAAAGGTCAGTGAATACCACGATCACAACACCAGAGGGAGCTCCACAAATCATGTTAAACCCAGATTCGGCTCAAACAAGGGACTAAACACGTTTCGCAATTATGCCACATCAATGTGGAACGCCCTACCCAAAGCTGTAAAGGAATGTGAATCACTACCCACTTTCAAAAACACTCTCAAAGAACACCTACGGGAGACTGCAATTCGAAACTGGCCCATGTAAATGTCCTAACCCAACCCCCTCCAATGTACAGTAAATTACCAAGTATGGTTGTCAATATTCCAATGTACAGTTTTACAGTGTGCCGCCCCCCCACCCCTCCCTGATGTAAACAAGACGAAAGTCTTTCTCTGGTCTGCATCCCCTTAACAATTGTGTGTATTGAGCTGTACTGTACTGAATCCTATAAAAATGTGGACGCATTTGGTTTACGTTCCGTTAGTGGTGAATGGACAAACTAGTCTCACTGACTCAAATCAAATTTATTTGTAAGGCCCGACAACACACCTTAATGTCCGCATGGGCCGTACACGTCTTCTTTAAACAAGTCAAGAAGAAACATAACAATAAGTCAAGAACAGAACAAGAACACCATAAGGTCCAACAAATTTAAAATAAATGCAAATAAATGAAAGAATGCAAGCACTCCCAGACATACCCCACGCTAAGGTAAGGAAAAACTCACTAAAACCTAACAATAGGGAAAAATGCTCCACAGGCAGTGTGGAGGAGAGAAACCTTAGAAGGGCCATTCAAGGGGGGATCTCCCTTCTTAGATGTCGGTGATAGTAGTGTTGCAGACTAACAGTTGGTAAGCATGCAGTCAAGTGTGTAGTGAAACACAGATGAGTGCATGCAATAGCAACTGAACATTTTGAAAGATTAAAGATAGAGCTGATAGCGATAGCAACTGAACATTTTGAAAGATTAAAGGTAGAGCTGATAGCGAATCTATTTGAGGCACAGGGGTGGCGCAAAGAGGGTCGCATCCTCCCTGTCTTAATCACAGGACATTCAACACTCCGGTCATTGCTCCGAGACAGCCGGAGACAGGGAGATAGGGGGCGGCGCAGAGAGGGTCGCAACCTCCCCGACATCATCGCGGGACGTCCAGCACTCCGGTCACCACTTCGAGACCGCCGGAGACAGGGAGACAGGAGGGCACGCAGAGAGGGTCGCATCCTCCCGGCCTTCATCACGGGACGTCCGACACTCCGGTCAGCACTCCAGGACAGCAACTCACAGGGAGACAGGGAGACGGGACAGGCGTTAGACAGCTTGCGTGATTGTAGTGGGCGGACATAGCAATAGATACAAGTGGTAAGCATATATGTGAATAGAGTAGATATATGAAGTAAGCATATTATAGAATAGAATAGAATAGATCTTTATTGTCATTGTTACAGTTGTTACAACGAAATAAAAAAATGCAACCCTAGGTGCTAGTAAAAAATAAATAAAAACAGTCCTAAACACAGTATTAAATATAAAAACAGGGGTGGGGCATAAATAACATTAATATAAACAGGGGGGTGTAAAAGATAATTGCACTATTCCTAATGTTGTGTGTGCGTGGGGGGGGGGGGGGGGGGTGCAAGGAGACTGTTGTTTTAAAATTTAGCTGAGTTTAGTGCACATATGGCCCTGGGATAAAAACTAAACTTCAGTCTGTTAGTCCGGGTGGGCATGACGCTGAAACGCCTGCCCGAGCGCAGCCGCACGAGGTGCTTGTTGCCCGGGTGGTGTGGGTCCTTCAGTATTTTTACTGCTTTTTTGAGGCAGCGGGAGTTGTATAGTCCCTCCAGTGAGGGGAGGGGGCAGCCGATGATCTTCTTGGCCGAGTTGACGACCCTCTGGAGCGCTCTCCTCTCTGCGGCTGTGCAGCTGAGGAACCACACATTTATGCAGTAGGTGAGGATGCTTTCCACGGAGCAGCGGTAAAAAGACACAAGCAGGTCTTGTCTGAGGTGGTAGTTTCTCAGTACTCTCAGGAAGTAGAGTCTCTGCTGTGCCTTTTTTTTTTTTTAACTTTATTTTTTTAGCGTTTATCGCTTTCCTGGTCAAGCATGACCGACAGTTGCAGGGTGAAACGGGAGAGAGAGCAGGGGGAGACATTCGGCAAATGACGGCGGGTCCGGGAATCGAACTCGGAGTCAACCAGATCCGTGACGCAGCATGGAGTCCCGCGCGAGCGCGGTAACATGGTGTGCTACTGGATCACCCTGCTGTGCCTTTTTTACTATCGCCGTGGTGTTGATTCTCCAGGTCAGGTCATCCTCCAGGTGGACACCCAGGAACTTGATGACCGAGACTCTCTCCACACATCCCCCGTCGATATACAGGGGATGTATGTCGGTCTTCTTCCTCCTGTAGTCCACGATCATCTCCTGGGTCTTTAGCTTGTTCAGCTGTAGGTTGTTATCCTTGCACAGGGCTGACAGCTGCTCTATTTCATCGCAATACGCGGTCTCGTCACCTTTTGTGATGCAGCCTCTTATGTGAATAGAATAGAAGTACTTAACCCAGCAATGAAACCACGTTGACAGACCAGTTGACAAGACCACGGACAGACGATGGTAAGTAGCTGATCCATGGCCTCGGTGGTGCATGTAGAGCAGTCACTGCAATCTTGGCCAAGACCCCGAGGCATCCATCACCTTAGTCAGCACTAGGAGACAGGCACTCAGAGAGATGGGGGGAGGGAGGGGGGAGTTAGAGAGTTCCCATGTTTGTGGTGCTGCAAAAAAGCAGACATGGGGGAAAATAGACATCCTAACTAAACTAGACAGATTAATCTATCCACTTATAGACAAAATAGTTATATGTATCCCCCCACTTATAGACAAACTGGTCCCACTGACTCCCCACTTATAGACAAACTGGTCTCACTGACTCCACAGTTATAGACAAACTCTTATAGACAAACTGGTCTCACTGACTCCACACAGAGACAAACTGGGGTAAATTTAGCATTGCTTGTAATAAACTCCATCTGAGGTTGTGCTGCATGACATCATCTGTCTCAATGGTCCCTGTCCCCAGATAGAGAGACAGAGAGAGAGAGAGAGAGGTGAATACATCCTCTGTCTCAACAGTCCCTGTCCCCAGAGAGAGAGAGAGATGGGGGTGTGAGGAGGGGGGGGTGTTGAATATATTCTGTTCCCAGTTAGTGTGATTGGCAGTAATGTCTGTCACTATCATATGACAGTTCCAATCAATCAACTGGTAATCCCTGTGACATAATATGCACACACACACACATACCCGCACACGCATATACACACACACACACACACACACACACACACACACACACACACACACACACACACACACACACACACACACACACACACACAGCGAGTGAGTGTGAGTATGTCTGTATGTCTTGCTGTGTGTGACAGGTGGAGCAAGGTCATCTCTCAAGGACGTGTGTGTGTGTGTGTGTGTGTGTGTGTGTTGGTGTCCTAATCCAGATGGGTTTCTCTACAGGGAGGTTAAAAGGTTAAAGGGAGCAGCTGCCTACTAATATCTCCCTTAGTAACCCTCCCTGAAGCCCAGTAAGCCAAATATCTCCCTTAATAGTCATATCTGAAGCCTAGTAAGCCAAATACCTCCCCTATTAGTCCTATCTGAAGCCTAGTAAGCCAAATATCTCCCTTAGTAGTCCTATCTGAAGCATAGAAAGCCTAATATTTCCCATATTAGTCCTGCAGCCTAGTAAGCCCAATATCTCCCTTAGTAGTCCTGTTTGAAGCCTTAAAAGCATACTATCTCCCATAGTAACACTGCTTGAAGCCTAGTAAGCCTAATATCTCCCTCAGTAGTCCTGAAGCCCAATAAGCCTCATATATCCCTTAGTCCTGTATGAAGCCCAATAAGCCTAACATCTCCTGTAGCAGTCCTTCATGAAGCCTAATACGCATAATATCTCCCTGGGTAACCCTGCCTGAAACCTAGTAAGCATAATATCTCCCTTAGTAACCATCCCTGAAGCCTAGTAAGCCTACTATCTCCCTTAGTAGCCCTGCCCAGAGCATATTAAGCCTGATACATTCATTAGTAGTCCTTCCTTAAAGGGGAGATGTTGCATAGCGATATAAACATAGTCATAGCATCAAATTAGTATTTCGATTTTTTTATTATCTTTCCCCCCCCCCCTCCTTTTTTCCGATTTTTCTCCCATCCCACTGTTAGTCGTTATGCCAATTCCCAACCCCCTTCCTGGTTGTTGCGCACTCCCCCCTACTGTTGGTCCGGGAGGCCGGAGACTGTCACATGCTTTCCTCCGACGCATGTGCAGCCAGCCGGCAGCCAGCCTGGCAGCGCAGATTCTCACAGTGTAACGTGTGGAAGGTCACACTACCTCCCTCCAGATCCTACCCTCGCTGTGCAGGCGCCCCGACCGAACTGTAGGGGTCGCTGTCCACAACGCCCAGTACCCACCCATCAGCTTTCCCACCCCTAACACTGCCAATTGTGTTAGTGTGAACGACCAGCCAAGCTGATAGCAACGGCGAGAGCTGGATTCGAACCCAGCATCTCCAGCGTTGATGGCGAGTGCCTTGCCCACTACACCACCTAGCCACCCAAATTAGTATTTAGTTAAACCACAGAAAAAATATTTATAAAAAGTTATAAAAATAAGCCGTTTCTAAGAAAAAAAATTATTATGTCCCTTCGTGTAGAATTTATCAACCAGTGCGCCGCCATGTTTGTTCACGTTAAATGCTGACGTCACGGAGATGGTACTGGCAGTATTATACTGTAGGTCTAACACAGGCATTCTCAAAGTCCGGTCTAAATTATCTAATCTAATCTTTAATCTAATCTAATCTCTAATCTAATTAAGTAAAGTGAATAGTACTGGGTGTTAAGCATAACAGTATCTAAGTTAATTTACTTCTGACCATTATAGTCAAAGTATTTTTCTATGAACTGAAACTTATAAGATGTTCTTAGTGTTCAGTTATTAGCCAACAGCTGCAAAAACGAATGGTGTCAATTATGTTATAAGACATTGATATCTGTAGCTACTGCTAGCCGGCTAGATAACGTTAGGCCTATCACGATAACAAATTTAGCTGGGCAATTAATTGTCCCAGAAATTATTGCGATAAGCGATATTATTGCGGTTTTGAGAGACTTTATTTTTTTGAGAAATGTATTTCCCAAAAGTTCTCAAAAAAAATAAATGTTCATTAATATAATGATAATAGTATAATAATGCAAGGAAACCGTTTCAAAGTGCAATAAACTTTTATTTAACATTGGAAGACCTTTTAAGTATCCTAAATAAATAAAACAACCGAAAACAATAAAATGGACTCTCAGCCTGTTAACAAAAATGCACTGTAATAAAAAACAAAAACAATATATAAAATGGACTCTGTCTCTGTTGGCAAAAATTGCACTTGAATAAAAAACACAACCAAAAACAATAAATAAAATGGACTCTCAGCCTCTTAACACATTAACTGCCACGCTTATATCCATCAATGTATGATCACTGCCACCAGTCTAAGCCTATGGAGATGTTCACCTTCTTTGCAGGGCTATAACTTTTTAAATTGTATTGCTAAATTGACATTACTATGGCCCATTCAACATCGATTATCTATCGTTCAGGATGTAGGAACGTTATACTTTTTCATTCATATATTCATACGAAAATACCGTCTAGAATATAAGTATGTTTTTATCGTTTTCTGCAGTAATTCCTAGAATGCTAGTTATAGGCCTAAATGCATAATATAGATTATCGATTGCAGTTTATTCACGATACACGCTATATTAAAAAATCCAACTGAATACGATCCTAAACGTTATGACTCATCATGCACGGATGAAAGGGGGGGGGGTCGTTTATAATTCCGTGATCGTCAGTAAATGCTTTATGTAGTATGGGTGATATATTGATCAGAGCGGTTTGCATTGAAAAGAATAAACTATCAAGCTGAAAGTAACGTTACTGTCCTCTTACCGTTCGCCGATGAGACTGGAGGAAAAAGATCCCACTTATTTGACGTTGATCGACTAGATCCATTTCCGGTTTGTATGGCGCAATAAACGCCCAAATCATATCGATTATTGAGTTATGGCAGCGATCCATATACACGGATGTGTGTCTAGAGTCCCGCAACAATATGTGACTGCCGGACGCATTTCCCAGATGCACGGAGATCACCAGAGATCCATTTCCGGTTGTAACTCGCCCGATCATCCACCAGGCGGCGGTATTGAAGCGTTGCACGTTGTGCAGGCTCCCACTGTATCAGCAGAGGATGGGTGGCGGAATTATGAATACCATGGCGAAAAAATGAAATATGATCTCAATAACGTCGTACGCCGTGGATTGGCGGAATTCGCATGATCAGCAAACCCGTCGTACAACGTGTTTGGCGGGGAATGTGTTAACAGGTAGCATCACGAGTCACCAATGCGATGACATCAGAGAAGGAGTGCACGGCACAAGCCACAGGTTAGTTCTGGTGAGTTAAATAGCCTATAGCCATTTTAGTTGTTATATGAAATGCTTCAGTTTAATTAAATATAAATTATATTTTTACGTTAATAATAATACTATTTACATTTATATATTTATAAATGTAATTATAATTATAATGTAATTATAAATATATAAATGTAAATATTATTATTATTATTATTAACGTAAAAATATATATTTAATTAAACTGAAGCATTTCATATACAAATATATATAGGGCAAATATAACTGAGAGGGCATATATCCTCATCTTGCACCATGACCTTTTTACACATATACACTGAGGCATCAGGGCAAGTATACTTACCCAGATGCTTGCTCTACACTGTAAACCCGAATACGTTTCCAGAACTTAAAAAAATTGACGTAATCTCCTGCCTCAAATTTTTTAAGTTGATCAACTCAAATGTTTTCAGTTGGCTAAGACTTACAATTCTCAGTTAAGGAAACTCAAATATGGTCTGTTACTGTGACTTAAGGTTCTCAGTTAAGGCAGTTCAAATATGTTCAGTTACTGTGACTTAAGGTTCTCAAGTGGAGTCAACTCAAATATGTTCAGTTACTGTGACTTACAGTTCTCAGTTAAGGCAGTTCAAATATGTTCAGTTACTGTGACTTAAGGTTCTCAAGTGGAGTCAACTCAAATATGTTCAGTTACTGTGACTTACAGTTCTCAGTTAAGGCAGTTCAAATATGTTCAGTTACTGTGACTTAAGGTTCTCTAGTGGAGGCAACTCAAATATATCCAGTTATGTGCCGTATTTGCTATCGCGTCCCGCTCTGAGCCTTACGAGATACTCTGTGATACATATTGTATCTCCCACGAATAAAAAACACATGCACCCCACCTGTATGGGGCCCCGCCCCTAATGGTGGCCACCACCCATATAACCATGACCCTGGTCATGAAACACCCTTCCTCTGTTTTCGTCCCAGCGTATTGGATGCGTGCACTATACGAGCTAGCGGAATGAAAAGATTTAGGAAGATTAATAATGTTGAGGGTTTACCGGAGAGTTGTTTTTCCCTGGATTCTCCGGAACTTGTTTCGGCGTGAGACCTGTGCTGGTGGTTCCTCGGCTGACGGCGACGGACCGAGGGGCAGCGTACAAGGTTTGGCTAACGGGTCGGCTTGTACAAAGGTGAGGTCTGTGTCGGTAGGCGTCGATGTCGGTGTTGGTCGTGCTGTGGAGTATGTTTCGGCACCAGGGCCGGGGCGGCTTGGCGATCGTTCCACTGTAGTGGGCGATGTCTTGGCGATCCTGGAACATGCTGTTGACGCTAATGCTGATGCTTTTGCTAATGCTAATGCTACTGCTGCTTTTTCTGCTGACGCTGATGTTGACGCTGGAATGTCTAATAATCCCCGCCGCGGGTTTCCGCTTTTCCCTCCTCTTGCCAGCTTCATTGATGAAGGTCAGTCGGTGGTGGGTGGGGGGAGGTTCGCTGAGCTCTATTTACCTTTTTTACGGGTGAAGGGGCTGACGACGGGGTGCAGCCCGGCGGTGCCTTGGCTAAGTAGCCAGGTAGCTTCTTGTTTGTGCCCAGGCGGGGATGAACGACGTTCCGCCCGGCCGTTGCTTGATAGCATGTCGGCTCGGAGGGTGGCAGTATGGACGAATGAGTGGTATACTGCTGCAGGATGGCATTTAGCGGCGGCCAGTGTTGTGGCTCAGCTGGCTACTTTCCTATCCAAGATGGCGTCGGGTTGTAGGTCTTTGGGTCCGACCGACACTGTGAATATGATTCATGTTTGTGGTGTTATAGAGATCTTGACTCAGTCGCAAGCTATAACTGCGGGGAGGATTCGGATGCTATCGACCTTGGTTGTTAGGCATCTTTGGTTGGAGCAGTCTCCTCTTGGGGAAGAGGATAGGTTTTCTCTCCTCATGACTCCTTTTTCCACAGATAGTCTTTTTGGGCGTTCTGTGGAGGCGCAGGCGGTTTTTGATTCGGGTCCTACACCGCCTCACGCTGTGCAGCCAGAGGTGGGAGCACGATCTCGTCAACGACTGTGGCGAGGTCCTCGACAGGCGGCCATGTTTCCCCCGCCAGTGGTGCCCTGGTTGGAGAATCGACAGGATATCGCGAGGCCGACAGTCTTGGCGGCCGAGGGATCGGCCATTTTGGGTGATTTCGGGGTTGGTAAACCACCCCGTCGTCATTTTGCCGCGAGCAGCCCGCTCCCCGTTCAGTCCGCTTTCTGTTACCCTCAGAAGCGGGGCTCTGAGTGTGTTCCTTTGGCTGCGGGCCGCGAACCTTCTTTGAAGCGTATGCGGCCCCATTCTTCGCTTCTCATGGAGACAGGGGCTGACACCCAGTTGATGGCTGAGCCTGGGTCTGTCCGTGAGAATGTTCCGTCGTCGCGTGGTTCCTACACCGCAGGTTGTGGGTGGGTGGAACCTGGTGTTACAGCTGTCACTAGTTTCAGTGGTCAGCAGGGGGACTCGGTGCCTCTTCTGTTGAAAGCTCAGCAGGGGTTACCCCAGCTTCGCCCTCGCCAGGCGGGGTGTCGCGCTGTTGCCTCCCACTCCCGTCAAACCGGCAGTGGTCTGCAAAGGAGAGGCTGGCGTGATTCGGGTGGTAGCAATATCACTGCAGGGCTTCGGCGTGTAGGAGTCCATGGGGTCCTCAGGCCTTGCGTGTCTGGCTGCGGAACGTCTCCTCAGCGTGTGCTAGAGGGGTGTTCAGGGGGTGAGTGTGTGTCCACAAGCTTGGTGACCGCTCCTCCCGTATCAAACCGGCCCTTTCTGTCGGGGTCCTCCCTTGGTTGCTTTGCACGACGGGGGGGACCGGGCCAATTATCTGCTGTTCCTTGCGGCCCAGCGTCAGTTGACGGCGGGGCCACTGTGGGATTATGTTCACATATGGCGACGGGAATGTCCCTTGAATCAGTGGATGAGGGGAACGTTAGAGGAGGGGCTGGTTTTGCAATTTGCGCAGCCCCACCCTCCGTTCTCAGGTTTGGTGCCGACCCTGTTGTCAGGGTCAGACGCAGTGACAGCCCTGGCCGACGAGATCCAATCTCTGTTGGCGAAGCAGGCCGTCGTTGTGGTCCCGAGAGAGGATGCAATGTCAGGCGTCTACTCCCCTTATTTTCTGGTGCCCAAGAGAACTGGGGGGGTCAGACCTATACTGAATCTGTCCGTGTTCAATCGGTTGATTGTAGCGAGACCGTTCAGGATGTTGACCGTCCGACTCCTTCTGCTTGCTGTCAGGAGGGGGGACTGGTTCACCTCCATAGACCTGAAGGATGCGTATTTTCACATACCCATTTTCCCTCCTCACAGGAAGTTCCTACGGTTCCTTTTTCAGGGCGTAGCGTACGAGTACCAGAGGATGCCGTTCGGTTATTCTCTGGCTCCCCGCACATTCACCAAGTGCGTGGCGGCTGCTCTGGGGCCTTTACGTCGTCGGGGGATACGGGTCCTGTTTTATCTCGACGACATTCTGCTTCTCAGCCGTTCGGAGGAGGTTGCCAGGTCTCATACTCGGCTGGTGGTGGAATTCCTCACCGACCTGGGTTTTGCTGTGAATTGGAAGAAGAGTACCCCTCTTCCCAGTCAACAGGTGGAGTACTTGGGCTTGACGTTGAGGTCGATGCCCATGCTTGCGACCCTCTCGGAGCAGCGTCGGAGGGTTCTCCGTCACGCGCTCTGGGGTTTCCGTCCGGGAGGGACGGTTACGGCGCGGCAGGTGATGCGCCTGCTAGGCCTTATGTCGGCGGCCCACACGGTGGTTCCTCTTGGCCTCCTTTTTATGAGGCGGATACAGAGGTGGTTTCTCTCTTTGAGAATAGATCCGGTGTGGGGCAAAGGGAGACGGTTGACGGTTCCTTTGTCGATATGGGGGGATCTCGCTTACTGGGGGAGGCTGGGTATCCTCTCCGCGGGGGTCCTCATGGGCGGCAGGGGCTCCCACGTCACGGTTTTCACCGACGCCTCTCTCACAGGTTGGGGAGGGGCGTTGCGGTTCCATGTTGTGGGGGGCAGCTGGACGGGTCATGCCGACCCGGCTGTCCTGCATATCAATGTGTTGGAATTGAAGGCGGTTCTCCTGGTCCTCAAACGGCTCGGCCACCTGGTGGTGGGCAGAAACGTTTTGGTCAGGACGGACAATGTGACGGCGGCGGCGTATATCAACAGGCAGGGTGGGACTCGTTCCGCCCGCCTGCTCGGGGTGGCGCGCGAGCTGTGGCTATGGGCATCCCGCAGGCTGCGCAGTCTGCGGGCGCTCCACGTTCCTGGTACGGAGAATGTGGCGGCGGATGTGATGTCTCGGGGCGGTCCTCGTCACGACGAGTGGGAACTCCGCCCCGACATAGTCAGACAGATTTGGGATCGGTTCGGGGTGGCATCAGTAGATCTGTTTGCGTGCCGACGTTCTCACAAGTGCCCCTTGTGGTTCTCGCTCAGGCGGGCGGATCGTCCCCCCTTGGGGGTGGATGCCTTCTCGACCTTTCCATGGCCGCCCAGGCTTCTGTACGCCTTCCCTCCTGTGCAGCTGTTGGGTCAGCTGTTGGAGCGGATACGGAGGGAGCGCAGGACGGTGATCCTGGTCGCGCCGGACCGGGGCACGTCGGTGTGGTTCCCGGTCTTAATCCAGCTTCTGATCGCTCCTCCTTGGGTCATTCCGTGGTCAGCGACGGCCCTCTCGCAGCACGATGGAGTGATTTTCCAGCCTCCGGTGTTGGGTCAACGCCTGGTGGTGTGGCTGGTGAGAGGGTGAGTCTGGTGAGGATGGATCCCGCGGTGGTTGGTACCATCCAGTGTGCGCTTGCTCCCTCCACTGTCGCGGTTTACGCGAGCAGGTGGCGTGCGTTCCAGGATTGGTGTAAGGGGGGGGGGCTGGGACCCAGTCTCCTGTCCCCTGGATGCTGTTCTGGGTTATCTCCAGTCTCTTCTTGATAGGCTGTCGGCTTCGACAGTGAGGGTATATGCGGCTGCTATATCCTCCTGTCATGAGGGTTTTGAGGGGACTGCTTTGTTCAGCCACCCTCTTGTGAAGCGTTTCCTGCTTGGCGCTCGACGCGTTAAGCCGGTGCGACGCTCCTTGGCTCCGACTTGGGATCTTCAATTGGTCCTCGGTCGGTTGTCCTTGGCCCCGTTTGAGCCGCTCGAGCAGGCGCCGTTGGGACGGCTGTCTTTCAAGACCGCGTTCCTACTGGCTGTCACTTCCGCTAAGCGCGTGGGTGAGCTCTGTGCTCTCTCGGTACGTCCAGAGTGCCTGTCTTTTCGGACCGATTGCGGTGCCACTCTGCGACCTAATCCTGCGTTTGTGCCTAAGAATATCCGGAGTTCTTTCCGCTCCCGGGATATTGTGGTTCAGGCGTTTCGTCCTCCTCCTCACACTAGTGAGTTAGATGCGGGCCTTCACCTGTCATGTCCAGTCCGTGCTTTGGGGGTTTACCTCAGCCGTACTCAGGACTTCAGGGTTTCCGACCAGCTTTTTGTCTGTTACGGTGGGGATCGTGCTGGTAAGGCACTGTCGACGCGGCGCCTGTCCCATTGGTTGTGCGAGGGTATTGCCCTCTGCTACACGTTGGCTGGGCGGGATCACCCTGGGGGCGTCAGGGCGCACTCCACTCGTGGGGTGGCTGCCTCTGCCGCTCTCCTGGGTGGGGCCTCGGTGGAGGACATCTGTGCTGCGGCTTCTTGGTCCTCACCGGGTCCCTTTGTAAGGTTTTACCTCATGGACATGACCGGGGGTTCTGTCTCCCAGGCGGTTCTGGGGTCTGTGGCCTTTTCTGCTTCCCGTTCTTTGGTCGGGTAGCAGGAGTGTGTAGGTTGGGCCACAGTGTGTTGGGTCACACGTGGTTCCGCCTGTACGGTGTGTTCAAGGGGTTCTGGCTCTCTCTTGTTCGCATTCGGGTGGAGTTGACTGCGCCCCCCCTTCATTAGGAAGGATGGGGTGACAGGGCTCCCCGCACCCCTTGATGTGGGCTTACGGGTCCTCAGGGGGTACATCTGTCGGGTCTCGCGCCCGCTCTTCCCCATTATCTCGTAAGGCTCAGAGCGGGACGCGATAGCAAATACGGCACATAACGAAAGGTTATGTAGATAACCTAGTTATGTTAGTATTGGCTGAGCGTCCCGCTCTGCGCGCCCTGAGTTCCCTCTTGAGGGATCTTTTCCTGGGACGGGTTTTTGGCGAGGAAGGGTGTTTCATGACCAGGGTCATGGTTATATGGGTGGTGGCCACCATTAGGGGCGGGGCCCCATACAGGTGGGGTGCATGTGTTTTTTATTCGTGGGAGATACAATATGTATCACAGAGTATCTCGTAAGGCTCAGAGCGGGACGCTCAGCCAATACTAACATAACTAGGTTATCTACATAACCTTTCGTTACTGTGACTTACAGTTCTCAGTTAAGGCAGTTCAAATATGTTCAGTTACTGTGACTTAAGGTTCTCTAGTGGAGTCACCTCAAATATGTTCAGTTACTGTGACTTACAGTTCTCAGTTAAGGCAATTCAAATATGTTCAGTTACTGTGACTTAAGGTTCTCAAGTGGTGTCAACTCAAATATGTTCAGTTACTGTGACTTACAGTTCTCAGTTAAGGCAGTTCAAATATGTTCAGTTACTGTGACTTAAGGTTCTCTAGTGGAGGCAACTCAAATATATTCAGTTACTGTGACTTAAGGTTCAACCTTAAATCCATGTGATTAAGTTAACAGAACTCAAAGAAATTGAGTCATTCTTATGCCTCATTTCTTTTAAGTTAATCACCTCAAATTTTTAAGTTAATCAACTCAAATATTTGCAGTTACTATAACTTAAGGTTCAGTTTAAAATCCATGTGAATAAGTTAACAGAAAAATAACTACACAAGCACATTATATCAACTTCAAACTCTTAATATTTTTCTATTCAAAGAGTATACATATATAATATATAAACTGTATGTTAGCAATGTACAATAACACTGTAAACACTGTATACACTGTTTTTGGACTATATATGTTAACAATACCGACCAGGTATTAGTGCCTCGCAAAGTGCAGATATGAAGTTTTCCCCTTTTTTTGTATGCATTTAGGAGGTTTTGTTCTTCATCGAAACTATTTATCTTACAAAAACATTGTGTTACAACTTCAAACTCTTTATATTTATTTCTATTCAAAGAGTATACATCTATTTATCTTACAAAAACATTGTGTTGCCCTCTCCAACATTATGGCAATGTTAAAATTGAAAATATATATATAGAAAATATATATAGAAAATAAATACATGCATGTTATAACATGTACATAAAATGTAATGTATATTACACATTTAATCCCACTGGTCACAATAGTGTAATAATGTTTGTTATAAGGCTCTGAAAATGTTACTGAATGATGATCAATGTATTTCCAGCAAATATTGAAATAATAAAGGGTCTCAATATGTGCAGTGCACATGACCAGAGCTGTTTACATCCTGGCTGAATTACTCAAATTTGTATAGTGTGGTCATAGAATGAGCAAACATGTTGACGGCAACTATTGTGACCGTTGGGATAACACAGTGTATCTACAGTATGTACAGTACAGAATAAAATGTATAGATTATCTGAAAATATATATAGAAAATAAATACATGCATGTTATAACATGTACATAAAATGTAATGTATATTACACATTTAATCCCACTGGTCACAATAGTGTAATAATGTTTGTTATAAGGCTCTGAAAATGTTACTGAATGATGTATCAATGTATTTCCAGCAAATATTGAAATAATAAAGGGTCTCAATATGTGCAGTGCACATGACCAGAGCTGTTTACATCCTGGCTGAATTACTCAAATTTGTATAGTGTGGTCATAGAATGAGCAAACATGTTGACGGCAACTATTGTGACCATTGGGATAACACAGTGTATCTATGTACAGTACAGAATAAAATGTATAGATTATCTGAAAATTGTCAATCCGCTTGGCACATGTAAAATTCACAAACGTTGTGCTGTATATTGGGTCCTGCCAATGTGGAACCAAAATACCAATCCACATTACACGCTATACAGCTGGCAATACTGTTAATAGTGCACATACCTACATATGGAAATGCAGCTGTATTTGCTCCATGATGTATCATGGAACAAGATGGTGTTTTCATTGAAAGAGTTAGTCAGAATGTCAGAGGCACCATCCGTCATTTAGAGCAGGCTATGTTTGCAGAATGATAACTATAGAACACTACAGTACTCTGTACTGAGAACACTATACAGTACACTAACTATTACTACTGCCTACAAGGTCTCAACAATACAGTCCCACTCTCAGCATACAAGATCGATGGTCTGCTGCTGCTGACTCCCAAGCGATTCATTCAAGTGAAACGGAACTGAGTCCAGCTAATGGTGAATAGTTATTTTATTAATCAATTATTGTGTCTTTATTCACTCGTTGTGTAATTGACCAGTTCATATTCTGTATAAGTTCATATTCTGTATATGTTAATAATAACGCTTCTGTGTTGCGTTTATGGCTCCTGGTATATTGCCTTGTACTCTGTACTGAGAACACTAACTCTACCACTGCCTACAAGCAATGGAAGCAGTCAGAGCAGAGTGGCATTTATGCCCATTGCCTCCTATTGTTCCTCGAGAAACAAACGTTTGGGACTTGGATGTTGCCTTTGAGATTCTGATAAACTCTTTCAACTCTAAAACTTACTTGGATGAAATTACAATAATGCTAGCTATAGACGGTTAAGAAGATTCTAACTGTAAAACTCTCAAATGTAAACATATTACATAAAAAATAAAGAACAAGGTACATTGAGTAGTTTGGACCTATTGGCTGAACATCTGCAAAGTAGTACAGCAACTTTTGAAGGTATTATTTTGACATGACAAGACATTTCAGATGAGTTTCTATAGACACACTTTTGAGGTGTTGGTAAGTGCTTTGGGGTAGTGCATAGATTAGTCCAAACATTACAGGAAGGAATCACCAAATCTGGGGAGGCTGATCATGATATGACTTTCATGACAATAGAGATTGTCACAGGCTGGTAGTGAACTGGACTTGTGTCATGATCACTGATTACAGTAAGGAATAGAAACTCATCTGAAAGAAGGATGTGGGGTGAGGTATTAATTTCCTTGTCATGTCAAAATAATACCTTCAAAAGTTTAATGCAAGATCGGTCAGGTGACGTAGCGGAGATTGCGTTCGTCACCAACGCTGGAGACACTGGATTCGCGTGTTCGAATCCAACTCCCTGCGTTGTCACCAGGGCTGGCCGTTCACACTAATACAATTTGGCAGTATTAGGGGGTGGGGAAGCTGGCGGGTGGGAATCTGGCATTGTGGACAGCGACGCCTACAGGCAGGGCCGCCTCAGGGGGTGTGCGAGCAGTGCGGTCGCACAGGGCCTCGCGGGAAGGGGGGCCTCGCACAAAAAAAAGATTTTTTTTTATTTTATTTTTTATTTTTTTTTATTTTTATTTTTTTTTGCGAGGCCCCCCTTCCCGCAAGGCCCTTTTTCATCACAGACCTAAAATCTAGTTTTGCTTATATGCTTATATATTTCACATTAGACACGTTTGTAGAATGTTCCTAGCTCTGCGGCTCTGCACTATTCTCTATTGGAGCTCTGGGGCTCTGCAGCAGACATACTATTGGTTTCAAGAAGGGAGGGGTTACATCATGTGTACGTCGGCGTGCGTCAGCTGCGTTTGACTATTTCGCGTGTGCAGCTTTGGAGGTTATGCTTAGTTATGCCAGCCAAAATGAAGAGGACGGTCATTCGGCAGATGGACTGAAGATGAAAGTTGTTGCATGTTAGACAGTTCAGTCAGGCTAGCCATCCCGGCTAAAGGCAGGGACAGCTAGTTAGCTTTAGCTACGTTATAATATTGAGTGCTAACGTGTGGTTCAGTCGGGATAGCCATGATGATGTCGGCTAGTAGCTAGCTTAGCTAAAGGCTAACTAGCGTTAGCTAACCTAGAGAGAGCGCATGCAGCATTGTTATGCCAAGATGAAGAGGACGGTCATTCGGCAGATGAACTTCGTCAACTCCACGCGGTTGTCTCCATCCTCTTGGACGTTTGGTGAGTTTTTAATGCACTCTATTCTATTCCCGCCGTGGATATATCTCTCTCTCTCTCTCGGGAGCCAAACGGGCCGGCTAGCTGTTGTAGTAGCTAACGGTGTGTGGCCTGGTGTCAGCACCTGGTGCGAGGGAGGTGAGCTTGGTGTTTCATTATGAGAATATCTCCATACTCAAGTCGGCTATAGTCCGCGAGGGACTTGTTGCCGGCACCGCTATGGTAAACACCACTCTGTAGTGGGACGTGTATTGCCTTCTTTTTCCCTTCCCTCTTCGGATGAGAAGAGGAAAACACAGCGGCTGTCTGAAGTGTTGGCCTGTATTGCTTTTCTCACGTTGTACAGTTTTTCAGTGGTAGCCGCATAGCTTGCTTCTGCGTTAGCTAGTGGTTAGCGATAGCCGGGTTGAGCTAACTGTTAGCCAGTTAGCTGTTTAGCTACAACGTTAGCTGCTCGTTTTTGCTCGGCTGGGAACGTTAGCTTGATGCTATCAGTTAGCCTAGAGTTAGCTGTTAGCTTGTGCTACGACCATTGACATTAGCCGTGAGAATAGCAGGCCCTGGCACTCTGACTACGACATCATCTTTGACAGAAGATGTAGTCGGGCCTGCACCATGATAAGGCTCCGGCCATAGCTTCTTTTTGTCCCGCCAGCGAGAGGCCTTTCGTCAACGTGGAGACCTGTGTTGCGGCCTTTCACCCTGCGTTCCTTGGTGCAGGTAAGATGTCCATTGGACATTACCCCACTCTTCCTTCCTTCCCCTCCCGAATGTTTTGTTAATAACGATGTTTTTTTCCAGGCAAAACATATGTTACTTCACAACATTTGGAGATACGACATGTGCTGTGTGTGAATTGTCTTGGTCGTTTGTGTAGCTTGGGTAGCGTTGGCCAAAGCTGTGTGTGACCTGGTGTCAGTACCTGGCTACTCTATTTGCAGTTAGCCTATTTAGCTGATGTCGGCCATTGGCTCCTTGCTACTTTGTCTTCTCTGGTATAGACCCTCTTCTCTTTGGATTTAAGTGTTGATCTTTGTCCTTTTGGATCTATGTATATTCATGTTGCCTTTGTGAAGTTATCTTTTCCTTCTGTTTTGTTCTTCCATTAAAAGTTGAATATCCTTTAGGGGCTCATCTTTGCTTATCTCTCTCATACATGCTCTCTCTCTAACACACACACACACATACATGCTCTCTCTCTCTAACACACAAACACACATGCTCTCTCTCTCTCTAACACTCAGACATGCTCTATATCTCTCTCTAACACACAAAATGACATGCTCTCTCTCTATATATTTCTCTCTCTTTCTAACACACATATACATGCTCTCTCTCTAACACACACACACACAAACAGACATGCTCTCTCTCTATCTCTCTCTCTCTGGCCTTGCTCTGGTGGAGGGTCAGGGGCATTGCCGGGTCTGTGCAGCGATAACACTGTATATTGACTGTAGAACGGGAGCTCTCTCTCTTGCTATATGTTGACTGTATCATGCCCAGCCTCGGGCAGCGCTATTATTTAAGAATATGTTGACTGTATGAAAAAAAAAAAATAATAATAATAACAATTATATATATATATATATATATATATATATATATATATATATATATATATATATATATATATATATATATATATATATATATATATATATATTTGTACCTTTTAGGGGGGGGGGGGCCTTGCGTTTAAATCTCGCACAGGGCCTCGCATTTCTCCCAGGCGGCCCTGCCTACAGGTCAGGTCTCGGCGCTTGCTAAGCGGGGCAGGACTTGGTGGAGATAGCGTGCCCTCCCACGCGTTAGACTTCACCAATGAGAGCCCTCGCTGCCAAGTGAAAAGACGTCACTGGCTGTCGGTGCACGTCTCGGGGGAAGCGTGCGATCGACTCGGGACGCCCTTATACCGACTCGTAGGAGAACATGCATACAGCACCAGGTAGGGGAGGGGGGGGGGATTGGCACAACGACTAATTGGGACAGGGAGAAAATCCATTGAAAAATCTGAAGAAAAAAAATTATTGCATCATCAAGTCATTCTTGAGAGTCTGCAACCTGGGCGACAGTTTACCAGCTTCTAGAATTAGTAAAATCTTCTGAATGAATTCAAAAGTGTTGGTAAGTCCCTTGGGGTAGCTGAGTAGTGCATAGATTAGTCCAAACATTACCAGGAAGGAATCACCAAATCTGGGGAGGCTGATCATGATGTGACTTTCAATGACAACAGAGATTGTCACAGGCTGGTAGTGAACTGGACTTGTGTCATGGTCACTGATGACAGTAAGGAGGGCCACTGCAACACCCTGAAGCTCTGGCTCATCAGGCGTGTCCTGAAGGAATGAAAGAGACATAATAATCACAAATAAATCCATGGTTTCTACAAAGTGCAGCACAAAGCTAAGTATATGGAGTTGTGTTTGTAAGTTGTTTATATTTTAGTTAGAACCATTTTTTTGGTGAGAAGGTTATTTTTATTTAACCAGGTTAGTCCCGTCAAGATCAAATATCTCTTTCACAAGGGAGACCTGGAAGGAAGGAAGACTGATACTTAGCATTTTGATTAACTGTTCACTTAATATACAGTTGTACTGTAAATTATTTTCACTCGGACTCACTGTGCAGGTTTTGAAAAATCCAGAGACTTCCTCATGCAGATACACAGGCAGGGCACGGAGAACAGTGGTACGCCTGGTGTGAACGTCATGGATTTCCTATTAAGATGTAAGATTAAGAAGAAAAAAAGAATTGTATTATATGGAAATGTTTACTGAACAAAGCGGATTTTAAACAGTCCAATCAGATATGTCCACAAATAACATGTTCACATCTTTAATGCAATCAGAAAAATGGCAAACACATGATGTTGTTTGGGCGGGAAGTGACTGAGCCAATTGACCTGGTGGCTGGTCTGCCACCCGGCCATGAAAGTGCCCAGACTCCTCCACAGTATGTCACTCAGCTCCGTGAAAGGCTGGAGCTTGCTCACCAGATCGCCAGAGATGCCCTAGGTCAGTCTGTGGAACGGGCCAAAAAGCAATATGACAAGAACGTTTGCCACACTCTGTACCACACAGGTGATGCTGTCTGGCACCTAGTAAAAGGCACCAAGAGAGTAAGAGATAAGGTGAGGAAATTCTTGCCATCATACGAGGGGCCATACTTTGTCCTAGGCCAACTGGACGACTTGGTGTACCGCATCAAAAAGGGGCCTAAGGCAAAAGTCAAAGTAGTGCACCATGACAAACTCAAACCATACCACTCCCGTACCCTGTTGGATAATGTCTGGGTCATCGAACAAGCACAAGTCTGGAACCCTGCTGAGGTTCTACCACCCATTCCAGATACCAGCCTCATCGACTCTGACCTGTTCCTGGCTAATCTGTTCCCGGTATACGGCGGCGGGGAGTGATAGCGGACAGGAAGCAGAGTCATCTACAGACATTCCCTTGAGCCCTGTTGCTTTCCCCTCTTCGCCACACACAGCCCAAGTCTCCTCGAGTACAGAGGAGGTTCATGCTAGTGGGGGTAGTGCAGTGCAACGTACTCAAAAAGCAACGGTTATGGACTCCACTCAGTGCCAAACATCCAGGGGCAGGTCTAGCAGGACCAGGAGACCTCCAGATAAATATGGAGAGTGGGTGACTTACTAAAAAAAATGTTATATTACTCCTGTTTAAAAAAAAAATAGTTGAAAGTTTGTTGTTTGAAAGACTTTGTATTGTTTTGGTTAAAGAAAAAAAAACTTGAGGCACTGTGGCATTATGAGTAAGTTTACTTTGGTTGTGATCTTGTTTACGGTGAGAAAAGTGAGACCATACAATTATTTTGGGGTTAACAGGTGAAGCAGGTGTTTTACTCAGTTAGACGCTAGAGAGGATACTGGGAGGTTGCCTTTAATATTAAGTTAGAGCTGTGGTTATATTGGGGCTGTATTCGTTGCGTTGTAGGTGTGTTTCATGCTTCTTTTTCAGAGTGTGTTGGAACCTCAGAAGCACTGAAAGGAGGTGGACTGTTTAAACTCCTAACACTGCACTACCCTCCACCATTTCACCCTGTTCTCAAGGGAAACAACTATCTTAAGGATTATAATGGACTGTTTCCTATGGACTGTTTCTTATGGACTGTTACTCCGTCAAGGGGAGATGTTCTTCTTGGGCATTGTGACCCTAAAGGACTCCAGAGACTCAAGGGGTGTTCAAAAGAAAAAGAAGAAAAAAAGTCTATGTAATCTGTTTAGGATATTTTGTGTGTAGTCATAGGGGTGCTGGAATGTTATTATATTTAATTGTTAATTGCCATCCAGAGTGGGGGTAGTGTTATAAGATTATGGTCTGTTCCTTTAAGAGGGAGGCACCCACGCATACAGGTCAGCTACGCAAGGAGTGAATAGATGAGACAGACTGTGTGTACACAGGAACAACAGAAGCAGGTAGCTTGTTGTGACATATGTAACGTTAATCAACAGCATGATATGAAGAATACAATGGAAATAAATGCACAGTCCTGAAGATAACGGTTTCCAGTGGTTTATTGTCACCACCACACATCAAGAGGGAATTACCCCGAAGTCCGGACAGTACGTTAATAAGTACGTGACTGTAAATTACCACTTCGGCCCTAGAGTGAAGAGAACACTCTCCTGTACTCTTACTAAGGTTCGAGTTAACACGGAAAAAGGTAACACCACGCTGTGATGTGACGCAAGCTTTGCTCTCGTGCCTGCATGCGGGCACATCACAGCCATGGCCGTAGCCAGCTATGAGGTCACCGAGGTCCGGACCTCTGTAACTATTTGCGAGTGGGCCATTTGGTCAACGACCGGCCCATTTGGTACTGACTGACACTGGGCCGGCCCAATAATCACATCTCTTACTAAGCCCCTCCCCCACTAGGCTGGGAACAGCGGCCCATTATGCGTGCTGCGGCCCAATCACATCGCTTAATAAGCCCCCCCCCCCCCCCCCTCTCTCACCTGTTTCTCGTGTTAGAAGAACTGATGCGGAAACAGGAAAAATGGAGAAACTGCCGGCGGAAAAAATCTGAAAACTAGAGGTGGATGGATGCTGAAAAATATAATAAAATCACAGACATGTTTGCTGCTTCAACGTCGTCATCCACAATAATACTAGTGCAGGTGCAGCAACAAGTTCAACACAGCCTCAGGTAGCCAGCCAGGCAGAAGGGCCGAGGAGGGACGGTGAGCTGGAGGAACCTGAGGTAGTTTGTGTGTGCCATCTCTGCCATGGTGATGTCGATAATAATATTAATTATAACGTTATTTGGTGAGCATCGCGTTGGCTAAAATAAGCCCAGGTTACTGTGAGTGACCGTCACATCTAAGCTGATCAGCACTACTAATGAGACGCTGCCCCCTAGTGGCCGGCTGTAACAAACAAGCACACCATTGATTTAATTGCCATATAACTCACATACAAAGATCTAACTTACTCCTAAGCATGAATATAAAACAAACAGGTGATAACTGTGTAAACCTTATGCAATATTCATCATTGATATTTGGATACTTGAAATCTGTATGAACTGAGTAGTTAGTACCAAATGAATGAATGAAGTTAGTATAAAATGGAACAGCTCCATGCATTAATTGAATAAACAACTATTTGCTCATTACCAGTATGGTATTGTTTAAATTGTACAGCTTTTTGCACATCTTTGTCAGGGAATTCCAACAATTCTGGACCTGAATGTACCAGTTCATTGTAATCATCTCTCTCTCTCCTTAATGTCTAGTCAAGCCAGAAATGGACCTCCCTAATTTCTAAACCCTGGCTGGGTGGTGTCCGACCGATTATAGTGGGCCGGTCTGGGCCAAAAAAAATAAATGGACCTCCCTAATTTCTAAACCCTGGCTACGGCCCTGATCACAGCCAACCTCTGTAGTAACGCCAGCGGCCCCGCCTCCCCACACGGAGACTACAATGACTGACAAGAGGTTCTGGTTCCTGCCTCATTAAAACAAACACGCAAATAGCAATTAATCGCGCCCGTCAAAATCATTGCATTAATTTTCATTATCGCATGATAAATTGATTTATTGCTTATCGCGACATCATAACGTTAGACAATGCCTCATGTATTAAACTAAAGTGAATACTTTACTGGGTCATTTAGTTTAAACAGTGAGCTAACATGAGCTAACGTTAGCTGCCTAGCTAACGGAGGTCTCATGCACTCGACTATTGCCGGAGCATTTGTTGATATCAGGAGCTATCAGTAGCTAGCCAGCTAGATAACGTTAGACAATGCCTCATGTATTAAAGTTTAAACTAAAGTGAATAGTTTACTGGGTCATTTTGTTTGTTTACTGGGTCATTTAAACAGTCATGAAACGATAGCTAGTTAGCCAACAACTGCAAAAACAAATGTCAAAATGATGATATCAGACATTGATATCAGGAGTTATCAGTAGCTAGCTAGCTAGATAACGTTAGACAATGCCTCATGTATTAAACTAAAGTGAATCGTTTACTGGGTCATTTAGTTTAAACAGTGAGCTAACGTTAGCTACCTAGCTAACGGAGGTGTCATGCACTCGACTATTGCCGGAGCATTTGTTGACATGGGAGGGGGAGGGGCAAGGCATGCAGCAGCCAATAGCCTTGCAGCTGGAGGCTACTCGCAGCAGCAGCTGTGTGCGAGAGAGAGAAGAGAATTGGATCATGTTTTTCGCGTGTGTCATCGATCGGTTTTCACGATCGGCGAAAATAAAGCATTATCGGAATTCACCAATCTCATATTTATACTGAATATCGGCCGATACCGATCGCTGGCCGATTGATCGGGGCATCCCTATTCACGACACTCCATATTTATGTAGCTATTAGTGCTGTCAGGCGATTAAAAAATTTTAATTAATTAATCAAATTAATTGCATTTTAATCGCATAACCATTTTAGGCCTGATATTCTATATTCTATAATCATATTTCAAATGGCATGTGTCCGGATGGCAGAATTCAGTACTGTATCTACAAAACCTTCTGTTTAATCATCTTCCATTTATTCATTTGCTTAGATTTTTCAGGTCTGGTCAATTTTAGCATGGTGTTATTCACAGTCAAAGATTTAAAACAATTTATTGATATTCTCATTTGGTTCATTACAATTTACTCAAGGCCTAGTAACAGACACAGTATTTCTGACACTGGGAATACATTCCCTGATAGCCATAGATGTCCCTAGAATCACATACCAAGAACATGCAAATGGTCCATATTAAAAAAAAGTATGTAAATGTGTATTCTACGTTCTTATGGAATTAATTAGATTAAAAAATATTTAAATAAAAAAAAGAAAATGTATTTTTTAAATAAATTTTGAGTTAATTTTCATAACGCGATAATTTGCTGTGTAATTAATTAATCTAATTAACGCGATAAACTGACAGCCCTAGTAGCTATCTAACCAGCAGTGTAAACCGGGAGCCAGCCCAAACCATCACCGTGACATCACCATCAAAATGGCGCCGCCCATGGCCAAAACGGGGAAATTACATTTTAGTTTTCAGACAAATAAGCAGGATTTCACATTTGATTATAGGACCCTGTCTTACCTAAGGTACACAACAAACAAACAAACTAGGCTCATATTGTTCAACGCTTCATCTCCCCTTTAAGCCTAGTAAATTTAATAACCCTTAGTAATCCTGCCTGAAGCCTAATATATCCCTTAGTAGTCCAGTCTGAAGCAAAGTTCAAGTTCAAGTTCAAGTTCTTTAATAGTTGTCATACAGAAGTACAGAATACTTTCATACAAAATGCTTCTTACTGTTACGCTCCAGAGACTGTGCTAGACAAGATAGTATCAAATAACATAATAACATAATATAGCATGAATTTAGTAAGTAAGCCTAATATATCCCTTAGTAGTCCTGCCTGAAGCCTAGTAAGCCTACTATCTCCCATAGTAACCCTGCTTGAAGCATAGTAAGCTTAGTATATCCCTTAGTAGTCCTGTATGAAGTCCAGTGAGACTATAATCTCCTATTATTATTAGCCTTGTCTGAAACCTAGTAAAAATAATATATCTCTTGGCCAGACACACACACACACACACACACACACACACACACACACACACACACACACACACACACACACACACACACACACACACACACACAAGCAAAGTTCCAATCCAAGTGGGTTATATGAGCATGTGAGAGAAAACTAGTGTATTCACACAGACACACACACGCACGCACACACATACACACTCACTCACCCATGCATACCGCCCCAACAGGTCCACAGAGGATGCCATAGCCCATGTGCTGCACACATTAGCATCACACCTGGACAAGAGGCAGGGGAACTATGTGAGAATGCTGTTCATCGACTACAGCTCAGCATTCAATACCATAGTCCCCTCCAAACTCATAGCCAAGCTCAGGGACCTGGGCTTGAACTATGACCTCTGCCAGTGGGTCTTGGACTTCCTGACGGGCAGACCCCAGGTGGTGAGAGCAGGCAACTGCACCTCCTCATCCATCACTCTCAACATAGGGGCCCCCCAGGGCTGTGTTCTGAGTCCCCTCCTCTACTCCCTGTACACACATGACTGTGTGGCACAGCGGAACAACAACACAATCATCAAATTTGCTGACGACACAGTAGTGGTGGGCCTGATCTCTGCAAACGACGAGAGGGCCTACCTGGAGGAGGTCAAGGTTCTAGCGGGATGGTGTCAAGAGAACAGCCTCTCCCTGAACATCAGCAAAACAAAGGAGATGATTGTGGACTTTAGGAGGTCGGGGGTCAGGGACTACAGCCCCCTCAGCATCGACGGGGCACCGGTTGAGAGAGTGAACAGTTTTAAGTACCTCGGAGTCCACATATCCGAGGACTTGACATGGACCACACACATTGACAGTGTTGTGAAGAAGGCACGGCAACGCCTCTACTTCCTCAGGCGCCTAAGGAAGTTCCAAGTCAGTCAGAAGATCCTTAAGAACTTTTACAATGCACAATAGCGAGCATCCTGACTGGCAATATCACCTCCTGGTTTGGGAATAGCACCGCACAAGACCGTAGCAGACTACAGAGAGTGGCCCGTTCAGCCGAACGCACAATTGGAGGGGGGCTTCCCACTCTCCAGGACATTTACAACAAGCGGTGCATGGGTACGGCTAAGAGAATTATCAAAGACTCCAGCCACCCAAACAACTGCCTCTTTGAACTGCTGCGGTCAGGCAAGCGATACCAGAGTCTCATGGCAAGCACAGAGAGACTCAGAAGAAGCTTCTATCCCCAGGCCATAACACTATGTAACAACCATCAAATGCACTCACAGCACACACATCCACACGCACACACTCACTTTAAACAAACAACTCACTGCAGCACCCACTTTACCCACTTTAGAGCACCTAAACACACTTTATATTTATTGGTAAAGAATTTGCACTACAACCCATACCTCATTACACATTATTGTAAATTGTACCTAAATTGTACCTCATCCCATCTCTGCTTTGCACTGTATAGTATATTGTATGGTAACTCAGTTACTTCTACTCTGCATTGAACATTGTATATATGTATATACTGAACACTTTTGTCTACGTACTTGACTTCTATTTTATACTTGCTATACTTATTTTATACTTATCTATTTTTGTCTAGCACAGTCTCTGGAGCGTAACAGAAAGAAGCATTTTGTATAAAAGTATTCTGTACTTCTGTATGACAACTAATAAAGAAACTTGAACACACACACAAATGTCCACATGAAGCAAACTTGTGACATGAGAATTGTGTCTGCAGACAAATACCAAGGTTGAAACTCGCAACAGAGGGATGTGGACAGAATAGTAATTAACAGCATCTGTTTCAAGGACAAAAAACAAACACAAAGCAACATGTTTTCCACGCTGATTGCTTGCCAATAACAGCAGATACTGAACACACATATAAATGGCTAAATGGAGGGCGGCTGGGTGGCGTAGCGGAGATTGCGCTCATCACCAATGCAAGAGACTCCGGTATCAAATCCCAGTCTCAGCATTGCCTTTGACTTGGGCCGGCCGTCGCACTGGCTCATTTGGCAGAGTCAGCGGGTGGAAGTCGATGGGTGGGGATTGGACGTTGTGGACAGCGACTCCTACAGGTCGGTTGGGTGACGCCTGCACAGCAGAGACAGGAAGTATCGGGGGCAGCGTGAGCCTCCCACGCGTTACTCCTCGCCACTGAGAGTCCGCACTGTCTGGTGAAAAGATGCGACAGGCTGCCTCCTCGTGTACAGGAGGGGACACGTGATGCAAGGCTTCTATCCTCACTACAACCGACCAGTGGGGGGCATAGTCTAGCAACGTTCAAGACAGGGGAGGGGAGAATTGGCAATACAAAATTGGGATGGGAGAAAAATAGAAAATGAGGAGAAAAAGTGGATACAAAAATAAATAAAATGGCTAAATGGTAAATGGCTGCATTTATATAGTGCTTTTATCCAAAACGCTTTACAATTTGTTCCTCACATTTTACCCATTCACTCACACACTCACACACCGACGGCGGAGGCAACCATGCAAGGTGCCAACCTGCTCATCAGGAGCAATTAGGGATTAGGGGTTAAGTGTCTTGCTCAAGGACACTTCGACACACTGCCCGGGAGGAGCGGGAATCGAACCGGGAATCTCCGGATTACCAGACAACTGCTCTACCTCCCGAGCCACTGTCGCCCCTGGCTCGGGGGGTACACACACACACCAACCCTATATAGTTTTAAGGTTTACTTAACGCTTATGGTTAGTTTAAGGTAACGCCGTGGTTAAGGGTTATGGTTTGGGTGAGGCTGGTAGTGTCGAGGTAAAAGGACTTGCCTACCACCATAGCACCTCACGTTCGATCCCTGGCAGGCAAACTTATACAGGATAGCACCGAGGGCCATACATGGTGCGTGTCCAACAAACGCTTAATGGGCTCAGTATATTTGCTACCATGCGCACGAGTAGCGGCTGCGTTGTAAACGGCATTATTGACATACTGTGTGTTTTGCGTGTACCTGGAGGCTTGAAAAAGTCTACCAACTAGGGGGCAGATCAGGGCCAAATCCTCCCCGGCCGACACAATAAAGAAGAAGAATATCTTCCTTGTGAACTATCCAGATTTGCAACTTAAACATACAACATGGCGACACTCAAGGAGGTTATGTTGAGATCACAGAGTTTTAGCGTTTAGTGTTGTGTTAATTTCTAGGTGTTTGCAGCAGAGATTGTTGGACAGGCATCAGAGTGTGACGCAGGGGACATGGTAACTGGACAATATCCATTATGTAAATTAGCCTACAGTATACTGGTGAAAGGTGAACCAGGACCTGAGTCATCCTTCCCTCTGTGTTAGACACGTTTATGATGCAGGAGTTGGTTTGTGCCGACACCCAGAGAGTGTCTGATAAACACTAATTACTTCCAGGCAAAACACTTGGGTGATGACACTTAATACGCTATTTATATCTGAAATGATGTTACAACTGAACAACGGAAGTTACAACGGGGCTTTTAGAGGTGCTGTGACAGTCACTGCAGTTGTTGGTCTGGTTTTTGGTCAAGAAAATTGTTCAGACTATTTATCTGCTTTGAAAATGTGTCTAATTTTACATTGTTATTTCTACATGTGGTAAATACATAAGTCACAACATGTAAATAAGAGAGCAAATGTCCATATCCACTTCCAGTCATTGTGTAAGCTAGCTATCATGCTGCATGTGTGTGGGAGCATGTCTATGTTCCCCGGGTCCTATGTTCCCCGGTAGCTATAGTCAGACCACCAGCCCTGATTCCAAACTCTAACCTTAACCAACTTCGAAAGAGGGCCTAAGCTTAACCAGTTCGAAACAAGGCGGACATTAATAATTAATAAAATAATAAAAATGTATACAATTTTCAATCAATCAATCGGGGAACATAGGACCCGGGGAACATAGGGATGACCCCGTGTGTCTCTCTCTCTCTCTCTCTCTTTCTCTCTCTCTGTAGTGCACGTACAATCTTCTTGTCTGACTTTGGGGAAGACAAGCAAATAGCTGTCCCAAATATTTGGTGTTCCTTTAATTACAGCTCAATGAAATTACATGAAAAGAGAAGACTGACAGAACAGCAACCCTATTAAACACTGAGTCAACTGGATTTAACCCTGGAAAGAAGATCCTAAAGTGATGTCCTTATTGTTGGATATTCAGACTGGACAATCATATTGTGTGGTTATTTCTTGTGTGTGGTCCAGGCTAGTGTGTGTTTGTGTTGTGTGGTCATGCTCTTTGTATATTTAAATGTCCATAAACATTGTTGAACCTCCAAAATATATTAATCGTACCTATAACATAATTGGTGGCTTAACTGATAAAGGCATTTACCGTACTCTGTGTGCAATGCCTGTTTTTTCATGGATGTTGGAAGTTTCAATGAACGTGTGTGTGTACTCATTTGGGTTTATCTGTGTGTGTGTTTGTGTGTTTGATCTCCTCTCTTCCTCAGATCTCTTTGTTCCTCTATTTGTTTGAGTCCATCTGCAGACCTCAGCTGTCCATTATCCTTCTAAAGAGGGTAATTAACCAAGCAATGATCTGCACCTGTCCTTACGTCTCTCCTTTCCTCTTCTCTCCTCTCCCCCTCTCATCATCTCCTCTCCTCTCTTCTTTCGTTGTTCCTTCCTCATAATTCCTATTCTCCTCCTCCTCTCCTCATTTATTTGGAACCAAGCATCTTCCTCTTGACCTCTCCTGATCCTCGTTTCTCTTCCTTTTTATCTTACTGTGTCTCTCTACTGATTATCCTCTCTCTCTTTCAGTTCCTCTCTCCTCCTTTTCACCTCATGCTCTCACTAAGTACTCCTCTCTCCTTCCTCTTCCCTCTCTTCTCCTCCCATCTTTTCCTCCTCTCTATCTTTCCTCTTCCCTCTCTCCTCCTCCCTTCATTTCATCCTCTCCTTCCTCTTCCCTTTCTCCTCCTCCCATCCTCTCTATCCTTCCTCCTCCCTGTATTTTCCTCCAATCCTTTTTCTCCTTTCTATCCTTCCTCTTACCTCTTCTCCTCCCATCCTTTCATCCTCTCTCCTTCCTCTTCCCTTTCTCCTCATCCCATCCTTTCATCCTATGTCCTTCCTCTTCTCTCTCTTCTCCTCCCTCCGTGGAACTTTCTCTCGCCGTTCTCTTTCATTACTTTACTTTTCCTTAGAACAGCTTCCTCCTGACCTCTCCCATTTCCTCTCCTCCTCCTTACTGTATATCACTGCCTTCTCCTCTTTTCATCCACCTCTCTCTTCTTCTTCTTATTTTCATCCTCTCTCCTCCCTTTCTCTGGTTGTCATCTTTTATGTCACAGCTAGCCAAATACTAAACTAAGACACACAGTAGGCCCAATAACAAGACCATAGTAAAGCGTTCTAGAGAGCTGCTCATAACTACTAGTCTAGCGCTCCAATCAGTGGCTAGCACTTGCCTCACAGCAGGAAGGTCCTGGGTTCCCAGCAGTGTGAAATTTGCATGTTCTCCCCGTGTTTGCGTGGGTTTCCTGCACTTGACAACTTATGCCTCACATTCACCCATTCACTCACACATTCATGGCAGAGGCAACCATGCAAGGTGCCAACCTGCTAATCGTGAGCAGTTAGGGGTTAAGTGTCTTGCTCAAGGACATTCCGACACGCTGCTGGGAGGAGCTGGAATAGGGAAACTTGATTAACAGATGGCCGCTCTACCTCCTGAGCAACTGTTGCCCCATATTGTATTACTTATATCCTCCCTCTCTCCTTCCTCGCCCTTCTACCTGC
The DNA here is from genome assembly GCF_963971535.1 of Notolepis coatsorum. NCBI lineage: Eukaryota > Metazoa > Chordata > Actinopteri > Aulopiformes > Paralepididae > Notolepis > Notolepis coatsorum. The sequence goes on from NC_140181.1 coordinate 30,372,358, forward strand.
CCCTCATATAGTTTGTCCTGGTGGATCATGCTTCACATCGATGCCACTTCGGCCCAATTCGACCCCACAGACACACACTGCATTCTCACTAGCCCTCAATTTTCTATGAGCCACTGGCATGTTGAAGCATGTTCTAATACCCAGAGAGACAAATTGATCAAAGGGGGAGGGGCTGTCCAGCCCTCTGTTGCTCCCTCTAAATCAAAGTGCTGGCTTAAAAGCGAGGGGTCGTGCTTTGCTGTCCCAGCATGCACTGCCCTAGCAAATCCATCGACTTGTTGAGTGTCCTTTTCTGGTATTCTAACAACCCTGTAATTGAGTGTCACTCAAAATTAAGGTGAAGTGTTTAGGGGTCAAATTGTGACTGGGCCTTTGTCCTTAATTATCCTCTGACTGGCCTCCTTTCTGTGGAACCAGCATTTTCTCCTCTCTCCCCCTGATCTCTCCTCTCTACCCCTGATCTTTCCTTCTCTCTCTAAACATGATCCATAGGTTTGGAGCCATATTACCAGTTTAAAAAATATTTCATACAGGTTTCATACTGACAACCTTCAGGTTATGTTACAGTAATGTTGGTCCTCCGGGTGCTCTCCAATAACCTTGTGTCCTCTATACTATATTGATCTAAATCATAACGTGATCAGTAGATTCTTTGAGGTGTTGAGCTCAGGCCTCAGACCCCAGCTGGCCGTCAAAGACCAGGCAGAGAAACAGACAGCAGGTCGAGGGGGTTTCATTCAGTTGAGGCTCATGTCAATCTTTCCATAGGATGAGACCATGAGTACAGAACAAGGAAATCACTAGCAATGCACATGGTCATAGGTGATGGTATGGTATGGTAGTGAGTCTAAACATCCTTCTGTTATTCTCGACATGTTTTGATGAGACAAGTAGATGCTGTCTAAATGCTGATTGGTAAAGAATAACCTTCTGGTCTGATGTCATATTACCTGACAGATTACGTTGTCCTCTAAACATACAATGTTATTCAGATTTTTTTCTGAACGCTACAACTGTTTTGGTGGAGATTGCACAAGATAAGAAAATCCTTTTCTCATCCACCCTCCTCCTCCTCCTGCTCCTCTCCTCCACCAGTTGGATGACAAATAGGGTTGCCTAGGGAACAGTATCTATCTCCACGGTCGGTTAGTCAAGCCAAGCAGTGTGTCCGCTCCCGACAGGGAAGGCTTTGCTAACAGTCTGTTGCGTAAAGTCAACAGGTTTCTTAAAGGGAGCCCTCTCTGGAACAGTGTACGTTATGATCTAGCAACAAGAAGACATAAGCACATTCCCACAGAGTATAAATAATGAAGATTCCAACTCTAGATGTCTTCATTACTTGAGGGACTGATGAGGACTCCAGTCTTAACATGATAGTTTAATATATGTATGGGTATAAGACAGGGCTGGGCGATTCATCAAGTAAAAATTTTGATTATGATTTTTCCTTCCCACAATCATGAAAACAAGATAATCAAGATAAAACCATTCTTGTGCCTAGGGATGGGTACCTTTCACATTTGAATCGATACTCGGTAGTACCGACGTGTTTCGGTTCGGTACCTCAAAAGTACCGAATTCGGTACCCATCCCTACCGATAGCCATGATCGTACATGCTTTTTGAAGTCAGTTAACCCGGGGGCCTGTTTAATGCTGATGGGCAGGCTGTTCCACAGAACTGCAGCTGAGTAAAGGAAGGTCTGCTGGCCGTAGGAAATGAGTTTAAATCTAAATGGAACTATGTTTGTGTCTCTACCTCTGGTTTCATGGCTATGGTTGTTTTTTACATACTGAAAGTAATTTTGAAGGTAACTTGGCACCTCCCCTTTATAAATTCTATATACTAGGCATAGCTTTATCATTGATACTCTTGTTTCCACCCTGAGCCACCCCAGGCTGTTGAAGTGGGGCTGGTCTAGGTGAGTACGAGTGGGGAGCTGCAGGACTATCCTAACTAGCTTGTTCCGGGCAGTTTGAAGTCTAGTTCTCAAGTTGCTGGGGGCACTGTCATACCATGACAAGCAAGCATAGTCAAAATGACACTGAACCAGTGCCCCTGCAAGTGCTCTAAGAGCTTTTCTGTCCAGGTATTTTGAGTTTTGAGGAATTGTATTCTGTTGTTGACTTTAGCTATTACTTTTTTCGCCATGCTTTCCCCTGAGTGTGTGTTTTCTAAAGTACACCCTAGCCTAGATACACCACTGATTTGGTACTGGTGACCACTGAGCTACCTAACTGTATCTTGAAACCTTCCTGTGTTTTCTGTTTGCTAGTGGTAGTAAATAAAATGGATTCTGTTTTACCTAAATGGAGAAACAGCCGGTTTTCTGACAGCCACTGACTGACATTCCCTAACTCCATGCTAAGTCTGCTTTCAATATCCGTTTTGCTTTTATTTGACACCATGAGAGCCGAATCATCTGCGTAGAGCAGGAGATCATATGAGTCAAGGTCAGATCTAGCCTGGAATAGAGAACAGAATGTTGATTTTGTGATGTGTAATTAGTACAGTGCAGGGGTGTCCAGTCCAGGGCCCAGAGAGTAGAGAGCTGTGTGAGAGTCGTCCCCAGACAGCTTCTGTGAGAGGATGACCATGTGTAGTCCAGAGGTTGAGCATCTGGGGAAACAGAAAAACAATCAATACATTTTGGAGCATTGTTACTACAATAGATCACATTAACTATCTATGCCCCCCCCCCCCCACACACCACAGTAGCTACAGTAGGTACCATCATGCCAGTCCAGGTAATAATGTTAACCACAGTAGCTACAGTAGGTACCATCATGCCAGTCCAGGTAATGATGTTAACCACAGTAGCTACTGTACATGTAGGTACCATCATGCCAGTCCAGGTAATAATGTTAACCACAGTAGCTACAGTAGGTACCATCATGCCTGTTGTGAAGGGCCAGATTAAAGTTGAGAATCTACATTTATTGTTTTATATACCTTGTATATTATTTATGTATACACGGTATATCCCTTTAAGCCTGCGTGTAAATCCTAGTAATATTCACTTTCCTTATGGATAATGCCCCCTGACGGCAGCGCCAGGCAGTCTCGCACTCAGACAGGTTCAAGGGCGAGTCTGGGCTAGTCAGGACATGCCCTTGGCAGCGCATTGATTACGGGCAAGTGGTTAGGTTTTGGCACCAGAAAGCCACTTAAGTATATATATCGGCGCAGGTGCGCATAGCAGCAGTGTGACAAGTTCAGTGTGATTCTAATGTAGTGAGAAGCAGTGCGTCTAACAGAGCGTTGAGAACCACGTGCGCAGTAAATAAGTAAAAGTGTCAGATTTAATGCAGTAACGTCAAGTTCGACTTAGCTTAATGTGAAGTAAATAGTCGTTAACTTATTGTGTATCGTGCCAACAACAGTTCGTTCGTGTGTAGCATTACCCAGCAGTTCGTTCGTTTAGCTAGTGGACCTTAGCCAGTGCGCATGGACTAAATACATTGGTACCAGCACACGAGGAGGCCTAGTCGGAGAACCTACTAGACATGTGCACAGGAGAACCGACGGCGGCGATTGCAGAACCAGTATTGGTTGGATTATATTGATTGTGGAACGTATTACCTGGATAAGAGCATTGTTAATCTCCACTGTCGTTTGGATTTAACCCGTGAGGATCTACATTCGGGCTGGCCTCATGGACCGAGGCTAGCTGGCTATCATCGTTGCTATCGTGCAATTGGATTACAGTTATTGCTTTTGATGCTGAGCTTTGGATAACAAGGACTGGCTTCTGTACGTGAATCCCCTTCTTCTTCAATTGATCAGACTGAGTATCCGAACATTCCTCTCTCCTCCAGACCTTACAACTCTGGGAGGAACCCATTGTCTCCAAGCGGTACCAGCGTTGCCCTCTATAATTGCCATTATACGCCAGGCGGCGTTAGCCTAGTACCCCCATCGTAGGAATCATTCTATTCCCATTGACTTATGCTACTGACTGACTTTATGCCTATTCTTCGCCATACAAGCGCGACCCTAATTCTCATATCTGTAACCAATTATTGCATAATAATAAATACCCTCAAATGATATTTCTTTGTCAGTGCCGTGTTATTATGAGTGTCTACCATATATTAGATGTACTGTCTGGCCAGTAATTAAAGTACATACCTAGCAGTGGTTTAATCTATCACAATCTTTAATACAGTCAGGGTTTTGTAACCCCTCAGTTACAATTGGTCCTTCGAGCCGGAGGGTATCAGTAATCTTTAATATCATATTAATATGGCCAGCGGTGGACACTCTCCAGACGGCTCTCCCAAACTAGAGCGCCCTCGGCGCAAACGTCAGCCCCCTCCATACCTGGAGGACTACGCTTTCGTTTTACCTCCTAGCTTACCTAAAAAGACGTTAAGTACAGATAAAACTGATAGTTTAAACATGCCCAATCCTATCGACTTGTCGGCCCCACCAGTAGAGACCCCAGTGGGTTCAAACGAAACTGACTTAGCTCACGGGGGGGAACAAGCGGGACATGACGTGACTATACCCCAAGACAGCGCCACCGGGATAGACCCCGGAGCGCCCCAGGATAAAGAAAGCGCCACCGGGATAGACCCCGGAACGCAACCAACCCAAGAGCGCGCACCCGAGACAGACCTCGGCGCGCAACCAAGAGAAGAGTACCGCGCTCAAGAGATGGACCTCGGAGCGCGCCAAGAGAACAGGTCTCCACCAAGCCCTGTCAGCGCCCGATCACCTCCATCAGTGTCATCCCCCAGCGAGGCTGACCAGAGACTAGCGCAAGCCTTAATCGCCACGCTGACAGCTTCAACCGAAAGAGACCGTATCCAGGGTGAGCGCGACCGTTTCCAAGCACAGACACTTAGTGAGCGCGAACACTCTGCAGCGGAACGAGAGCGCCTCCAAGCGCAACAACAGAGTGCGCGCGAACAGTCTGCAGTGGAGCGCGAACGTCTCCAAGCACAGGCACTTAGTGAGCGCGAACACTCTGCAGCGGAACGAGAGCGCCTCCAAGCGCAACAACAGAACGAAAGAGAACGCATCCGACTGGAAGAGAGTCGCCTCCAGGCTGACGCGGCGATGACCATCAGACTGGAAGAGAGGCGCCTCCAGGTTGAAGAAAACATTCAGCGAGAACGCGCCAATGCACAGCGCGAAGCGGAGCGAGACCGCCTGCAGGCGCAGATGATAGAGCAATTGATCCAGAGGGCGACCCCCCACTCCTCCACCCGGAGCTCCCGGAGATCATCACGACACGGGTCGAGGGCACCTTCCCCTCCCCGACCAGTCTATACGGGACCCAGCCAACAGGAAGAACCTGTCTACGTCGCCGAGCCCCCTCCTCGACCGGTTTATACGGGACCCAGCCAACAGAAAGAACCTGTCTACGTCGCCGAGCCCCCTCCTCGACCGGTCTATACGGGACCCAGCCAACGGGAAGATCCCGCCTACGTCGCCGAGAAACTAACTAAGAGACTCCAGGACCTAGCGGAGGACGGGGGAGGACATCAAGCCCACCGGCACGAACCTATCTTGGACCAGGAGGCCCAGTACAGCCCCGACCTCAGCCCCGAGCCACTGCGTTACAAACCCCCGACCCAACCCATGGGTGAGTTTAATACACAGTCAGCACCAAGGAGCAGCACCTGGGGGCCCGGCCTCTGGTACCCACCCAGCACTAACCCACGACCCCACGTACGGGGAGACTCGCCAAAGAGGCCTCTCCCCCTACGCGCATCGGTGTCCCAGCCATCCATGGCATCTTACCTTGGAACACAGACGTTCCCAGACTTTACGCGTGAGGACAGAGCACAGTACACAGAACTACGCATGTGTTTAGAGACTATAATGTCCGATGTACACGACGAGTCTTATAAATATGCCATCCTCCTCAAGCATCTTAAAGTGCCCAGAGCGCATAACATAGCGCTGGCATATTCAAACTCAAGAACCCCCTACTCAGATGCTCTGGTGGCCCTCGACGCACGCTATGGACGCATATGGGATTACGTGATCCAAGAAATACGAGATATCGACCGCCTCCCCCCAGCCAAAGACAATAGAGCACTAGATGACCTCTCTATCAAGGTACAATCCCTTGTGGGGATGCTGGGGTCACAAAAGGAGAAGGGGAGATATGAACTATATGCAAATTCCAACGTGGAGCGGATACTGGAGAAGCTCCCTCCAGCCCATCAAGAGCGTTTTCGTCGGCAGAGAGACAACCGTGACCCCCACGGCCCAGAACCATCCCTCCTAGACCTGGCGGATTTCCTCGCCAGGGAGGTCAGCAGTCTACGATTAGACACGTTCGTGTGGGGTGGCTCTGACCCTAGAGATGGACCGAGAAGGTTCAACGACAACCGCCGGTCTGTGACCGTGATGCACCAAGCCGAGGCTGTGTCATGGCAGACGAGCCACAACCCCCGCAAGGAGAAGTGGAAGGCTGTCTGTCAGTACTGTGACAGTGAACACCAGCTGTCACAGTGCGACGCCTTCAAAGACCTAACTACCGCTGAAATAGGTCAGTGGCTTAAGGACAAACGCTGCTGCTTCCGCTGCGCGCACGGCCACATGGCAGCCGAGTGCCGCCTGAAGAAAAGATGCGGCAAGTGTGACGGCGCCCATCTAGAAGTCCTGCATGAGAGCAACAAGCGTCCGCCAGGAAACCAAAGTAGGCCCGTCACGGTGATGTACCAGGCCGAGGCGGTGTCACCACAAACCAGGCCTGAAACCACCCCCTGGTGTCCTCACTGTCGCAGCAGACACGGGGACCCACGGTGCCACCCGTACTACCACGAGTCGGCGCCACCACCGACGAGTCACAATTGGTCCTTCGCTAAAGAGGAATGGCAGATCGCCTGTACTTACTGCGACGACGAACACTGGCTGGCACAGTGCGACGAATACAAGACACTGAACCCCGCCGAAATTGATCAGTGGCGTGAGGCATACATGGCGGGCGCCGCTCACCGCGCATCACTGTGCGGGGCCCACCAGCGAAGATTAGCCCGACAAGGCAACCGACCAACAGGAGTGCTCCACATAGATCCCAAGCATAGCGGGAGCCCCCGAGTGCTCATCAAAGTGGTCAGAGTGCTCCTGAGCTACGAGGACAAGGTCCTGGACACTTACGCCGTCCTCGACGATGGGTCTGAAAAGACTCTCCTCCTCGCTTCCGCCGCAGCCCAGTTGGGCCTGCGGGGTACCAAAGAAACAATGACAATCCGTACTATTCAGCGAGACCTAAAAACCATAAAGGGCAAAAACGTCTCATTCACAATAGCAGCGGTCGAGCAGCCCGAGAAGCGGTACAGCATCACTAAGGCATTTACAGGCCATGACATAGGTCTGTCAAGCTACAACTACCCCATCCCACAGCTGATGGCGAAGTACGCGCACCTACGCAGACTACCTATACCGCTCATCGACGGCGCCACACCGACCCTGCTCATAGGCTCCGACCACGCGAACCTCATTGTCCCAATCGAGGCGGCCCACATTGGACCCAAAGGATGCCCAGTCGCGGTTCAGACCCGACTGGGGTGGACGCTCCAGGGCCCCCTCTACGGACTTGCCAGCCAACCCACGTCCACACGCTGCCTGTACACAAGGGTGAGCGATACAGGCCACTTTCTCGTACAGCCCGTTGAGAGGCTATTGACATTAGACGAGAAGCCTGTGAGAGGACCGTGGGCTCAAGAAGAGGGAGTTCCGAACTCCACCCCCCTCAGCTGCACGCCAAGGGACGTAGCTGACCTCGAACCCAGCACCCCAAGCTACCTCTTGATGGGGCGGCCGGAACCGGCCCCTCCTCAGACGGGGTACCGAAAGAACAAGAGGAACGGACGGAGGAGGTGGAGACACAACCAAGTACCGATCGACCAGTCTTGGGCCCGCTTCCTCCCAAGCTACCTACCATCCCGTCCAGCCCGTCAGAAGTGGGTAAAGGACAGGGACAACCTGAAAGTGGACACAGTCGGTATGATCATAGACCAGTCACTACCCCGAGCTACGTGGCCGGCCGGCCGCGTAAGCAAGGTGATTACTGGTGCCGATGGGAAGGTCAGAGCGGCAGAAGTCATAGTCCAAGGGCGGACCTACACCCGACCCTTGGCGAAGCTGATAGAGTTGCCAGAGCTCCCTGACTCCCCTGACGACGACCATGACCCACTGACTTTGTAGATTGACCTACTCCCCGCAACAAGTATTGAGCCGTTGACTGGACTATTAATCTGTCTCCCTTAACTAATTAGGTGCGGACTAATTAGGAGGCGGCTGTTGTGAAGGGCCAGATTAAAGCTGAGAATCTACATTTATTGTTTTATATACCTTGTATATTATTTATGTATACACGGTATATCCCTTTAAGCCTGCGTGTAAATCCTAGTAATATTCACTTTCCTTATGGATAATGCCCCCTGACGGCAGCGCCAGTCAGTCTCGCACTCAGACAGGTTCAAGGGCGAGTCTGGGCTAGTCAGGACATGCCCTTGGCAGCGCATTGATTACGGGCAAGTGGTTAGGTTTTGGGACCAGAAAGCCACTTAAGTATATATATCGGCGCAGGTGCGCATAGCAGCAGTGTGACAAGTTCAGTGTGATTCTAATGTAGTGAGAAGCAGTGCGTCTAACAGAGCGTTGAGAACCACGTGCCCAGTGAATAAGTAAAAGTGTCAGATTTAATGCAGTAACGTCAAGTTCGACTTAGCTTAATGTGAAGTAAATAGTCGTTAACTTATTGTGTATCGTGCCAACAACAGTTCGTTCGTGTGTAGCATTACCCAGCAGTTCGTTCGTTTAGCTAGTGGACCTTAGCCAGTGCGTGTGGACTAAATACATTGGTACCAGCACACGAGGAGGCCTAGTCGGAGAACCTACTGGACATGTGCACAGGAGAACCGACGGCGGCGATTGCAGAACCAGTATTGGTTGGATTATATTGATTGTGGAACGTATTACCCGGAGAAGAGCATCGTTAATCTCCACTGTCGTTTGGATTTAACCCGTGAGGATCTACATTCGGGCTGGCCTCATGGACCGAGGCTAGCTGGCTATCATCGTTGCTATCGTGCAATTGGATTACAGTTATTGCTTTTGATGCTGCGCTTTGGATTACAAGGACTGGCTTCTGTACGTGAATCCCCTTCTTCTTCAATTGATCAGACTGAGTATCCGAACATTCCTCTCTCCTCCAGACCTTACAACTCTGGGAGGAACCCATTGTCTCCAAGCGGTACCAGCATTGCCCTCTATAATTGCCATTATACGCCAGGCGGCATTAGCCTAGTACCCCCATCGTAGGAATCATTCTATTCCCATTGACTTATGCTACTGACTGACTTTATGCCTATTCTTCGCCATACAAGCGCAACCCTAATTCTCATATCTGTAACCAATTATTGCATAATAATAAATACCCTCAAATGATATTTCTTTGTCAGTGCTGTGTTATTATGAGTGTCTACCATATATTAGATGTACTGTCTGGCCAGTAATTAAAGTACATACCTAGCAGTGGTTTAATCTATCACAATCTTTAATACAGTCAGGGTTTTGTAACCCCTCAGTTACAATGCCAGTCCAGGTAATAATGTTAACCACAGTAGCTACAGGTAGGTACCATCATGCCAGTCCAGTAATAATGTTAACCACAGTAGCTACAGTAGGTACCATCATGCCAGTCCAGGTAATAATGTTAACCACAGTAGCTACATGTAGGTACCATCATGCCAGTCCAGGTAATAATGTTAACCACAGTAGCTACATGTAGGTACCATCATGCCAGTCCAGGTAATAATGTTAACCACAGTAGCTACAGTAGGTACCATCATGCCAGTCCAGGTAATAATGTTAACCAAAGTAGCTACATGTAGGTACCATCATGCCAGTCCAGGTAATAATGTTAACCACAGTAGCTACAGTAGGTACCATCATGCCAGTCCAGGTAATAATGTTAACCACAGTAGCTACAGTAGGTACCATCATGCCAGTCCAGGTAATAATGTTAACCACAGTAGCTACAGTAGCTACCATCATGCCAGTCCAGGTAATAATGTTAACCACAGTAGCTACAGTAGGTACCATCATGCCAGTCCAGGTAATAATGTTAACCACAGTAGCTACAGTAGGTACCATCATGCCAGTCCAGGTAATAATGTTAACCACAGTAGCTACCATCATGCCAGTCCAGGTAATAATGTTAACCACAGTAGCTACAGTAGGTACAGTACCATCATGCCAGTCCAGGTAATAATATTAACCACAGTAGCTACAATAGGTACCATCATGCCAGTCCAGGTAATAATGTTAACCACAGTAGCTACAGTAGGTACCATCATGCAAGTCCAGGTAATAATGTTAACCACAGTAGCTACAGTAGGTACCATCATGCAAGTCCAGGTAATAATGTTAACCACAGACACACACACACTTTGTTTCCCTTTAAAATGTAGATGACGCAGAGGGACACACAGCAGAACACGATACAGCACCACCACCAAAGAGTAGACTCCTCTGCTCAACGACAACTACTACCACCACCAACAAAGAAAAACCACATCTCCTTCCAGTCCAATGTGTAATATGCAGACGTGAGAAATATTTCACAGAAAGTCACAGTCGGAAGAAGGTCAAGGAGAGTCTTACAACATGTGAAACACTGACAGCTGGTAGGCTGTGTGATGCAGCAGAGGCCCGCTCCTCCATATACGTGGGGTGGATCTGGTTGCTGCAGAGGCAAAGTACCATTTCAGATGTTACAGAGATTACACAGTATTTCTGTACAAGAAAAACAACAGCACAAGGACCATCCAATATCAAACAATTGTTAAGGGGATGCAGACCAGAGAAAGACGTTTGTCTTGTTTACATCAGGGTCCCCCATTTTTTATTCATAGTGACAACAGCATCTAAAACAATATATTTATATGTATATTTATATATTGGAAGAGTATATTTATGAGACAGTATATTTTGTACATATGTAACAAACTTCTAACGTCACAGGCAACAACACAGACCGCTATACCAAGAAGTCATTCATAGTGTAACACCCAGAAAGAATGTGAAACAACTATTATTAGTATTGGGTTAGAGTTGTTTGATTTCCACTAACGTAATGTTAGATTGCTATCTGAGAAAGTTACAATGCTAACGTAACGTTAGTCTATGTGAGCTGGCTACACCATTTGTAATCTGAAGGCAAAACGGACTGCATATAAACTGCTGATGCCTCATAACTTCCTATCACGTTTGAATAATGCTGTAAAGTTAATTAAAAATGCATTTCAATAGTAATGTATATGAATTAAGAGCTTACCGATGCAGAGCTAAATCCACTGTTGTCAACAGACGAGACGCGATATTTACTTCCTAGTTCCTGAGGTAGAGGAATGTCATTGGGAGAAATCAAGTCACTTGACGTTGTAACACGTTTTGATTGGTTCCGCAGCAATGCCTCTTTTCACCAACGTAGGTAGTTTATAGCTTATCAAAACATTAATTTTCATAAAGGTATGACCCAAAAACCGTTGCCAACAAATGGAAATGTGTTAATATAGTATATTATGTAGTTCATATTACAATATCATATACTCTCTAAAACCAGATCAATCATTTCACTAACGGAAGCCTCTAGCAACCTCCGGCCCACCGTCTACTAGGACGGGATGGGAATGTATGTATGTATATAGGTATATACATGTATATATTGAATGTATATGTATATATTTTTAATTTTATTTTTTATTTATTATTATTACTATTATTTACTATTTCATTATTATTTTAAACATATTTTTATTATAAACATGGATGCATGGTGATGACGTCAGCAGCACACTGTCCTTACCAAGACTACCTGGACTGCATTCTGTGATGTTGATACTGAAGTGTCATGGAGAGGGACTCTGTCGGCCACCCGCCCCCTGCGGACGGGTGTCCCCCAGGGCTCGGTCCTAGGACCCCTTCTCTTCTCCCTCTACACTAGATCACTGGGTAACATTATCACGTCTCATGGCTTCTCATATCATTGTTATGCCGATGATACTCAACTCTTCCTCTCCTTCCCTCCCTCAGATATCCACGTCTCTGAGCGGATCTCGGCCTGTCTGTCCGACATCTCCGCCTGGATGACGACCAACCACCTCAAACTGAACCTAAGCAAAACAGAATTGCTCCACCTGCCGGCCAAATCCTCCCCCCTGACCGACCTCTCCATCACAGTCGAGAATGCAGCTGTGACCGCGTCCCCGACCGCCAAGAACCTTGGTGTTGTCCTCGGTGTTGTTTCATTATCTGAAATAATAATATATTTTTTTTTAATCTAACCCTAACTAACCTTACTGTCATGCACTTACATGCAATAAACTAACCTACACTGTAACACGCAACACTTTGATGAATATTGTTACTCAGCTGATAGAGTTGTACCCTTCCTGATGCCCTGTCGTACAGAACTTGTAAGTCGCTTTGGATAAAAGCGTCAGCTAAATGACTAAATGTAAATGTAAGACAACTGTAGATAAGTTTCTCAAGACATTATTTTTTCCTATTTTTTTTACTTTCTTTTAATGTTTCTTCTCATATATTATTTCTTCTCATATATTATTATTTCTATTACTATTAATATTGGTTATATTGATTGATTGGTTGGTTATTGATTAATAATTAAGATTATTATGTTAGTTTCCTTTTCTTTCGTTTGGATTTCGTCTTTTGCATTATTTGTATGCACGTAGGTATGTATGCACATATGTTTTGCATATATATATATATATTTTTTTTTTCTTTTCTTTTCTTTTCTTTTTTATGTTTAAAATAGTACACTCATTTGAGTAGTGGAAAAGGGGTAGGATTAAATAAGTGTATACTTCTTCCTACTCCTTTTCGAACATGCAGATTGAGTTGTTTTTCTTTTTTGTTATTGTTTGTTGTATTCATTGCATGTTCGAAATAAAGACTTCAAATCAAATCAAATCAAATCAAATGTAGGTGTGCATGTTAGTATGTAGGTATGCATGTTGTGTGCATGATGCGTGGGTGTGTGTGTATACTTGTGTCTGTACATGCATGTTGAATGTTTCTGTGTGCGTATGTGCATAGGTATGTGTGTGTGCCTGTGTGTATATATACCTATGCATTTCTGTATGCAACAATGTTATTGTCCATCCGATCTCTCTCTCTCTCTCTCCCCCCCCTCATCTATATTATCATCTTTTGGCTAGGGAGTTGTGTTTATCGTTAGGCTACTCACCCAAAATCCTTGGGCCTATGGGGTTAAGGTTAAATGGGCTGGGTGGTTCTGTGTTGGTTGTTGTTTTGATATTGTCTGTCTGTGTCTTGTCTGTCTGTGTCTTGTTATGTCTTGTCTTGTTCTGTATCGTTAGTGGCTTAGCTTGGCTTCGCCTTCTGCACTATCTCGCGTACGTGCACGCGTACTGAATAAACCACAAATGTACCTCTAATACCAGTATTAGTCTGACCACACCCCTCATCAGCTTACCTTCATAAGCAGGTGTGTGGTCACCTGCTCTCCTCCTTCTCGCTTTCACCACAAGGAAGAGGTGCCTCGGTAGATCCCCACACTTGACACCATGATGGAAGAAATTGGATTAGGAACAGCTTGGGAAACAAGGATACGTTGACATCATATCTTTATTTTCTCTCTCACTATTTTCGAGAAAATACGGCGATATTGTCTTCGTACTGGAGTGTCTAGAAGATGATGATCATTCTACAAACCCTCCACCGGTTTTCGTATTGGGAGCACGCCGCTGCATGCTTCTCAACTGCAGTTCCTTGCTGTGTTTGTTGGGGTGAAACCTGTCAGGCCACAGCTGAACTGTCGGACATGCCGCTGTTGTGAGGAGCGGTGCGTTCCAGGTTGGGTGAGTAGTGTTTGCTGGCGGGCTCCACTTGTCTGTTAGTGCTATGGGGGCTACTAGACAAAGTTTATGGAAACCGGCCCCAGGCTAGGGTCCTTTGTTTAGCCGTCTAGGCGACAGAAGGCCTTGGTCTGGCGACCATTATAGTTTTAACTAGTGGGCCGCGACCATTGACACTGGTGATCCCTGTGTGTTCTGGACGAGTGGATTCTCTCTGTCACCGTGTTAAGACCCCATCTTTCATATCCAAATGAGAGTATTCCTTCACGAGGGGATATGTGCATGTAATGTGCGATAGCGGCAGATTCATGTTCAAAGTCAGCTATACAGGCCAGTTGGTACTGTGCTGATTCCGCCGGACGTGTTAATGTCACCGTTGTGAAGCGGTGTTGACGTCTTGTTTTCTCTTTTCTCTTAAAAAGTGAGGAGGGTTCAGAACGGCGGCCTGTCTGGGTGAGTGTTATGTCATTGTTTACATGTTCATAGCTTACGGTTAGCCGGTCGGTGGCCTGGCGCGGGGTAGCTTAGGCTTCTCGCGCGCCGCCGGGAGCTCGCTCCTGATCGCGTGCGTCGTAGATCGGCGTCTCGCGAGCGGAAGCGATAGCACCGGAACGGTTGGAGCAGCCGTTAGCTTGATGCTATTCTGTTGAACGTGCTTTGATTTTTAACATGTTTTACACTCTTGACCACGACGTCATCTTTGACAGGGGATGTTCGTCAACCCTGCCTGAGCCTAGACGGGGATTGCGTCAACAAAGAGGGCTGTGTTCTACGGTGGCTTATGACTGCACTTCGCTGATCTGCGTTCCGGGCAGGTACGGGGTTGGCCAGACCCTCATAACACGTCTTCTGGTTTTACCTTGCTAAATGTATTGTGAATGACGGTGTTTTTTCCCAAAACGTGTGTTGTTGCAATGCATTTGAGATACGTTGCGGGTTGTGTGTGAGCTGTTTTTGTCACTGGCAGTAGCTTCTCTGTGCAGGTCGTGATGTATTGATCTGGTTGTTGTGTGAGAAACATCATGGTGTTTATGTGTACCGTGTACTCACTACTAAGGCAACTAACCTATGAAGCTATGCTTGGTGACGAGTGAGTAAAAGAATGTTCTTTCTCAGACTGTAATGACAATGGACAGTGAGTTCACGCATTAACAGGTTTTCCTGTTTTAACTGGCCGTATTGAGGGTAAAATAGGAGGATTGTGTTTTCCCCCCCCCGGTTCCCTGGGGACTTTATCACCTCCTATCAGACATGTTGTGCATTAATTGTGTCTTTTGTGTGGTAGGGATACGATGTAACTCTCAGCTTGATTGCTGAGGTTGTGCTAAATCTGCTGGAGAAACTTATTCCTAAAGGGAAATTGGTTTGGTTGCTGTCATGTGGGCTTAGCAAGGCCTGTGGTCGATACTAATCAAGAATGATGTATTCTCTCATTGTGATGATGATGGGTTGTGTGTGTCATGTGACCTGCAACTGGGTTGTACTGACCACAGAAGCACATGTGTATGTTGGACCGGGGTTCTTAGAGCCCTCTCTATTCTGTGTTTTTCCTTAGTAAAAATCAGATAGCAGGTTAGCTCGTGCGCTGTGTGGAGCTGTGAAACGCTTCATAGGGTTGACTATGACTGTGTCATATTCTCTTTTTGTCGTTACGTCGTATCATGGGTGTGGGGTCGTAAAGGGGTGAACTGGTAACCTTTCCTCTCCCCATTGTTCTGTCGGTCAGGGGTACACCCCCTGTCCTTCAAGGTTCCCGTCACGTGGCGGTTCGGCACGTTACGGGGGGGGGGGGGGGGGGGGGGGGGGAGGGAGTTCCTGGTCCCACGGCCTGGTATATTGGGCGTGTGCACCGCAGGAATTCCCCCGCCATAGAGTACGTCACCGTGCGCGTCTCTGTTGGTAGGACTTCCGTGTGCTGTTCAGGTCCATGTGATGGATCTGTTTTCAGGGGGGGTGGTCAGGGCTCCTCCTCACCAAGCGCCTACTCAGGCCTTCTGTGAGTTCGGACTCCTTCTTCCATGTGATCCATGTGAGGAAGCCTCCATCAGAGTACAGAGCCTTCCTCCTCAGATTGTCAAAGTGAGTGGACCCTCTAGAAGGGTCCTTTTCTATTGTATGTATATTCGATTCAATTCGTTTATTGAGTGTGTATGGGTTCGGTGCCTCTTCCCCGGAGGCCCTAAAACCAGTTTTTTACATGGCTCAAGGTGCAATATATTCTTTTCAATCTGTACAGCTCGCGTGGGAAGTCTCTCTGGGGATCCCCGTCTCTTTCCTATGGGAGGGTGGTGGGATGTAAAAATGTGAACATTTTTTACCCCGGCTGTGTAGACTGGGATACATACTGTTGATGCTTCCTTCTTTCTATTCCAGAAGTGTTGGAGTTAGGGAGTGTCACACCCCTCTTGTCGTTCCCCTGGGCGCCTTGGGGATTCAATGGCAGGTCTAAATAGCCTGTTCATTGATGGGGGTGTGTCCCGACGCACGTATAGTGCTAGCTCGCTGTAAACAGGCGATTGACTGGCACGCCTTAGTTGCTTGTGGTTGAAACAGCGTTTTTATAAAGCAACTGAGATGGGGGTTTTTCCTCTTCCGGCGACCACATCCCATGACCTGGGTGGGTTGTCGACGGATCCTCGTTCATGTCTGGGGGATGATGACGGGATGGATCTGAACATATGTAGTGGGGTCTCACGCCCTTGGGGTGGGCCACCAGGCGCGGTTCGTCCCGACGTCTGGGTGGCGCCTTCTTTTCATGTTAAGATCAACACGCATATCTGCCCTTTTCCTGGGGCATGTCGGCGTGGTTAGGGCACGGGACTGGTTCTGGTCACGCTGGTCCAGATCAGTTGAACCCGTTGTCCGCCGGGGATGCAGATCTGCTGTTCTGGTACCCTGAGGGACTTGGGCTTTTTTCAGGGGGAAAAATGCCAGGTCGGTCTGGGTGTCACAGGGTTAAGCGCTATGGAGACCCTGGTTGGGTATGTTTTTACTCAGCACTGTCGTCATGGCTTACAGCCATGCCATTCTGTACGCGCTCGATCTCGTCGGATCTCGGCCGCTACACAGGTTGGTCCTGGTTAGTACTTGGTTGGGAGACCGCCGGGGAATACCAGGTACGGTGTGCTTAGGGCTGGTTCTCCATTGTTTTTCGCTCCTCTCTCACGCATGGCGAAGAGGGGCCTGTGGGGGTGGTTTTTTGACCTCCTCTGGTGACCCTGTGCTTCCCGTACCGCCAGGCCCGGTCCGAAGTGATGTTTGCGACCCGTAGGCCTGGGTTAACCCTTTTTGGAAACTGAAACACTTGTACTGCGGTATAGCCGGTGTATACCCGCAGGTGTGTTTTGGAGTTTTTTCTTGAGGGGTTATAGGAACAACCACCGCATTGGGTAACACCGAGGTGGTTGGTTCCCTGGTGTGTTGGAGCAGTGTCAACTCCCGGGTTCACCGGTTGAGGGTGCCCCTGCACGTTCATGACGTCTGCCAATCGTGTCAGCCTTCTCTGCCTCGACCCCTCTGGGTGGGGGTTGTTAAATGGAGGCTTGGTCATGCAACACCGCCAGCTTACGCTCCTTCCGCCGGGGCGGCTGTGTTCAGCTGTCCCCTCTGGCGCCTGTCTCGTCCGCAGTCTCCAGGCTAGGGTTAACAGCCTGTTGCCTGGTTTTTCCCCGGTGCGCTGCCTGCTTCCGTTGGTTAACCTTTTTTGTGTGCTTACGGCCATGCTGACTGCCTATTCTGCAGGGTCAGTGTGCCAGGCGGTGTACTATTGGGGGGACGGGGCCCGCTCGGCTTACTGGCCTGGTTGGTTCCGCCTGGGAATACCAGGTGCAGTAACTGAGGGGCCTTTGTCCGAATACGCTGGCGATGTGGGGGGCGGGGCACTACGTGCCCACCTGGTGGGGTCTTGATGCTGGCATCATGGACTTCTCCGGGCCCCCATTCCAGGGAGTCCAGTCCTTTTGGTGGGTCTGGGTCTTCCTTCGTGCTCCGCTGCTACGGCCTTGCCACGGGGTTGGGTTTGCCCTTGACCCTGTGATTCTGGGGGCAGTAACGAGGTTGTTCCTCCGTTCGTTCCCGGGTGGCATGCGGGTTGTGCGTGTGTGTAGTCGTGGGTCAAGCCACGGTCTGCTCACCCTGTGCGTTGAGTTGCTTGAGTGCCTCTTCGCACGGTCGGGTCCGTCGCCCTCCCGTGACGTCCCTAATAGGGGGGCTACCCTCCATTAGGGGGGGTCGGGGGGGCTCGGCCCTCCCTGTTCTGATGGTTTTGGGGGGCTGTCAGCGGGGTGTATTTGTCAGCCAAGTGGCTCCGCTTGGCCTCCCTTGTGCAGAAGGCGAAGCCAAGCTAAGCCACTAACGATACAGAACGTTAGGTTATGACTATAACCAAGTTCTGTTAGTTAGGGGCGATGCTTGGCTTCGGACGGCCGCTGCAGCCCTTGACCTCACCTTGTGGTGAAAGCTTGGGAAGGAGGAGAGCAGGTGACCACACACCTGCTTATGAAGGTAAGCTGATGAGGGGTGTGGTCAGACTAATACTGGTATTAGAGGTACATTTGTGGTTTATTCAGTACGCGTGCACGTACGCGAGATAGTGCAGAAGGCGAAGCCAAGCATCGCCCCTAACTAACAGAACTTGGTTATAGTCATAACCTAACGTTATGTCTTGTCTTGTTATGTCCTGCCATGTTCAGTATAATTGATGTTACTCCTGAGATGTGGTTTATGTTGTCTTGTTCATATATTATTAATATGGGTTCTATTTTCAAGCATAGCACATTTTCTCTGTGGAACGGTGATTGTTGTTGGATTAATGATGGAACAGATTTAAACACTAAATATCAATCTGGATAGCGCAAAAGGAATTACAATCATACATCTGAATATTAGGAGCCTTGTACATAAAATGTACCTACTTAGGGTATGGGTTGAACTGCACAAACCTCATGTAATTACTCTATCAGAAACCTGGCTTACCAACAATATATCCAATAATGAAATAAAATTAACTAACTATACTCTATAGATAGCTGACAGGGGCACAAGGGCTGGTGGTGTTGCCCTATATGTCATATCCAATCTTGTCTCTGAGATAACGGTGCCTACAGCCTTTACATTTTGAGAGCATTTTCATTAAGATCATTTTCCATAAGAACAAGTCCTTAACCATTGGAAACCTTTATAGACTTCCTTCATCTCCCACTGAATCATTCAACTGCATTATTTCCACCATAAATTCTATCAAAGAAAAACATGAACTTATAATACTTGGTGATTTCAATAAGAATTGGTTGGACAAATCCTGTAATAATGTTAAAAACAATCCGAAATGTGAACCTAACTCAGCTAATTGACGAGCCTACTCGGGTCACTCCCACATGTCAAACACTACTTGACTGGATATTGGTCTCACATCCAAATAGGTTTTCTAAATCAGGGACCATGTCAGACTGCTTTAGTGACCACCACATTGTATTTTGCATCTGGAAAATTAAACTACCCAAACTTCCACCCAAATTTATAAAAATTAGGCAATACAAAAAAATTTATACTGATCAATTTATTAATGACCTGCTTTTAGTCAATTGGGACTGGTACCAAATCATTTCAAAACCTCAAGACGCCTTGAATTTCTTGCACTCAGAAAAATTATCGATAACCATGCGCCTTTCAAAACCATGAAGGTTAAGGGCATTCATCTTCCTTGGGTCACATCTGATTTAATTCATATATTCAAGCAGAGAGATAAGGCTTGGGCCTCATTTCGCAGGACAAAATATCCTGAGGAATGGGGAAAATATAGATTGTTGAGAAATAAAAGTAAAACTATGATTAGAAATGCCAAATCTAATTACTATAAAGATTCTCTCACTCAGGATTTTAAAAATCCTAAACAATTTTGGAAAAATATATATTTTTTACAAATGCACCAGTTAAAACTCTTCGTAACAATCAGCTAAAAGTAAATAACACAATACTACACAATCCTCTTTCAGTTGCTCAAGCTTTTAACCATCATTACTCCTCTGTCTGTACTCCAACAACACCTGATCATTTATCTGTACCATACTACCATTTAATACACCACCTTGTCACAGCTCAGAAAATCACACCAATTGAAGTTCTCAATACCACTAATGATCTCAAAGTGAGCAGCAGCCATGGGTTAGATGGCATTGAAAACAAATTTCTCAAACTAGCTTCACATATTCTGATGTATCCACTCTGTGATCTGTTTAATATGTCTCTATCTACTTATGAAATACCCTCAATTTGGAAATGCTCACGTATCACTCCGTTGCACAAAACCGGCAGTGAACTGGATCCTATACAATTACAGACCCATTTCCATAATCTGCTCTATAGCAAATGAATCTACAAACAACTGTCCGACTATCTCACCAAATACAATATATATTTTTTTTAAACTTTGGCCATTCCGCTGGCTCTTTCCGCATTCATCGCATTTTCTCTGGTCAAGAATGACCGACAGAAACAGGTTGAATGGGGGTACAGATGGGGGGAAGTTACGGCTTTGTCCGGGAATCGAACTTGCTACCCCAGATCCGTGACGAGCACGGTTGTCCCCGGCGCCGAAATAGCGCTCGAGGTACGCGGTGAGCTACTGGAGCGCCCCCAAATACAATATTTTATCTCCTTACCAGTCTGGTTTTCGTTCAGATCACTCCACAACTACTGCTTTATTAAAACTCACTAATGACATACTATATGCATCTGATAACAGCAAAATTACAGGAGCAATCTTTATTAATTTAACGAAAGCATTTGATCTAGTCGATCACTATCTTCTCTTGGACAAACTATATTCTATTGGTCTTTCCCGTAATGCTCTACTGTGGTTCAACTCCTACCTACATAACAGAAAACATTGTGTTGCAATACAAGGTAACAACTCAAGTTTAACTGTGCAGCAACGAGGTGTGCCGCAAGGCTCAACTTTAGGTCCACTTTTGTTTTTTATTTTCATCAATGACCTTCCTTTAATTTTTTCTGAATGTAGTGTTCAACTCTACGCAGATGATACCGTTTTTTACACATCACAAACTAACTTGCCAAAAATACAGTAAATTTTACAATCAAACTTTAATGGTCTTCAATTCTGGCTTGCAGCTAACAAATTAATCCTCAATAAAACCAAAACATATGCAATGCTCTTCGGTACTTCTCAGAATATTAAATCTAAAACAATAAATCTACCTTATAATATTACTTGTTATGATGGTTCATCACTGCAAATACCTTGGTGTATGGCTTGATCAACAACTATCTTTCAAATGTCATATAGATAACATCATGAGGCAAATTTACTTTAGCATGGGTGTTCTTTACCGCAATAGAAATAGTTTTACATTTACGGTCAGAAAAAAACTAATCTCACAACTCATACTACCCATAATGGACTATGCTGATATAGTATATATGATTGCAGCCAAAACTATCCTTGTTCCGCTTAACACCATTTACAATCGTATATGCCGATTTGTTCTTGGCTGTTCATATAACACTCATCATTGTATCATGTATGAAAATCTCAACTTCCCTTCTCCCACAATAAGAAGACAACATTGGTTACAGTTTATTTTTAAATGCATTTACTTTAATTATCCTCATTACCTTAAACAGTATATGGTACCTTTCACTTCTAATTATCAACTTCGTCATTGTACTCAACAATTTCTTTCTGTTCCAAAAACCTTTAAATCAGCTGGCAAAAAATCCTTTATGTTTAAAGCTCCATCAGACTGGAACAATCTACCTGTCCACATCTGTTCAACATCATCTTTTAAATTGTTAAAAAATATGTTGTCCTCTCACGGTGAGACTATCTGCTTATGCTTTGGACCTCAATAGAATAATATGAGATAGATTAACCATTGCTGGTGTTTCAGTTCATGTTCTTGTCATTGTGTTGTTGTTGTTGACATACTGTTGTATGCTTTTTATCTTTGGATTATTTTATTTTCTTGGCTGGCATTGCTTACTCTGTTGTTTTGTTGCTTTTGTTTCTGTTTTGTTTTGTCTAGTTTTTTTGTTTGTTATTTGTTGTTTGTTGTTTTTGTTATATAAGATTGTCAAATAACTCTGTATTGTCTTTGCGAACCCCATTGAAAACGAGATGGTTTCATCTCAAGGGGTTATTCCCAATAAAGAAATTTCAAACATATCCCTCCTAGTGACACAGTCCTCATATCCCTCCTAGTTACACACAGTCCTCATATCCCTCCTAGTTACACACAGTCCTCATATCCCTCCTAGTTACACACAGTCCTCATATCCCTCCTAGTTACACACAGTCCTCATATCCCTCCTAGTTATCCCTCCTAGTTACACACAGTCATCATATCCCTCCTAGTTACACAGTCCTCCTATCCAGTCTCTAACTCAGTAACTAACTCAAGAATCAAGAGGTTTATTTGTCACATGCATACCAGGGCATACAGTGAAATGCGGGACAAATACACACAGTTGCGAGAGTGAGAGTGAGAGCAGCACATCACCAGAGTTATCAAGTGTATACTTCATAGACTTACCTATAAACGCATGACACAGCCCCTCCACGAAATCCACTTGAGAACAGCTGTGTAACAAAGTCCAATAGGCCCTCGTTCATTAGATCCAAAGCATCAATTGCTTTTCCTCAACTCTAACGCTAGTTTAGCAGCTAATGGCTAATCAGCTGACAGCTGTTTGTAAACAAAGCAGAACGAGCCTGCATTCATTCACATGTAAATCTAACTCCTCCCCCACGAGGACAGCTGAGCCGTGAGACAAAGTCTCTAAACAGGATGACTTTACACAAAGTAATCTTACCTTTATAGATACTAAAACTGTTCACTTTTATAATAAACATGTTCTTAAAAACTCAAATTCATTCAATCAAAAAAATATATAAATTAAGTTTCAAGCCTGTCTCACAGTTTGCCGACGGCCGAGTTCTGGTCAATAGCGCTGTAACCAGACACATATGTACATGTTCTAGACATTCTAATGATCACCCAAAAAAACATTACAGGCATTTTACTTAAACTTTTTTGTGAGGAATCCCGTCCAGTGAAAAGTAGTTGTTCATCTTTCAAGGATTTTGAAGTTGTGAAGTTTCCTGCCTCTGTGGTGGGGGGTACTTTATATGCAAATATCCTGGCCAATGTCATTGCAAGACTAAACAATAGGATCCAATGATGTTTAGGTGAAAAAAGAACAGGAAAACGAATGATTTATACTAGGGATGTTCGATATTGGCTTTTTTACCGATATCCGATATACCGATATTGTCCAACTCTTAATTTCCGATACCGATATCAACCGATACCGATATGCCGGGTTTCCCCCCCCAAAAAACGGAATCATTTCAGGTAATTAATATTACATATCTCTTGTCATGGAATTAACACAACATTATGCATACTTTTTTTTTAAAGATTTATTTTTTAGCATTTATTGCTTTTCATGGTCAGACATGACTGACAGATGAGGAGAGGATGAACGGGAGAAGAGGCGGGGAAGACATGCGACAAATGTCACTGGGAGCGGGAAGCGAACCCGGGACGGCCGCGTAGGTGTGCGATGCACTAACGTGGTGCGCCACGAGGGCGCCCCCATTATGTATACTTTTGACAATAAATAAAATAAGAATTTGTTCTTACTCGCTTGCCTGGGTAAATAAAGGTTAAATAAATGTAAAAAAAATATTATTATTTGAAAACCGATACCGATAATTTCTGATATTACATTTTAATGCCAATATCGGCCGATAATATCGGTAGGCCGATAATATCGGACATCCGTAATTTATACCCTTTTTTTGATAAAATACAAATGTTACACATTTGCAACTGTAGGCCTTGCAGGGTTAATCAAGTTTCAAGTTTCTTTAATAGTTGTCATACAGAAGTACAGAATACTTTCATACAAAATGCTTCTTACTGTTACGCTCCAGAGACTGTGCTAGACAAGATAGTATCAAATAACATAGTATAGCATGTAATTTTAGAAGAAGAAAATGAGGTCACAGTGTTCGGTATAGACATATGTACAATGTTCTGAGTTACCATATAATATACAATACTATGCAGTGTACTAATGTACAGTACTATATAGTGCAAAG
This sequence comes from Notolepis coatsorum, assembly GCF_963971535.1. Lineage (NCBI taxonomy): Eukaryota > Metazoa > Chordata > Actinopteri > Aulopiformes > Paralepididae > Notolepis > Notolepis coatsorum. The sequence continues at coordinate 30,396,351 of NC_140181.1, forward strand.
CAGAAATGGGATGAGGTACAATTTAGGTACAATTTACAGTAAGGTGTACGAGTTGTAGTGCAATCCTTCATCAATAAATATAAAGTGTGGGGAGTGGGTGCTACAGTGTGTTTGTTTAAAGTGGGTGTGTGCTATAAAGTGTGTGGAGTGGGTGCTACAGTGTGTTTGTTTAAAGTGAGTGTGTGCGTGTGGATGTGTGTGCTATGTGCGTTTGGTGGTTGTTGTTGTGTAGTGTTCATTCATTGTTCGTTTAGCAGCCTGATGGCCTGGGGATAGAAGCTTCTTCTGAGTCTTTCTGTGCTCGCCTTGAGACTCCGGTATCGCTTGCCTGACCGCAGCAGTTCAAAGAGGCAGTTGTTCGGGTGACTGGAGTCTTTAATGATTCTCTTCGCCTTGCCCTTGCAACGCTTGTTGTAAATGTTCTGGAGGGTGGGGAGCCCCCCTCCAATTGTGCGTTCGGCTGAACGTGTCACTCTTTGTAGTCTGCTTCGGTCTTGTGCAGTGCTATTCCCAAACCAGGAGGTGATGTTGCCGGTCAAGATGCTCTCTATTGTACATGAGTAATCATATATTTGCTTCAATAAGGGCAAGTAAATAGTGTGAAAATCATGTTAATTAAAACACATCTTTTTAGACTAGCCTTCCTCTGAGCTTTTCCCCCCCATCTGTACAGTACAGTATAATGTGTAATCTGACTATCCTTAACAGATCACAGAGAACCCTGTGATCTAGGAAACACATGAAGTATAAAGAACATATAATTATTCATACACAGGCAAGCACAAGCTGCACACACATACAAACACATGTACAAACAGATGCATGTTCAAATACAAACACACATGCACACACAAATACACGCAGCTCAATACCACCTCTGCTCCCAACCTGTCATAATTATTATGCCTCAGAGAGCGTGGCGTTTGTTTACTGAACCTGCTGTGTGTGAAAGAGAGCGAGAGAAAGTTTAATCTGTTTTACGTGCGTGCATGGGTGTATGTGTGTGTGTGAGTAAGTGTGAAAAAGAGGATAGGACATAAGGATACGGATGGGAAAATGAAGGAGAGATAATGGGCTCAGGGGAGAAACAGAGAGAGAGAGAGAAAAACAGTAGGGAGTAGGAAAAGGAGAGATAGAAATAGGGGTTGAGATTGACTATTGAATAAACAGGAAGAAGCAGTGAGAAAGAAAGATGGGTAAAATGGTTATTTAACATTATGTATATACTTTATAGACAACATTATGGTTATTAACATTATTTATATACTTTATAGACAACATCATGGTTATTAATGTTACGTATATACTTTATAGACAACATTGTGGTTATTTTCCATAACCACCCTCCTCCAACCCACCACCATTTTCCCCTGCCCTACATTCTCTCCTCTCCTGCCCCCCCCCCCACCCCCCTTGGTTTTCCCTTATGCCCCTGGCACACCAGACGCGATTCAACACGGACGGACGGGCGACTGCCGCCTCACTTCCGCTCCCATGTTAACGGGCAGAGCTGTGCACACTGGCCGCAAGCGGGCGTGCGCCTCGCGGGCGGCAAGCTATCTTTACCGCTTTGGTTGGATTCGAGGCGGCGCGGGAGGCGTGCGCCACGCGACTGATTGATTGATTGATTGACATTTTTATTAATAGATTGCAGAATGGGTACAATACAGTACAGCTCAATACATACAATTGTTAAGGGGATGCAGACCAGAGAAAGACTTTCGTCTTGTTTACATCAGGGTCCCCCATTTTCAATTCATCATGTATTCTCACAGAAATACACTCAATATCTGCATTATTACCACACATATAAATGTTGTTCAACCAGCTAATGTGTCTGTATCTTTCCCAATGCAAATAAACGATAGTAGTACCCCGCCCCAACCCCCCTGTCTGTCTGTCTGTTTGTTTGTTTGTCTACCTACCTATAACCTACAATGTTGCATAATAATAATAATAATAATAATAATAATAATAATAATAATAATAATAATAATAATAATAATAATAATAATAATAATAATAGCAGGATATAGCAGTCATTAAGTCAATCCACCTTGTCACCTATAATGACAAACGTTTTATTTGTTTCCTGACAGCTAATTATTATTATTATTATTATTATTATTATTATTATTATTATTATTATTATTATTATTATTATTATTATTATTATTATTTAACAGCAACCAGTAGGCTTGATATCAGTGTATTATTGTAGCAGCTAATAGATATATAGGTTAAATAGGTCCTTGTCACAGCTTTTCACTGATCAGTGGGCCTAGAATCTAGTCTCTGAAGGAACACTATCACGAAGCCAACTGGCCCCTGTAAATGTCCTAACCCAACCCCCTCCAATGTACAGTAAATTACCAAGTATGGTTTTGTCAATATTCCAATGTACAGTTTTGCTTGTACAGTGTTCCCCACCCCCCACCCCTCCCCCTTTATGCCTAGAATGGCCAACCGAGATCAGAAGGGAGAACGGCGGCAAAGAAAAGAACAAAGGATACGGCAAGAAGAGGCACAGAGGAAGACGAGGAGGTATCAGGCTGAGATTAAAAAGAGCTGCTTACCGCCCAGCAATTCCATCCATCTTTCTGGCGAATGCACGTTCGCTGGAGGGTAGGATGGATGACTTAAGGGCGAGGGTCCGCTTCCAACGGGAGATGAGAGACATCAACATCATGTGTTTCACGGAAACATGGCTCAAGTCAGCGACTCCGGACAACAACGTCTCTCCCTCGGACGCCTTTACCGTATTACGTGCGGACCGAACGGCAGCCTCTGGAAAGAGCGTCGGTGGTGGGGGTCTGCCTCTTCACGAACAATGTCTGGGTGAACCCCAAAGAAGTGCATGTTCTCTCAAGCTCGTGCTCCCCGGACATGGAACATCTTTCAATCCTGTGCCGTCCGTTCCACCTCCCCCGGGAGTTTACCGCGGTCATCATGACCGCCGTATATATTCCCCCACAGGCGAATACTGGCAAAGCGCTGGGGGAACTACATGATCACCTCAATAAACACCAGATCAAACATCCGGACGCAGCGATGATCGTGGCTGGCGATTTCAACCAGGCGAACCTGAAGAAAGTGATGCCGTCCTTTTTTCAGCACATCGCCTGCTCCACTAGAGGGAGGAACACGCTAGACCACTGTTATTCCCCGTTCAGAGCCGGCTACAAGGCGGTAGCAGCTCCGCCATTAACGGGGTCTTCAAGCTCGAGCGATCACGACTCCATCTTGTTATTCCCCGCCTACAAGCAAAGATCACGTGACGCCGTTGTGTCACGTGAGACAAAGAAGTGGACTGACGAATCAGAGGCCACGCTCCAGGACGTGTTAGCAGACACGGATTGGGATATGTTCCAAGGCAGCGCCAGTGACGTCAGGTGAGCTATATAACAACAATAGCTGATAGTATTGTCCCCACGAAAAAGGTGCGGGTTTTCCCAAACCAGAAACCGTGGGTGGACAGTACTATTAGAGCAGCTCTGAACTCTCGCACCACCGCTTACAACCTGGGCAGAGAGACAGGAAACATGGAGGAGTATAAGGCTTCAGTCTATACTCTACGCAAGGCTGTTAAACTTGCTAAGAGGACATATGCTGACAAACTGGAGACACAAATGGCACAAAACGACACAAGAGGCTTATGGCGGGGACTGAAGACAATAACTGACTACAAAGTCAGCGCCCCCTCAATGGGGAGCGACGACGCCTCCCTCGCAGACAAGCTCAACTCTTTCTACGCTCGGTTTGGTGTAGACAGTGGCGCTGCTAGCTCTCCGGCTAGTGACGTCACTGGCGCGCCGGCTGTTGTGGAGGGGGGGGGGGGGGGGGCAACCGCGGGGGGGCGGGACGTTGTCGGAACACAGTGTGAGAAGAGCATTTATGCAGGTGAACACCAGGAAGGCTGCTGGCCCAGATGGTATAACAGGACGCATACTTAAGTCCTGTGCCAACCAGCTAGCCCCGGTGTTCACCGCCATATTTAATCAATCCCTGGCGGAGTCAGTGGTCCCTGCCTGCTTCAAGATGTCTACCATCATCCCTGTACCGAAGAAACCCTCCCCAACATGTCCAAATGACTACAGACCGGTGGCACTCACCTCTGTGGTCATGAAATGCTTCGAGAGGCTGGTCAAGGACCACATTTGTGCCTCCCTCCCCAGTGATATGGACCCTATGCAATTTGCATACAGGACAAACAGGTCCACTGACGACGCGGTCTCCCAGGTACTGCACAGCACCCTCTCTCACCTTGACCGTCAGAAGGGGGGCTATGTGAGACTGTTGTTCATTGACTACAGCTCAGCGTTCAACACCATAGTCCCCACCAGACTGGTGGACAAGCTGATCGAGCTGGGTCTGAGCTCCGCCCTGAGCGCCTGGGTACTGGACTTTCTGAGTGAAAGACCCCAGGCGGTCAGGGTGGGGGGTCAGACCTCCAACACCATCACCCTGAGCATCGGGTCCCCCCAGGGCTGTGTTCTGAGCCCCCTGCTGTACTCACTCTACACACACGATTGTGTGGCCAAGTTCAGCTTCAACTCCATAGTGAAGTTCGCAGACGACACGGTGGTGGTGGGGCTGATCTCGGACAACGACGAGAAGGCCTACCGGGAGGAGGTTGAGGTACTGGAACGCTGGTGCCAGGACAACAGCCTGCTCCTGAACATTGGTAAAACCAAGGAGCTGATCGTGGATTATAGGAGAGGACAGCAGGAGACACACACACCACCATTAACAGGGCTACCGTGGACAGGGTGAGCAGCTTTAAGTACCTGGGGGTCCACATCTCAGAGGATCTGACATGGTCAACACACATAGACACAGTAGTAAAGAAGGCGAAGCAGCGCCTCTACCACCTGAGACAGTTAAGGAAGTTCAGAGTATCGGGGAAGATACTCCAGTCCTTCTACTCAGGAGCTGTAGAGAGCATCTTGACCGGAAACATCACTGCCTGGTATGGAAACAGCACGGCACAGGACAAGAAGGCCCTACAGAGAGTGGTGCGCTCAGCCTGCGAACCCCAGTTACTAGGACAGAGAGGCTTAGGCTCAGCTTCTTCCCCCAGGCCATCAGAGCCTTGAACAATGAACATTGAGTGCCACAGAACACTGAACTATCCACACACAAGCACACATGAGCACACACACGACATGCACGCTGTGCACGCTCACACACTAGCAGCCACTTTAACACTTTAACATGAGCGGGCACACACTCATGCCGCACACACCCACACTTATTGCCAAAAGGAAAGGCCACTTTAAATGAGTATAGCAACAGTAACAGTGTATTGCACTACCAAAGCTACCTAGCATGTCCTATATGCTCTGTAAATAACTATGTACAGATACCGAGATGTCACACCATGTTACCTGTTACCTGTTATTGCACAATGTTGTTTTTATTGGATTATATTATATGTTGTACCACTGTATTGCACATCGTTGCAGGCAAGACCACCCGCATTTCATTGTATACTTGTATGCCGTGACAAATAAAACTCTTGACTTGACTTGTCTCCCCTACTCACTCCCGTATTTGTTATCCATTACTCTTGGTTTTATGTTCCTGTGTATTCTTATTTGTTCTCCGTTTTCCCTGTGGTTCTATGTTGTGTGTATTGAGCCGTACTGTGTTGTACCCATTCTGCAATCTGTTAAATAACGTTTTCATTCATTCATGCATTCATCCAGGTGCAGTTGAGTATTCTATGTTGTGTGTATTGAGCCGTACTGTGTTGTACCCATTCTGCAATCTGTTAAATAACGTTTTCATTCATTCATGCATTCATCCAGGTGCAGTTAAAACATCTGGCCCTTGTTGACAGAGAACGCGAGCTGTTGCAGGAGATGACTGCGTCCACACAAAAAACATGCGTGGCCATGGATATGTCTCTAGGCCCTTCCGCACCTGCAAGCCAAGATATCACGATGCACTACAGCAGGGGTGGCCAACCAGTCAGAGACTAAGAGCCACAAAAAAATTACTGTGGTACCACAAAGAGCCACACCATATACCAGCGTTTCTCAACCTTTTTTTTCAGTCACGGCACCCTTCATGTGTTTATAGGTCTCACCCTCTGGCCTCTGAAGTTGCTCATGTCTTTTTTATTTGGGCCTCACAGGGTTAAAAGTACCCTGTGAGACCCACGGTTGCAAAATTACAAAATCACTTTTAGCCATTTAAAAAAATAATGTTTATTTAAAAAATGTTAAAGGGGAACTATTTTACTATTTCTTTCACTATTTGGGCACTTTTACACAATTCCTGTGAGTATATGGAACACCTAGGTTTTTTTCAAAAAAAATTCATTGTTTTGTATTTCTAATCAAGTACTAAAAACCGCATTTTTCTACCTCAAGATCTTAAGCCGTTTTGAGGCTGGGCTCCAACCACTGTGTGGCCTGGTGCCAACTGCCACATCAACTGCCACATTATTATGCAGCTGAGAAATCTCTGACATCACAGATATGCACATTTTCAGATGACTCAGTTCAGTGAGGGTGAATATTGTGAGTGGAGAATTGGAAGAATTCGCCAATATGAGAATTAGAGACATATATCCTATTAATATAAGTCCACATAGCTAAGAAAGAATGGTAAACACTGAAAAAAGCCATTTATAAGATAGTTCCCCTTTAAGCACATGTATAGTCAATTGGTCCCGTTGTTCAGCCTCACAATGCTATTTGATAGTAAATGTGTTTATATGTCCCACCCTCTGGCCTCTGAAGTTGCTAATTTCTTTTTAATTTGGGCCTCACAGGGTTAACCTCTTAAGCCCGAGATATACAGTAAAAGTATATATTTTCAGCATTATGTTTGTTTACCAATTATTTTAACTGTTATTAGTGAAATATAAGATTATAGAAATCTCAGGGCATTGAGTCGGAAACCGGCGCATATTGACAGGAGGAAGTGGCACAGCCAAAAGTGAGTGTAGTCTTTTGAAGGAAGAGACTCAGGGCTTTCAAATTTCGAAAAACTACCCTACCCAGCTCACACACCAGCCCCTATCAATCATCTGACTTCTGGATTTACTTTTTAATTTCTCTTATTTTTTGGGATTATCTCCCACAAACCTGAACGTTATTGCCATAAAACAGAACGCAGTTAGTTTCTCTACCTTTCTGTGAACGTCTTGCAAAAAACGGTGTTGCAATATGATGAAAAATGGTGGAGAAATTTACATTATAAAAAAGATGGCAGAATTCAGTACTGTATCCACAAAACCTTCTGTTTAATCATCTTCCCTTTATTCATTTGCTTAGATTTTTCAGGTCTGGTCAATTTTAGCATGGTGTTATTTACAGTCAAATATAATTTTTTTTTTTAAATAGAATTGATATTCTCCTTTGGTTCATTACAATTTACTCAAGCCTAGTAACAGACACACTATTTCTGACACTGATCCATATATGTCCCTAGATTCAGATACCAAGAACATGCAAATGGACCATTTAAAAAAAATTTGTAAATGTTTATTCTACGTCCTTATGGAATGAGTGACATACAAAAAAAAAAGGTAAAAAAAGGTAAAAAAAAAAAAAAAAAAAAAAAAATTATGGATGGAAGAGCCGCACATTGATGGGCAAAGAGCCGCATGCGGCTCGCGAGCCGCGGGTTGGCCACCCCTGCACTACAGCTTTGATTACGCACAGCAGGTGAATATCCAATATAATGTTGCTTTTTGTTGTTAAAGGAAAACCCAACATTTTGGGAAATTAGCTTATTTAACATCTTCCCTGGAGGGGGAAGGGGGCAATAGCATGACGTTCCCTACAGGGTCCTACAGTCACCAAATACACTCCAAATACACTCCAAATACAATTCAATTATTTTTTATTTCTCCACGTGGTGAATACACAGGTCACAACATGTTTACAGGAACGTTTTGGAGTTGTATTTGGAGTGTATTTGGAGTGTATTTGGTGACTGTAGGACCCTGTAGGGAACGTCATGCTATTGCCCCCCCCCCTCCCACTTCCAGTGATGAAGCTAAGCTACGCTAACAGAGCTACTGTTCCCAAAGCTAAATGCACGCACAGAGACAAAAAAGGTATGTATCTTCTTGTCTAACTCCAGGGAAGATGTTAATAAGCTAATTTCCCAAAATGTTGGAGTTTTCCTTTAACTTGACAAAAAAACGTTTGTTTGCTGTCAGGGGAGGAAACTAACTTTTTGGCTTACCAGCCAACTGGTGAGTAGATGATATTATTCAAAATATTAGGATATCACATACAGTATTAACATGAAAGAGGGAACAGTGAAAGACACTGGGCAGTGAAAGAGCCAAGCATTCACTGTAATGTAATAGCTAAATAAAACAACTTGAACTTGACTTGTTACATTTGCACTCTGGTTGGATGCCAAACGTATTCTGGTTGTACTGTACTTGTGCTGTATGATGACAATACATTGGAATCGAATCTCATGTCAACGCTAGGGGTTCAGCAGGTGTATTCTGAATGACAAGTATGACAACATCACCGTTGTGAAGGGCATATGGGCAGATTGCAGAATGATTTTTTTTGTTTTGTTTACTAGTACTCGCCAGACTGGCGAGTGCTCTTCATGAATCACTCGCCAAACATAAAAAATACTCGCATTTGGCTAGTAAAGTGGCCTAATTTCCTCCCCTGTTCCCTTATTTCAATGTCCTTTTTTCTTTTTCTTCTTTCTCTGTCAGGTGCACTTCCCATCTCACCCTTTTCAAGTGGGTACCATCTTTTTTCAAACACCGCGCAAATGTGGCCTGTTCGGTGTCCACTGTGAAGGGCTGACGAAGCAGGTGAATTACCTGATTGATGAAGGGATGTCGACTGGTAAGGGCAGCAACGCCGTTATCAGCTATGTGGATCATTACTTCACCAACTATGGAGTTGGAGAAAAGAACGTCGACCTGCACTGCGACATTGCTCCGGGCAAAATAAAAACAACTATGTCTTGTGGTATTTTGCCTGGCGCACGATCCACAGACTACACCTGCAGCTTGGCCTCCACTTCCTGATTGCAGGCCACACTAAGTTTGGCCCCGACTGGTGCTTCGATTTGATCAAGCAGGTCTACAGGAAGACTGCTGTCGACACCCTGGCAGGCATCGCGGACATCGTGAGGAAAAGCTCTGCGGTGAAAGGAGTCAATATCCCTCAGCTTGTGGGACTGGAAGACGGCACAGTGTTTGTACAAAGCTACGACTGGCAACAGCATCTGGGTGGCTTCTTCAAAAGATTTCCCACAAATAAAGAAATACCAGCACTTCAGGTAATTATCTATTGTATTAGTGTTTATTAGATAGTGTTGCTTTACTACACCTGCTCCACTACCAACTGTCTCTCTCTCTCTCTCTCTCTCTCTCTCTCTCTCTCTCTCTCTCTCTCTCACACATTACTACACTTGCTCCTCTGTCTGTCTGCCTGTCTGTGTCTCTCTCTCTCTCACATATTTTAAATGTGTTGTTTATTCTATTACAGCTTCGATGTCAACAGTCCTGGCATGGTGACGGCGAAATTACACTGTGATGATCCTGATCCATTCAAGTTTCAGCTGCTGAAAGACCCAAAACGCTACCCAACCATCTCTGGTTTTCCAGTCCTCCCCCCACCCGGACTCGACAACGACGTCAGGAATATCTTTTTAAGGAGATAAGACAATACTGTTCTGATGCAGCAAAAGACATTACATGCCCGCTCCCAACGTCTAGAGCACCTCAGAACAAGACTGTACGATGTTAGATACCATGGAGAAGACACATGGATGTAGAGAGCATTCCGTATACACGCAAAAAGAACAGAGAGACACACAAACACACCATAGGTCACTTTGAATGACATATTGATGGCATTCCCCCAGGCCATCAGAGTCTTTAACACTGAACGCTCCACACACAAGCACACATGAGCACACACACACACACTGTACTAGCAGTCACTTTAACATGAACACACACACACACTCATGCTGCACACGCTCACAATGTAAGGTCACTTTAAAAAAATAAAACAAGAAGAGTGGTTCTTGTATAGTAAAAGCTTTTGTAAAACTCATGTACATATACCTGATATGTCTTACTCTTATTACTTGTATTATTGCACAATGTCGCATTCTCATCCTATTGGATTCTTATTATTGCATTCTTGACTTGACTTGATAGTATAGTAGTACTAGTATAGCATAGGGACATAGAAGAATTGTATTGTTGTGTACCGGTACATGTACATTATATTTTTATTATTATTACTATTACTATTGTTTTATTGCACAATCGTAGCGGGCATGGCCAACCGCATTTCACTGTATGCCCTGGTATGTATGCGATGAATTAAAAAAATTCACTTTAAACTAAATGGAAAGGTCACTTTAAAGGAAAGAACCGATGTGGTTCTTGTATAGTTTAGATTATAGTAGTATAGCATAATGACAGAGTTGAAACTGTATATTGTATTAGCATTAGGGATGTCCGATATTATCGGCCGACCGATATTATCGGCCGATATCGGCAGTAAAATGTGATATCGGAAAATATCGGTATCGGTTTAAAAAAAAATAAAAACAATAACAATATTTGTTATATATATATCCAGTGAAATTATTAGTTACCTGAAATTATTCCGTTTTTTGGGGGGGGAAACCCTGCATATATCGGTATCAGTTGATATCGGTTGATATCGGTATCGGAAATTAAGAGTTGGACAATATCGGAATATCGGTATCGGTAAAAAAGCCAATATCGAGCATCCCTAATTAGCATGTCTATTTTTATCATGCACATCTTATGCCTTCGTATTACCTGTTTATGTATTTTATTATTAGTATTATTGCACAATCGATGCGGGCATGACCACCCGCATTTCACTGTATGCCCTGGTATGTATGTGACAAATAAACCTCTTGAATTGATTTGATATTGTCTGCAATGACTATTCAATTTCTATTACATACTATTATCATACTACTGCTATTACATTTACATTTAGTCATTTACGGTAGCTGACGCTTTTATCCAAAGCGACTTACAAGTTCTGTACGACAAGCCATCAGGAAGGGCACAACTCTATCAGCTGAGCAACAATGTTCATCAAAGTGTTGAGTGCTACAGTGTAGGTTAGTTTATTAGGACAAGTGCATGACAGTACGGTTAGTTAGGGTTAGATATTTGTTTTCTTTTTTTTATTCAGATAATGGTTGAAGAGGTGCGTCTTTAGTCGACGGCGAAAGATTGGACGTGTTTCGGCTGTCCTAACTGGGGTGGGTAGTTCATTCCACCATTGTGGGGCAAGGACTGAGAATAGGCGACTTCTCTTTGATGACCCTCCCGGAGCTCGGATAGGAGTAGGTCTGAGGCGGCCAGAAGATGCAGTTATTGCACAATCGATGCGGGCATGACCACCCGCATTTCACTGTATGCCCTGGTATGTATGTGACGAATAAACCTCTTGAATTGATTTTGATATCTCTGTCTGCTGATTTGTCATGCAATGATAATATTATCATACTACTGCTATGCTATTACATACTATTATCATACTGCAAGGGGGGGGGGGGCACAGGTAGTAAAAACAACACAAGCAGTGTAAACAAATAGGTCAATATAATTAAATTTAATAAATAAAGGTTTTCAATTCAATTCAATAACTGAAATATACATTATTCAGACTAGTAGTTATATTACTACTACAATACAAAATGTTAGATTTTGTATCTGATCTGTCATGACAGCATGGCTGTCACAGCACTTAATTATGTTAATACTATTCAGGGAAGAGGTGTGGCTGGGAGGTATTGTTTTACGCCCAGCAGAAACCTGGCGTAGGTGTCAAATCTTTGAGAGCTGTTTTCTCTGCTTCAGTCCCTGGGAAAAAAAGACTGCTACAAGATTTAAAATTAGCACATCACAATAATAACATTCTCAGATTTCAAAGTATGACACATCATTTGAAAGCTTACATTCTGTACTTTCACAATCTGGAAAAATCTGGAAAATGAAAATGTAGAACATGTTGGCACAATCACTGGACTCGGTCACATATATGCAAGTGTGTACCATTTTGTCTTCAGAGTTACATTTTGAGAGAGAGAGAGAGAGAGAGAGAGAGAGAGAGAGAGAGAGAGGTAGATAGATAGATAGAGAGAGAGAAGACATGTGTGGCTGCCGCCATGGCGGACATCTGTGCTCTACTGAGCGCACCTTTCTAGTCCCGACTCCCCAGATGAATGTGCTCTCTTGACTTTGGCACAGTAGACAAAGTGGGGAACATCTTACTTCCTAATGGAGGCACAGTGACATTGGCAGCATTCCAACCGTTGCCCGCAGAGAAGCGACTAAAAGGCAATGTAAACGTATGTTTACAGCTTTTTTTTTCTTTATCTGAGAGAATGTCTGCGAATGTCACGCAGGAGAAAGTTGGCGTGTGTGTTGAATGTGTTTGTGACACACACAAACACAACGACTGCAAAAAGTCGAGTCCCATGGATATTATTGCAAGAGATAATTCATAGATATTATGAAAAGCCAATCTGTTGGTTAGAATTTGGATGGGGGGGTAGGCTCAGATACCTCTCAGTCTCACGCCTCTGCGGGGTCTAACACCTATTCACAGCGCACACGCCGCTCTTGTGTGTGTGCGCGCGTGCGTGTATGTGCGTTTCGTGACGCGGTGTAGTTCTCGCAAACGGAGATACTTACAATCATCCATCTAGCAAGAATTAAACGTATTTACAAGTCGTATTACGTTGAGCAAATAAGGAGACATATAGATTACATGTCAAAGCACTCGAAATTGTCATTTTTCTATTTTTACAGATTTCTGAAAAGCGCGACTTCCAGAGCATTTATGAGACATTCTAAATCCCTTTGTTCTCCGCCGACGGGTTCAAAAAGCCCCGTCGACTTCAGAGAGTTTTTGAATCTTTTCAATCTGGCTTTAGAGCCTTACACTCCACCGAAACGGCGGTTACCAAAGTCACAAATTACTTACTGCTCTCTCTTGACTCAAACCTAACTTCTGTGCTCTTATTGCTTGATCTCAGTGCATATTGTTGCCGGTCTCCGTGTCCTGGAAGATTTCAATCTCCCGGACAAATGTGAGACATTTCGGTCAGTTTATTGAGCTTAAAAACAATTGATAGGCAGGCTATATAAAGAATGACATCCTCAAGGCATGTAGATTTATAATATTTTAACTTAAAACTAGGCTACTTTTGCGTATACAGTCATTATATTCCAAATAAAATAAGTCCCTCGAGACTCCGTGCTGCTGCTGACTTGAAATCAAATAGGTGTCTGTGGGCAGTCGGCCCGACATTAAATTGTTATAATCACATTTTTATGAGCTAATTCCGTTATATTGGACATTTGTAATTAATTATATCAAGCGAAGAACTGAGAAATTTGGCAGAGAGAGACGGCAACATTATTGTGGGCTTCACTGAAACGTTCAACGAAGCGATAAACGAATCCCAATAGTATGCAACTGCAGAGCCGCAGAGCCAGCGGCGCCATCAGGTCCGGTCTGGGGACCGCTCAGCAGCGAATTGTGGCTGAATTGCCAATGGCTGAATTGGAGTATTGCACTGTGCGGGCACAACTGTGAGCTCTGCACCTCTGCAGTTTCATGCTTCTAGCTAATCCAGCTTCAAGCTCCCGCCCCGCCATTCTCATCAGCAAACCACAGGTCGCGCTGCAAACTTGCTGTGCCGCTCTATCTATCCGATCTCATCTCCCAATACTCGCCCGCTTGTGCTCTGCGCTCACAAAATGCGGGGCTTCTATCGATTCCTAGGCGGCCACAGAGCCTTTGTCTACCGCGCTCCCTTCCTGTGGAACAAATTACCTGCCGTCGTCAGGGGCGCCTGCTCTGTCGAAGCTTTTAAATCCCTGCTTAAGACCCATCTTTTCTCTCTCTCCTTCAACCTACCCTGATCTCACCTGGTCGGGGACTGACCATTAGATTAATCTGTCTAGTTTAGTTAGGATGTTTATTTTCTCCCATGTCTGCTTTTCTGCAGACATGGAAGAACCTTTTAACCTCTGTCTCTGTCTCAACCGGTCCCATGGAATAGCTTCATACCGCCTTCTGTCTGGCCTGCAGTGCTGAACCTTCTGAGTGACTCCTCCTGCCCCCTCGGGGCATACGGCCCTGAGCTATTGTCTTGTATCTCACCCTGTATCCATACCAGGGTTTCCGTTGTCCGGTAATTACCGTTTTTTTACCGGGGAAATCTGTTGAAGTCCGACATATTAAAATCTCTCCGGTCATAATGTCCGGTGAAAATAATTCCCTCTAAGCACAATTTGAATTGTATTAAAATAGTTACATTTGTTTCATTGTTGCTTCACCAAGCAATAATGACAACGATGTGTGTTCCTATATCATATCGCGCGGCGCACAGCAAGTTTCAATTTCAGTTCCTGGCATTTTTAACCAGTGGAGAAAGAGAGAGAAGAGAGATTCCCCTATCGTTTTTCTTATATTAATTATTCAACCTACGTTAATAAAACATACCTGGTGATCAACTACAGTTTGCTGTGAACATTATGATATGTGTGTAGTGTTCTGATAACGACTATTGGTGAAGCGATGTCGAGATTCATTTAGGTTAGGCAGTGGGAGCTTGATACTGGATTTGCGAGAAGCATGCAACTGCAGAGCCGCAGAGCTGACAGTTGTGCCCGCACAGTGCAATACTCCAATTCAGCCATTCGCAATTTAGCCGTTGGGTGGGGGGCGCTGCTGAGCGGTCCCCAGACCGGACCTGAAAAGCGCCGCTGGCTCTGCGGCTCTGCAGTTGCATACTATTGGTAATATGTTCTTCGTTGGGACGGAGGCGGCAATATAATAGTCATCACGCAACGTTTATATTTCACAATAATGACTCTCTCTGCCAAATTTCTCAGTTCTTCGCTTGATATAATTAATACAAATGTCCAATATAACGGAATTTGTTAGCTCAGAAAAATGTGATTATAACAGACTGCTGTTAATCATGTCGGGCCGACTGCCCACAGACACCAATTTGATTTCAAGTCTGCAGCAGCACGGAGTCTCTGGACTTATTTTATTTGGAATATAATGACTGTATACGCAAAAGTAGCCTAGTTTTAAGTAAAAATATTATAAATCTACATGCCTTGAGGATATCACTCTTTATATAGCCTGCCTATCAATTGTTTTTAAGCTCAATAAACTCTGACCGGATTTTCTCTCATTTGTCCGGGAGATGGAAATCTTGCAGGACACCGAGACCGGCAAAAAAAATTCTAACGGAAACCCTGATTCATACGCTTGCAGTAGTTCTATCTATTACTCTATTTCACAATTTTCTTATATACTATGATTCTACTGTCACCATGTATGCATATGCTCACTACATGTATTTATTGCTCCATCTCCGCCCACTACAAACATGGGAACTCTCTAACCCCTGTCCCAACCCCCCTCCCCCCATCTCTCTGAGTGCTTGTCTCGTAGTGCTGACCAAGGTGGTGGATGTCTCGGGGTCTTGGCCACGATTGCAGTGACTGTTCTACGTGCACCACCGAGGCCATGGATCAGCTTCTTACCGTCTTCTGTCCGTGGTCTGTCAAAGTGGTTTGTGGTCTGTCAACGTGGTTTCATTGCTGGGTTAAGTACTTCTATTCACTTAATATGCTTACTTCATATATCTATTCTATTCACATATATGCTTACCACTTGTATCTATTGCTATGTCCGCCCATTATAATCATGCAAGCTGTCTAACGCCTGTCCCGTTTCCCTGTCTCCCTGTGAGTTGCTGTCCCGGAGTGATGACCGGAGTGTCGGACGTCCCGTGATGAAGACCGGGAGGATGGGACCCTCTCTGCGTGCCCTCCTGTCTCCCTGTCTCCGGCTGACCGGAGTGCTGGACATCCCGCGATGATGAAGGGGAGGTTGTGACCCTCTCTGCGCCTCTCCCTGTCTCCGGCTGTCTCGGAGTTATGACGTGTTGAACGTCCCGTGATTAAGACGGGGAGGACACGACCCTCTTTGCGCCGCCCCTGTGCCTCAAATAGATCCGCTATCAGCTCTATCTTTAATCTTTCAAAATGTTCAGTTGCTATTGCTATCAGCTCTATCTTAAATGTTTCTAAATGTTCAGTTGCTATTGCATGCACTCATCTGTGTTTCACTACACACATGAGTGCATGCTTACCAACTGTCCGTCTGCAACACTACTATCACCGACATCTAAGAAGGGAGATCCCCCCTTGAATTGGCCCTTCAAAGGTTTCTCTCCTCCACATTGCCTGTGGTGCATTTTTTCCTATTGCTAGGTTTTAGTGAGTTTTTCCTTACCTTCGCGTGGGGTATGTCTGGGAGTGTTTGCACTCATTTATTTTGCATTTATTTTAATTTGTTGGACCTTATGGTGTTCTTGTTTTGTTTCTTGACTTATTGTGATGTTTCTTCTTGACTTGTTTAAAGAAGATGTGTCCGGCCCATGGGGACATTAACGTGTGTTGTCGGGCCTTACAAATACATTTGATTTGATTTGATTTATTGTTAGCTAAACTAAATAAAATGAGGATTATGACCATGATGCCTGGTCATATGGCATTCTTTCAATGTACACAACTATAAACAAATGGTGATCACAAACACTAGCCACATCGTTACTAGAGAACTAACAAGTTGACGCTGCTGTCGGATGGCAGGAGGAAGTGAAGTGAGCCACTGGCTCAGCTCAAATCATATTAAACCTGTAGCTACATCAGGTACAAACAATGAAGTGCTACTTAGTGACCAAACATGGCACTGCAACTAAATAGCAACACAAAAATACAATAGGCACATTTGTGTCTGTTACAAGTGACGTCTCAGAGGAGGTTATCTGACCCCCGGTATCTCTGTGAGCAACTGCTCATGTTATTGATAAGAGCATCAACCCTATTGTCTGCCTGCCTGCCTGCCTGCCCGCCCGCCTTTACTGAGGCTTGTCTCGTCCTCTCTCTCTTTCTTCCCCCTCCCTCTTTAGTGCTGTGTATTGTGGCTACCCCCTCTCTCTCTTTCTAGTGCTGCTACCACCCACCCCCCCTTCCCCCTTGTATTGTGGTCTGTCTCAGAGCGTAGTTTCAATCCAATCTCTCTCATCTCAGGCTCAGACTGGAACAATCATATTCAAATCAGCCTGTTGGAGGGAAAGCCATCTGCTCTATTCAAGCACGCCGTCGGTGAAGGTCATCAAATCGTTCTGCATAATACGATTCGTTTCTTATATTTTCTTTCTAGAAAACGGGCAACATTACAATGCAATACAGACTCAAGGGTACGATCCACCCTCTGATTTCCTGTCCATCTTAATGAGAATCAACCGAAAGGCTTGTTTTCAGACCAATCTCCCTCGAACGTTCCGTTTAAGTAGAGGAGTGACACAAGGCAGCAGGGACAGAGTGGAAGGATTCAGGTGAAGGCCCAGGGATATTAAATATCAAGTTCATCATCATGTGGCTCACCCCTGTTGATTCAACTCCTATTTAGTCATTACAATAAATCAGATCTTATATCAGATCACTGCATTAGAGCAGAAACAGCCATTCCAACATTTTGCCCTTCAGTTGTAATGGTGTTTGACATGTGTAAGGTATCACTGTTCCAATTTCAGCAATCCCATTATAGTTAAGATTTTCACATAAATACTTCCCTGTTTACTGACGTAATGGATAGTGAAAACCTTCCCCCAGCCTGTAACATTATTACCTCTTCTGTTAGTCCCCTCGCCTGGTTCCTGTTTGCTGTCACATTGCCCATGTTTAGAGTGTACAGACTGAGAGAGGAGACACTTTACTGCCAAGTGTCACACTCTCTTCCCCAGAGGAGCAAGAGTCCAAGCCTGGCTGCACAGTGTTAAAAACACGATCAACCCTGGCTGCACCATGTAAAAAAGAAAAAAACTATCAGGCCTGGCTGCACCACCTAAAGAAACCCTATCAAGCCTGGCTGCACCACATAAAGAAACCCTATCAAGCCTGGCTGCACCTCGTTGTACTGTACTTGTGCTGTATGATGACAATAAGTATTTATATTTATTATTTTAATCTAATCTAAATGTCATTGATCATTGGTACCGCTTTTGTACTTAATAATACTGTGATATTTGGTAATAAAAATGGTGGAATACCATGATACTTTTGGGAGAGACCTCCTAGATCACATCACAGACATTTGTGTGTAACACAAAAGTAACATAATGTGTAATGTAATTTGTAATGTAATTACTTTCCCCTGAGAGAAATATGTAAAGTAATTCATTGTTAAGAAGTAACAAGCAATCGGTGTTAAGTATATATATATATATATATATATATATATATATATATATATATATATATATATATATATATATATATACTCTCTTAATCTCTTACACACTTGACTAATACCCTTCTTATCACATTCCTTATGCTTCATACTTGTATGGATCCATATCTGTAATAAACTATTATTGACAATAAACATGACAAAGACTATCATATTGGACTTAGAAGTTGTCTTCTGATCTTTATAATATAAAATATAATTATATTATATTTGTCTCTACTAGGCATTCCTAATATTATTTTTTATTAAGTTTTCTTAGCCATGACTAGGGATGCACTGATATCGATACCGGTATCAGATATCGGTCAGATACCAGGCTAAAATAGGAGCATTTCCGCGATACTAAATCTGATACCAAAAAACACATCTATCATGCAAGAAATCAAAGCAAAGTGACTTGATTTGCTGTATTTTTTACACGATAACTATTGTATTATATCGCAATCGTTTTTGTTCAATGACCACAACATGACGGTCCAAGTCTATACTGTTCATTAAAGGTAATGGATCGGAATTGTACTGGGTATCGGCCATTTCCTGGCACTGATGATTCTGTTTATAAAAAATTAAATAAAAACGTAATAGTGTATTTCCCAGAAACACACAGTTGTTATCCACTTTGCTTGATCAAGCTGAAAGGCTCCCTGGGGAATGGTGCATGTGTGTGTGTGAGAGAGAGAGAGAGAGAGAGAGAGAGAGAGAGAGAGAGAGAGAGAGAGAGAGAGAGAGAGAGAGAGAGAGAGAGAGAGGCAAACAATGCGTTACGCTTGACGAACGAAAGTTTGCAGCAAATTTGTTTTTATATGTTTTTGACAAACCTCTGGTGACATTCCGGCAAACTCTTTGTTTTAAATGGGCCTCAAGTTCTGAGAGGCTACGACAGCTACAGATCATGGAGGAGATGGTAGTCTGATATCCCATTATTTTCCCCAATGACTTTCCAACAGGCGAAACAGACTTTGCACTCCAAATATGGTCCATTTTAAATACAGTTGTGACCTGCATTTATGTGATCTATGACAAGTTTCTAGTGAAGAAAACTTGAAGAACAAACTTGAACTCAAAGTGTCTAGAGTTTCCATTAAGCTATGTAGATGACGTTCTGGTTCACAGTGTCTTAGTAATACAGACAATATACTGTACAGTATACAGACACTGTTTTATACAGTGTTAACAAAAGCCCATCTAGGGACAAACATTGAACAGCTTAGGCTCTGAATGTTATGGTATGTGGTCAGTGTTTATGTATCTGTCCCTATCTAAAGAAACATTAAACTAAACTAACACCACACTACCTAAACTATTGATAAATACAGACTTCAATTCAAGTAATTTTACAGTTTTCCTTTGTGGGCGAAACTAGGCATACCAAAACCAGAAAAAGTAGAAGAGTAATAGAAAGTAGAAAGAGTCCATGGAGGACATCCTTCTTCATACAGTAACTTCTGTGGCACGTCTTTCTTGACCAGCAGTATGTCTCCTAACTTGAATAGATTGAGTGAGCCAGCCGTCCTACATAGACAGGCTGCCATGAAAATGTGTTGAGTTATTCGTGAGGGAGAAAAATGGCCACTCTGGGAGACTGACAGATGTTCTAAAGAAAATGTTCTCTCCTCTCTAACATAGTGTGGAGAGACTATGCCAACACAGGAGAAACTACCACTAGGGGGGGCAGAGTAGCTAACTGGTTTTACAAAAAGCATGTTACCCATGGCCATGAGCTACCACTAGGGCCAGAGTCGATAACTGGTTTTACAAAAAGTATGTTACCCATGAGCTAACACTAGGGCCAGAGTCGCTAACTGGTCTTACACAAAGCATGTTACCCATGAGCTAACACTAGGGCCAGAGTCGCTAACTGGTCTTACACAAATCATGTTACCCATGAGCTGCCACTATGGGCAAAGTAGCTAACTGGTCGTACACAAAGTGTGTTACCTGTGAGCTGCCACTAGGGGCAGAGTATAGCTAACCGTGAGTGAATGCATGAATTAGTGACATTGCCGGTCATAGTGTGTCACATTTATAATATAAATAAACAGTAAGCGGAAGGGGAAGTTGCTGACGGAAATAGTCAATGGGAGGCTTATATGTGCTGTCAACGTCCTGTGAGTCAGACTACGCAAGGTCTCCTGTGGAATTATTCCACTTGTCTGCCTGTCATCATCATGGCTCTGTCTCTACACTCTGATGCACTTAGTGCTGCGTATTCCATTTGATCATAAGAGCGTGATTCAAAATGAGGAAAAATCATTCTTTTTCAATAGCCTGACCAAATGTATTTGTACAAGACAGTGTGTAGTTGTGGAATATGTGTGAGATTATGGGCAGAATACATCAGCTTTATTACATTGATGGAGTGTTCCTCTAACAGCTCTCATAACTAGGGTGAGCGCTATATTTGCCATGAAATACACAAAGTCCTTTTTAGGATAGAATACGTAATGTTGTCAAACTTTGCAACCTCTGGGCAAAATAGCCCCTCACCTAGAGAGAGGTTGCTATTGCTACACTGTAGTAACTTACTCAATGTAGCAGGGTGGATTATCCCTGCTTCGTGGGAACGGGTGTGCACAGCCACTGGGTATATAGTATAGTTATATACTGGGTTATAGTGGAAAGGGGGAAGTTGAATAGGAAGGGGTTAATTGTGTTAACGTTACCCACACCAAAAGAGTTAAGGGGAGACACTGCAGGTGAATAGGGTAAAACAATTAACGAATAGATATCACAATGAAACTTCCCCAGTTGATTACTTATATTAATACAAGACTTTTTTGTATTACAAGTTTTCTGAAATTGTATGTTTAAATATGCAAATGAGGCATGATCTACTTAAATATGCACTAATTTGCATATAATTCCAGGACAGAAATCTGAACATTGGATAAAGCCATTTTCAAAATTATAGTTTCATTTTGTTGACATATTAGAGCCAAAGGTTATTACAGAGGGGATTTTGGATATCTCTTTTTATCAGAAAATACTCCATTCAGTCCATTTTTATGGTAAAATTCCATATTTCGCCATGTTTTTAGGAATAAAATGTGATATAAATCAGGGTATGAATGCGATATCAACAAACCCTTCTGTAAATACCTTCAGAACATAGATATGAATAGAACTGGAAGGGTTGGTGTATGTGAGTGCTACTGAAGTGGAGATTTCTGGCTCAGAGTATGAGGAAAAACTCTTAAAACTCATTTTTGGGAAAACGCCTTCAAAGTTCTGTATTGTAAAATGCCATACTTTTTTTTTTAAACAGATATTTACAAACACAATACCTAATCAAACCATTAGTAATAGACAACCTAAACACATGCCTGATAACTGAATAATAATAATAATAATAATAATGATGTTATTGAACTGAACAGAACTACACACAGGCTACAAACAGTGTAGTACAGTGTAGTACCCCCTAATAGGCAAAAAATATTTGAATAGATATCACTATGAAACTTTTCCAATTTGTTATGTACATATAAACTAAGAAAAAATATATTGCAAGTTTTCTGAAATGTATGTTTATATATGCAAATGAGGCACTTCCCCATTAAATATGTGCACATTTATGGATGCAATAAGGCAAAATGATGTAAAATAAACAACTAAATGTGTGTTATTGACGTTTTATTGTCACTAGTTTCATAGAAGACATGTTTAGGAAGCAAAATATAACAAAATCTCAAAATCAACAAAAAAAGTATATTTGACTATTCACCTGCAGTGTCTCGCCTTAATAATAGGCTCAGGAATGGACACGCACACAGGACTCCCATCTACGTTCTTTATCCTTATTTTTACTGTGCGGTTACAAATAGTCAATAGTAAAGGGTGGTTCTATGTCTACTTCAGTTGTAATTCCATCTCTTGTAACACTTGTAAAATACACCCACACTGTATAGAACCAGGTATTGCCGACCCAAATATAATATACTTCAATGTGCTTGACTCATCACCCACGTCTGGATTAGTACCAGGGATAATACCTCTCTCAGGCTTTACTTATATAGTAGTGATAATACCTCTCTAAGGCTTTACTTATATAACAACAGGACGGTAACCTCCCCACAGGGAAAGGGTTAAGTAGATGGGAAAATATTATTAAGGAACAAACGTTATCACACTCAAAGAAAATGAAAAAGGTGGGCCCACATTACCAAACAAAAGTCCTATACTAATGCCGGCATGTAATGTTTATGGGGTACCCCTATGAACTGTAGTTAGCAACATTAGCTTCGCCCGTAGGCCGCGCCACACTGTGTACTGTGCAATAGGATCCTGAGCACCAAAGCGCCAGTGTACTCAACCAAGATGGCGGCCTCGCCGCACCACCACTGTCCGGGTGGTAAGATGGCGTCGAACGCTCTCGTCCCAGGAGCTAGCAAGCTGTGTTAGGCAGAGGGGCAGTAGCGGGCTGGAGGCGCGTGCTGGGTGATGGCGACCTCTGCTGGACGGGACGAACTCCCGTGCTAGGCTGACGACCGCCGGTGCAGAGCAGATGTAGACCGCCGGCGAAGACAGGCTGCTGGCTGCCGGTGCTGGGTTGACGCGCAATAATAATCTGGGGCTACCTTAACTGAAGCTACTCTGTGGGTCCTAGACAGCCCTCCTGCTAGCCGAAACATACAACAACGCAGGGTGCCTCTAACCACCAGTCCTCTTCAAGCCACGCTGGCTGGGCACCTCGCTGGAGGGGATAACGTTAACATAAGCCAACTCTTGGTTATACCGCTTTCTTCTAGGATAACTCGTTGTATCACTAGGGTTATTCAGTTGGGACATGCAACACGCTACTACGCTTATATTTCTAGTATAACCCGTAATATATTCAAGTTCAATACGTTCACCCGCGTGATCCACTACGGGGCTCTTCCAACGACACGACCAGACAGGTCCAAGTCCAACGTCGAAGAGGCTGGCTCTCCCCACTTCCGTTTCAGTTGACTTGCTTCTCCTCTATGCCTCTCTCGTGCGCTCCGCCTGCCACCGCCGCCCCCTGCTGGTAACGCCAACTAGCCCCACAGGAAGAACTGGGTGGATTGAATATGATTCAGTTTACTGTTTATAATCCATATTCCAGCCGGTGAGAGAAGGAGAAACTCGCGTCATTGTTCGAGAGAATATCAATGGAAACTAGTTAATATGTGTTTGTGCACAAAGGGGAGATAAAAGGCAAGTCAGCACTTCTGAATAATAGTCGAATATTCAGGGTGCTACACTATGTATTTATAATATAGATTCATACTATGATACATTATGTGTTATGCAATTTCATAATTTTGCTGATAGGCTAGCATATAATAGCTGGCTTCTGTGACTTCTTCAAGTTGTCTGTAGGAATGACGGCCGTATCGCTGCTTCCTTGTTAGCGCCCTGTTATTGTGTCGTGAATTGTCAAAATAAAACATATGTCTTCTCCCAAGAAATGTACAATGATACCGGACGAAATGCTGGTTGTAAGTGGTAAGTTGTAAGGAGATGTGCAATCAACAGGGGCGACAGTGGCTCAGGTGGTAAATTGGGTGTCAGCTCTGGCACAATGTCTAAAGCCCTGTTGTAAATTAACTTCCCCCGCCCAAGCAGCACATTCTGAAGGAGAAGGACACAAGTCTGTTATTATCTTTAGAACAAATGGGGTTTGTCAGATAGGTTAGTTATAAACCATAGAGACACGGAACTGAACTCAGCTATAAGGGAGGTCAGTAGATTACTTCCAAGGATACGGCCTTAGGTCAACGTAAGGGTCTGAGCTTGTGTTTAACAGCTGAAACAATCATTGATCCTGAGAAAAGGGCCTGTGAGAAAACAGATCTGGGTTCAGCAAAGACCAGAGAATAATAACTTAGAATGTACTAGAAACAAGAAAACATATTGATCTATTAAAAGGTAAATTTGGCTACAACTGATAGAATCACATTAGCAAATAAGTTAGAATGCCTGAGTAGGTGAAAAGGAGAAAACTAAACAGTTAACCAGAGAATAATACATAAGCAATCTAAAGACTAATCAACTTGATATAAAACAAGATACTTTGAGTGTTCAATAAAGCTAAAACCAAGAAAGGTTACTACTAAGATAATAGAAATACAACCAGTATGATGAAACAAGCAAACATTAAGGTTCAATTAAAGTTACATGGGGACAGAACTGAAGGAAAGACTTAGCAAACTGTCTAGTCAAGATAAAGAATAAATCTCATTATTGTAAAAGCAATCAAAGCATGGCAAGGGACTTGTATCTGTTAAATCAAGGAGCCACATATGCTCGCTATTTCAGTTGAAGGACAGAGTGCTTCGAGAACTGTAAAACTTCCAGATAAGGGAACGAAACTGCTTAAAATAGTTAGTATGTAAATAGTATCATGTCCCTTTAAAGAGTCAAACTGGCCGAGATCACGTTAAGCCAATAGGAAACAGTGACGCCCCTAGCTATCGTCACCAGGATGACGCGGGGAAAAGGGGAGGAGAATTGTCTTTATCTACAGACGGAGAGAGAAAACAGGATCGGAACATCATCGCAGCAGGGATCCAGAGAGAGAAGACGAAACGAGCGCTCCCCCCAGCTCTGAGATCACGGAAGACCAAGGTTACCTTGCCAACCAGCAGCAACCAAGGGCCTCGTGTCGCCGGGACGACCTGAGACAACAAACACCGGAGAAGACGATTCTGAGCGGCATCAGCCGATCAGACATGGACCGGCTGCCAAACCGAAGACGATGATTAGATATAGAAAGAAGATCCAGTACTTATTTGATTCATCTAGTGTGTTTATTGAAATGGAATAAACACAGCTTTACTTTATTCAAAAACATCTCGTCCGTGTTTCCTTCCTGCAACCGAACAATTGAAATGCAACTAATGCAGAGAGAAGGGTAAATCCCACTATACGATCACAAGAGATGATAGATATTAATGAATAATACTTCAATTGTTTTCTGGTCCATAAGGTAAGGACAAAGAAGCAGTGACAAGCGAAAACCAGAAGTGAATCACTTTTCGAATGAATGGCCGTGGATGAGGAAATGGATTTTGGGGCGCTTTTTCTTTTGGCACACGGTTTACCTGGATCTCTCTCTCAAAGACCCATTTCTGAATGGATTTTTATAAAATTTGGACCTGTACGACATACGAAATGTAATTTTTGGGGGGAATATTGCAACCACTACAGACATTTTTTAGTACACAAGTTCAAGTTCAACTCAAGTTCAGACCTCTGTTACTCTATTTCATTAGCACTAAAAGTGAATTTCCTTTTTTGCATTTCAAAAGAGACTGGGCTTATGCATGTGCTATAAGTATAAAGCTAAGCTCTGCAAAAAAAGTATGCTGTCCTCAAGTTAAAGTAAAAAAAAAAAAATGCCATTTTTCTGGGTGCCTGTCGTAAAAAGTCGTTATTGGGTGCAAACGGTTGAGTGCCAAAAATGAAAAAAGTACTTTTTGGATCGTTTGATCTTTTTACTTTGATCCCTGCTCTACAGACTTGCCCAGAGCGATCTGCATCATTTTCGACCATCCCCACACATTAGAACTGCAATGCCGATCGACTATCACCAGGTGGCGGTATCGTCCGTGTCTGAACTGCAATGGCTTGGGTTGAATCACACTCTAACTTTCATTTCTGCTTGGCCAGTGGCCACTCCTCTTGCTGGGAAATAGATTCACATTGATCGCCTAGAAATTCCGTCGCCTAAGGGTATTTGACCATCTAAACGTGTATAGACATATAGACTGGTAATCGCGATGGCGATGCGATCACTTGGAATTATTCTTCTTGGAATACCTTTTGGTTAAGGTAAGGTACATTCTATGTCTATTTTACCGAATCTGAAACGTGTTTTTCTAATGATCACAGTTCTGTGTTTCACCCGACGAAAAACATGCTCGGCAAACGTGATCATAGTTTTGAG
Organism: Notolepis coatsorum; assembly: GCF_963971535.1. Classification (NCBI taxonomy): domain Eukaryota; kingdom Metazoa; phylum Chordata; class Actinopteri; order Aulopiformes; family Paralepididae; genus Notolepis; species Notolepis coatsorum. Next base: position 30,422,616 of record NC_140181.1, read on the forward strand.
TTAAAACGACCCCCCCCCCCCCCCCCCTTGATGACTTTGTGATGGTATATATATATACATGTCATATACCTTTGATTTGGGAGTATTCGGGGTTTCAAGGGATCAGCCAGAACGGTTTGGGCTCAGTGCACATAACGCGTTTTATCTCGCGATCTATGAAAAAAGACTGTATTATCTTGGAAATGCGCGATGTTTAGCGTGTAATAAACTACAAACTACGGCGTGTGGAAACAAACTATTATTCCCATGCTGGACTACAAGTAATGTTTGTCAAAATGAGCCACACCGTGTCTCTACAGCTATAATACAAATTATACAATAGACATGCAAATTTCTTGATTCTGATTGGCTGAAACAGTCAAGTTACACGTGGGTTGGGGCGGCTACGTGGTGCAGTGGGCAAGGCGCTCACCACGAATACTGGAGACTGGGCTCGAACAGGTAAGCCTCCCTGTTCGAGCCCAGCGCTCCACATTGCTTTCAGTTTAGCTGGTCGTCCGCACTAATACACATTGGCAGTATTAGGGGGAGGGAAACTGATGGGTGGGGATCGGGCGTTGTGGACAGCGACTCCTACAGGTCGGTTGGTGCGCCTGCGCAGTAGAATCAGGAAGCGACGGGGGCGGGGCCCCTCCAAAGCCCAGACCCCTGATGCTGAAAGATCGAGCCGCGCAGGTGGAAAGATGCGACTGCTGTTACCTCGAGTATCGGAGGGGACTCGTGCTATGTATGACTTAGTCCACATTGCAGCCGGCTTGTTGGAGGCATGAAACAGCGTTCAAAGACAGGGGAGGGTTGAATTGGACGATACGAAAATTGGGATGGGAGAAAAATTGAAAATGGGAGAAAAAGTGGATAAAAAATAAAAGTTACCAGTGGGTATTTGTTCTAACCCTCGCTCTTGGTCCCAGGACCCGCCCACAACCGAATTACTATCACTCCGCCGTGCGAGTTTTTAGAAGTGAAAGCAAGATGGCGGACAGTAAACGTTACGAATGGATATGTTGACAGTCATAAGGATTAAATCAAAAACGATTCTGTCACGGCGAATGTGTTAGTTTCTTACACAATGTTGGATTATGTAATTAGTGGGTCATGAGTCATTGTGGAACAAAATAAATATTGCGCGAATTGATTGATTGAAAAAAATAAAAATAAAATGTTAACCTACTTTCTATAGAAGCAGCTGGGAGGTGCACTGTTTTAAGTGAGCGTGGATTATTGAATTGATTGATTGATTGATTGCAAATTTTATTACTTGGAGTTTTTTTTTTTTTCTTTTTTTTTTGCAAATTTTATTACTGTCCGCCTTGTTTCTAACTGTTTAAGCTTGGCGACTCTTTCGAAGTCGCCCTCTTTCGAAGTTGGTTATGCTTAGAGTTTGTCTTTAGAGCAGGGCGATAGACCACCAGCCCTGATTCCAAACTCTAAGCATAACCAACTTCGAAAGAGGGCGACTTCGAAATAGGGATGTCCCGATCAGACCCAAATAATATATATATATTTTTTTTTTTATCCCAATTTCTCACATTACATTCACCCTGAATGTTGACGTTATCCAGGTGAAAAGTTAACTTCATTCAAGCGAGGCATTGCAATCCTTGACATAAATCATTTGATGTATAATTAAATCAAAGGAAATGCGTTTGGGTCTGAGAGTGTGGCTGGTCTGCCGTTCTGCAGCTGGATACTATTGGTTTGTTTTGGCAAAATTCTTCTGCTCTGTGTGACAATAAATAAATGAATGATGATATGCAATTTAAAACCAAAACTAAGGCCTCAGTATGAGTTTAAGACGTGAACATGGTCATGTTTGTTGAATAAAAAAAGAAAAGTTAAAAACAAAACAAACAATCGGGACAAGAGTCGCCAAGCTTAACCAGTTGGAAACAAGGCGGACAGTAATAAAATTTGCAATCAATCAATCAATTCAATAACCCACGCTCACTTAAAACAGCGCACCTTTTTTACCTTCTATAGGGCAAAGAAAACTTATTTTTTCCCCCTATAGGGCAAAGAAAACTTTTTTCTTTTCTTTTTTTAACCTACTTTCTATAGAAGCATCTAAGAATGAAGTTCTATAGAAAGTAGGTTAAAAAAAAAGATTCTCTCCTATAGGGCAAAGAATATTTTTTTTAACCTACTTTCTATAGAAGCATCTAAGAATGAAGCTCTATAGAAAGTAGGTAAAAACAATAAAAAATTGTATGTGTTAGTTTGTTGGATGTATTAGTTGAGAGACAGTTGAATGTGTTAGTTTGTTGGATGTCTTAGTTGAAAGAGAGTTGGGGGGGCTTCCGGTTTGGCGAGGAGCAGGTAAGCAGCTGCAGAACAGAGCTCCCGGTCCAAAATTCAAGAAAGGTAATACAAAGTTACAGAACACGATAAAAAGTAACAACTCGAAGATAAAAGAACAATGACAAGATGCACAAAACTCGAGGAGAAGTGAGAGAAGAATGACCCCCGACAAAGAAAATACAACGAAGGGAAAGGGACAACACGAGGGGGTGACGCAGCAGGTAAAACAAGCCAACACAACGTTAGACCACAGCGAGGCCTGGCTGGAGACGGAGCTACAAGCTAACATGGAAGCTAACACGATGAATATGCAAGCTAGCATTCGGATCAGGCTAGAAGCAATACAGAAAGCTAACGATGCTAACATGCAAACCAACACGCAGACTGGACTCGATGCAATACAGAATATTCAGAGGAACATGGAGGCTAATTCAAAAGAAATAAAACAAATCCGAGATGCAAGCAAGGAGATTGCCCAGGCCAGCCAAGATGCGAGCATTGAGGCCACACACACCAACCGGGAGCCAAGCACCGAGATCAATCAGACCAGCCAGGATTCAAATAACGAGATCTCACACACCAAACAGGACTCGAGCACTGAGGTCACACACACTGACCAAGATTCAATACCACACCATATACATATTATTTGAGAGTGAATGGATGTTATGACTCGAGACACACTGCAGATAACACACAGACCAATGGGAATACAGACAAGGTAAACACATTAGTTGGGGGAATTGGGTCTTGATTCGGGACATATAATATAAATAACACGTACTAGATTAAACTGTAGACACTAACACACATGAAGCACAACCAAGAAGATGGGGAATATGGGGCAACACATTCAGAGACCTGACCGGGAGCTCTTGAACTGTGCTATTATGAAAGATAAGAACTTTAATAAAATGTTGGTCAATAATAGGGGCATTGGAGAATCCCCATTGGGGTATCTCCGTCGTTATAGGAGGGGCCCTCTTCAGGAGAGGGGGTAAAAAACCTGGGAAGTGCCAATTGTCTTTAATCCTTTTTTTTTTTCTGAGTTATGTTAGAATAGCAGTTGCTCTAAATGTGCACATGGACAATTGTGAAGGACAAGAATTCAAAATGTTGGACATGAAGAGGGGCTTGGAGAATCTCCTTGGGGGGATATCTCCGTCTCTAGGGGGGGGGGGGCTTCTTCAACAGGAGAGCTGATTCCCCTCCAAACCGCCAACGGGGGAAAGAGTGCTAGCCATATGGCTTATTTTATCTTCATTTAATTTTTCTTATTGTGTTGTCAGTGTTATTTTTTCATAAATGTATATAGTGATATCAGTGACATGGGAGGTACAGAGGTGGGCGGGCTGAGTTCAGTTGGGGGGAATGAATGGGGGTCAGAGTGGCTGAGCTTTGCCCAATGGGGTCCTGTGTGTTGCGGGGTCGGTGGGCGTGGGGTGGGGCTCTCTGTGACATGGGAGGTAGCGGGCTTGGCTCGTTGGGGGGGAGAATCGGTCCCTCTCCTCTACTGGGCCTGGCCCAGTTGATTCAAGGAACCCGTGTGGCTGGGGGCCCGGCTCCGCGCACATCGGCCTGGGATATGTGGGAGTTCTACGGGCTTGGCTCAGGAAGGGGAATGTCGGGGGGGGGGGGGGGGGGGGGCATTGTCTCTGCGGTTTGGCCCGGGAGAGTGGGGTCTTGTGGGTTGTGGGTTCGTGGTGCGTGGGGTGGGGTGCTTGGTGACATGGGAGGTAGCGGGCTTGGCTCGGTGGGTGGGAGTAACTCCCCTCGCCCCTCTACTGGGCCTGGCCCAATCAAATTCAAGGGACCCGTGTCGCTGAGTGCTCGGCCCCGCGTGGGACGGACCTGGGATGTGGGGGAGCCCGGTTTCTAGGGGTGGATGGCGGGAGGGGGGGGGCCCTCTTATGGGGGTATAAGCGGCTGAACGACGCCATATTCAAGGGACCCATATTTGTATATTGTTATGTTAGGGATGTCATTGTAAGTATTGTCTAAGTGTTGTATGTCTATAAATGTTAAATAAAAACGTAAGTAAAAAAAAAAAAGACAGTTGGATGTGTTAGTTTGTTGGATGTCTTAGTTGAGAGACAGTTGGATGTGTTAGTTTGTTGGATGTCTTAGTTGAAAGACAGTTGGATGTGTTAGTTTATTGGATGTGTTAAGTTGAGAGACAGTTGCACTTCCGAGCTGCTTCTCAAGGCAACTGCTCTCTTTTTGTTTTTGGGAACTACTTTTTCTGCGGATGGTTTTGTCAATAAATCTTCAATTAATGTGTGTTTATTGTATAGCAATAAGGTTGGATGACATCGGCCATTGTATAAAAGCCATTACACCATGCACAGTCGTGGGTTATGAGAATTAGACCATGCCTAGGGGGGTCTAACTACCACCCCTAGGCATGGTCTAATTCTCATAACCCACTCCTGCGTGTGATGTAATGCTTTAACACACACACAGCTTCGCAAACATAGTGCAACGACCACGGAAACGACTAGAAGGCTGTAATTCTAAGGGTAATCATAACCGAATAGCGTGGCAGTCAAAGGTTACAACACTCAAGTTTGTAAAAAAATATTAAAATAGATACACAGAGCTTTTATAAAGGTGCATAATAAAAGTATTGCTTTTCCCCCAAAAGAATCTTCGATAAATGAATGTATCATTTTTTTTTTATATTGGCGCGTCCAAAATGAATGTTGTTTACATGGTTGGATAAGTAAATGCTGGTGCTCTAGTGCAGTGGTTCTCAACTGGTCTAGCCTCGGGACCCAACATTTTCCTTAGTCATTAAGTCGCGACCCAAATTTTTGAATGACTATAATTTATTATTTTTTTTTTTTTGCAGTAATACACAATCTTTCATGCACTGTTAAAAACATGAAATAAACACAAAAAGTGCAACAAAAATGCAACTACTGTAGGGCTAAAAACCCAATGAAATAAAATAATAATAAATAATATATGCTTCTTAGCTTAACACTTTGGTTGCCTAAGGTTAAATTCATGATATACCATAGATTGCCAGCGCTATTTGTCTATAGAGAAAGTCCCCTTCTTTGCAGGGCTATAACTTTTTTAATTCTATTGCTACATTGCCATTATTAGGGCCCATTCAAAGTCCTATATGTATTGTTCATTGTGTAGCAACGTTAAACTTTTTCATTCACATATTCATAGTAAAGTATGGTCTAATGTATAAGTATGTTTTCATCTCTTTCGGCAGCTTTCTCCAGAACGTGATCTATAGCCCCAAATACATTATATTGATGATGCAATACAGTTTTATGGCAATCAGCGCGATATAAAAAATTACAACTAGACGTACTTCTAGAAGTTACTACACGTCATCTGATGTTGACCGGATGGGCTAGGGGCCATTTATAATTCCGTGGGCAGCGTTATACCAATCATCTAATGTGGGTCAAATGTTGATAATAGCAGTTAGTATCGAAGACGGTAACGTTACACGCTGAAACTCACCCCAGTCCCCGCGCGCCGTTGGGCGATCATCGTAGAGTTGAAATCTTATCATTATGGGATGTAAATTTACCCGGTCCATCTCCAGCTTGTATAATGGTATATACGTCCAAATCATGTTGTTTATCGAGTTATTGGCAATCGATCACTGTGTAGCGTGACGAGCCAGAGTCGCGGGACCTATAGCGAGCACCCGGAAGTACTACGGACGTAGCACAACCTCTATGCCACTTCCTGTTAAAGCGATTGCGCCGATCGGCCACCAGATGGCGCTCCTGAACCGCCAGAGAGCTCAGTGGGTCCTGCTGGTGGATCTCAGGCCAGCGGAGGGGACATATGAATCCGATCGCAGATTTTTGAAATATTGATATAAGGACGCTGTACAGCGTCCCCCGGCAACTTGAGCATGGCCAGCAATGACGTCAAAACACGTTTCATGGCAGTCAAAGTGTTAACATAACAAACCTAAGTTTGGGGGAACTAATGGGATAACTGCGGTTGCAACAAAAGTGCAACTAGGGCTAAAAACCCAATGAAATGAAATAATAATAATAATAAATAATTATGCTTCTTAGCAGACTTCTTAGCTTAACATAACAGACCTACAGTAAGTTTGGGGGAACTAATGGGATAACTGGGGTTGCAACAAAAGTGCAACTAGGGCTAAAAACCCAATGAAATAAAATAATAATAAATGTTGTTTGCTCCTGACAAGAGTCTCAAAGTCTGGGGTGATGGTAGACAAAGCAACTCTGAGCTCATGCTCAATGTCCAATCTGTTCCTCTGCTTTGTCTTCAGCTGGACCAGAGCTGAGAAGCCACTTTCACAAAGATAGCTAGTGGGAAAAAAAAGTGCAACATCGATCTATAGCACCTTTAACATTTAAGGCCAGTTTTCAGAGGCTTAAAAGCTAGAATGAAGATTTTTTTATTAGCTTATTCCATGTTATTTGGCTGTTCTTTTCTGAGCTCACAGTCAGTCAGACAGTGTACACGTTGCTATCACTCCACTAGTAAACAATAGCAAACAATAAATATTTCATTTGAAATCGCTGAAACTGTCAAAACTCGCCTGTGGCTCAGTCATATTAGCTGGCTGTAGAATGATGTTTTTTTGTGTGTCGCAAGGCGAGGAAAGTCCATTTTTATCAAGAGAGATTTGTCAGACAGCACAGATAAATGTTTACACAGCATGTGACAAGCTAGAAAGCATTCTCTTCATAAAACAAGCAAGGCATGACAGCGTGTGTATTTGTGTGTGTGTGTGAGAGAGAGAGAGAGAGAGAGAGAGAGAGAGAGAGAGAGAGAGAGAGAGAGAGAGAGATATAAACAATACATGTGTGTCTCGTTGTGTCCCGAGCCTCCCCGCCTGTTCTCTCTCTCGACATTTCGATCTATTTGTGTTTATGAATTTCGTCTTTATTGATTTTCAGTTTCAGAGCACAGCACTCACTCACTCACTCACTCACTCACTCACTCACTCACTCACTCACTCACTCACTCACTCACTCACTCACTCACTCAAACCACAAATTAAATAGTATCAGCCTCCTGTAAAAAGGCAATTCAATTATCCACTTGTGTCTCGATGCAGCCTAATCGACAACCACATAAAAAGTCGGGATGGGATTGCAATAACATAAAAGTAAGACGGGAAATTAATCTTCTGTAAATGGGAACCACTTTGTTACAAAGAATAATCTCAAAGGGCAGCTGGGTTCGACTCCGGCTGTCGGCATTGCCTCCGGCTTGGGCCAGTCGTCATACTAACTCAATTGGCAGAGTTAGCGGGTGGAAGTCGGTGGGTGGTAATCTGGACGTTGTGGACAGCGACTCCTACAGCTTGGTTGGGGACGCCTGCACAGCAGAGACAGGAAATGGCGGGGGTAGTGTGAGCCTCCCACACAGGGGAGGAAATTAGGCCACTTTACTGGCCAAATGCTAGTATTTTTTACGTTTGGCTGGTAAAAAAAATCAGATACCCGCCAGTTGGCTGGTAAGCCAAAAAGTTAGTTTCCTCCCCTGCTGGCGAGTATACAAAAAAATAAAACATTCTGCAATCACTGCACTGGCAAACGGTGCGCGTCTTCTGAGTGTTCGCTTTAGTTGACAGTGCCACGAGAGCACTGCACAAGACCACCCGCGGACATATAATGTTTAATAAACGTTTGCGCAGTACTGGCCAACCCGCGGACATATAATAATAAAAGTCCCGCGGTACTAGGCTAGCCATCAGGAGCACTCGCAAACAGATAACGTTAAACACAGCAGAAGATGGAAAACAGACAGACTGACCAACGGGGAACTGCATCCAACCCTAGTACAACCCTTGAGTATAAGTTACTAAGGACACATTTAAATCACAGAGGTGTAATGTTAGTCTACTGGAACTGTATACAGTGGTTAGCTTCTAGTTAGCGTTTTAGCTATAGCTGCTTGCTAGCTAACGTTAGCCCCGTGTGCTCAAAGCAGCCAGCTAGGTGTATCTGTTATGACTATAATGTTTCCAAAAAAGCACCGGACTACGACGTAAGGTTAGACATTTTATTTCATGCTCAAAAGCCCCTGGCTTGCACATCGCAGTCACGAAAGGGGCTAGCTCAACCAGTGCACTGTGCACAACAGCACACCAACCCAACCGACGTTACCACAACACTTGACGGTACTTCACAGCACTGTCGTAAGACCACCGTGCTGTCTTAAAGGTACAGTGTGCCTACCCAGATGCATACACAACATTGACGCGGCTTGACATACAAAGAAGTAATTATCACAATTAGCAATTTTTTTTGTCTGGTAAAAAATCTGTTTGGCTGGTAAAAAAAATCAGATACTCGCCAGTTGGCTGGTAAGCCAAAAAGTTTGTTTCCTCCCCTGCTCCCACACGTTACACCTCGCCAATGAGAGTCCGCGCTGGCAGGTGAAAAGATGTGACAGGCTATCCTCCCTACAACCGGCCAGTGGGGGGCATATGCGAGCAACGTTCAAGACAGGGGAGGGGAGAATTGGCACAGTGGGTAATTGGGATGGGAGAAAAATAGAAAAAGAGGAGAAAAAGTGGATACAAAAAAAAGAATAATCTCAAAGATAATTTTTATGGCATCTATGCTGAATGAATTAAACCTGTATTGCCCATAGGGGAATCTGCTTTGCACAATGAACACAACAAGAACATAAAAACACACCATACAGTACATAGATAACAGCAAATAATATAACAAAACCTAAGCATTATAAATACATCATAAAAATGTGTTTAATAAAACATTTGAAACTACGCAATGAAGTGAGATTTATTGTCCAAATCTTCCATATAAGGACTGGCCGAAGAGTATGACATCACATATGACATTGTTTGTGAGTGTGGGAATTAAAGGGGAAGTCCACCCTATATCTGAATATATTTATATATATACAGTATATATATATATATATATATATATATATATATATTATTTAAACCACTGGCTAGACAGGTGTATTATCATAGCGTATTCATACTCGTACCACTTTATATAATAATTAGCTTACATACATTAGCTTAGTATTTACTCCATAGCTTCATCATTATACTCTGTAACGTCTGGACTTTCTCTCCCTATTCAGGATTGGAAGCTCTGCTGCCATCCTGGAATTCTCACTCTGTCTCTGTAATTATCCTGATTGTCGTCACCTGCTGTCTCTGTAATTATCCTGATTGTTGTCACCTGCCTGTGTTTTGTGTCACTGGTTCTGATTGGGTCTGCTGGCTGTGTTGAGGCCTTTATAGTATTACCTTGCCTCTCTCTTTCTGTCGGTTCTTCAGCAGTGTTACTGGGAACAGCCGTCCACGGGCAGAAGTCGGATATCTCGCCCGTTATCATGATTTAAAAGTTATCTTTGCTTTAGGTCGAGAAGTCGGATCTCTCACCACCCTATTCTCTTATTGCTTTCCTTAAGTTGTTTATCTCAGTATCTTCCTTGTATTACTATTAGTGCTGTCAGGCGATTAAAAAAATTAAGGATTTGTAATTAATTAATCTAATTAATCGCATTTTAATCGCATAACCATTTTATGCCTGATATTCTATATTCTATAATCATATTTCAAATTGCATGTGTCCGGATGGCAGAATTCAGTACTGTATCTACAAAACCTTCTGTTTAATCATCTTCCATCTATTAATTTGCTTAGATTTTTCAGGTCTGGTCAATTTGAGCATAGTGTTATTCACAGTCAAAGATTAAAAAAAAATTTATTGATATTCTCATTTGGTTCATTACAATTTACTCAAGCCTAGTAACAGACACAGTATTTCTGACACTGGGAATACATTCCCTGAGATCCATAGATGTCCCTAGAATCAGATACCAAGAACATGCAAATGGACCATATAAAAAAAAGTCTGTAAATGTGTATTCTACGTTCTTATGGAATGAATGAGATAAAGTAAAAAAAAAAAAAAAAAAAATTGCAATTAATTTTGAGTTAATTTTCATAACGCGATAATTTGCTATGTAATTAATTAATCTAATTAACGCGATAAACTGACAGCCCTAATTACTATTTACCTTCTTTACCTTGTAAAGTAATGTTATCGCTCAAAGTGGTTCTGATAATAAAATAACACATATTCGAGAAGAGGAACACCCTCTCCGTCTCCTTCTTCCGTGCCACACTTGAACTCAACATTCTTACCTGGATTCCTAACAATACTCCACATATTCACGTGTTATACTGTACACTGCAATGCCATTTACTGTTACTTTATACTCTGGTACTTAATTTAGCTGTATTATTTACTTGTACTTCAATCAATAAATGTAATTAAATACAATGTTATTCATGTAGTCTAAGACAGTCCAAAAGATATTCATAGTCTTCAGCCTAGATGGAGGGACCACCAGAAGAGAGTGACTGGAGGACCTAAGCGATCTAGGAGCAACGTAGGAGGAGAGGAGATCCATTAAATAAGAAGGAGCCAGGCCATTGAGAGCTTTGAAGACAAATAATAATACCTTAAAATTTATTCTGGACTGGGAGCCAGTGAAGGGAAGCTAAAACTGCGGTGATATGGTCTCTCTTTTTAGTGCTAGTCAGCATTCTGGCTGCAGCATTTTGTACGAGCTGCAGACGGGATATGGATGACTGGCTGATTCCTAGATACAGGGAGTTACAGTAATCTAAGCATGATAATGAAAGCAGGGATAACTTTCTCCAGGTCAGGAAAGGACAGAATAGGCTTGATATATCAAAGTTATTTGGCATCCAGTGTTTGATATCCTCGAGACAGTTGGTGAGTTTCAGAGGGAGGTCAAGTCAAGTCAAGAGTTTTATTTCACAGCATACAAGTACAGTGTATACAATTAAATGCGGGGGGTCTTGCCCGCAACGATTGTGCATAATACAATAGTCATATATAATAAGAATCCAATAGAATGACATTGTGCAATAAAACAAGTAAACAAAGTAGGGCATATCGGTATATGTACATGAGTTATTTACAGAGCATGGTGGGACATGCTAGGTCCTGTGGTAGCAGGGCCCGTGAGCGGATCGGCGCGGGCGAGAAATCCGCTCTTCGCTCTAGACGGCTTGTTCCGCTTCGCTAATCGCTCATGTTGACCCCGCCCCCAAGTCGCTCACCGCTCACCTTGAATCGAGCGCTCCCCGCTCCCCGCTCCACATCGCTCTGCAGATATATATATATTTTTTTGGAGCATGATGTAAATTTGCTTGATTTGACCAAACTACAACAGTCTACACCCCCTGGGCCCCTTAACAATTGTTTGTATTGAGCCGTATTGTAATTGTACCCATTCTGCAATGTTAAATAACGTTGTTTATAGCTCTACTAAGCGATGATAGCTAGCCTAGCCACAATGCTATGGTCGCTGCCATTAACGTTAGCATGTAAGCTAACGACAACAACAATGGCGTCATATACTTTTTCTAACAGGATGTGAGTGACGGTTCACCCTTCTCATTGGTTGAAAATGGCCTTCATGTTTGTACATCGCCATCTGTTGCTTTGGCATTGTACTACATGTATATTACATCAGTGTTAAACCACTGTGAGCGGCCCGGAGTGGATTGGAGCGGAGGAGAACTCTCGCTCCGGACGTCGCGCCGACCCATTTTAAAACCCACTCCGTCGCTCACGTCAATACACTGTTAGCTACGGATGAGGCACTGGGTCTTTATGTACACTGCTATACAATGCTATATTTTACAATCTCAAGTTATACTATACTATTCTTAAAGTGACCTTTCCTTTTGTAGGTAAAGCTGAGCAAATGGTAAATGGACTATTTATATAGCACTTTTATCTTGACGTACGACTTGTTGAGGTTTATCTTGACGTACGACTTGTTGAGGTTTATCTTGACATACGACTTGTTGATGTTTATCTCGACGTACGTCTTATTGAAGCTTATCTTGACGTACGTCTTGTTGAGGTTTATCTTGACGTATGACTTGTTGAAGTATATCTTGATGTACGTCTTATTGAGGTTTATCTTGATGTACGCCTTGTTGATGTTTATCTTGACGTACGTCTTGTTGGGGTTTATCTTGACGTACGCCTTGTTGAGGGTTATCTTGACGTACGCCTTGTTGAGGGTTATCTTGACATACGTCTTATTGAAGTTTATCTTGACTTACGTAATGTTGAGGTTTATCTTGACTTACGTCTTATTGAAGTTTATCTTGACTTACATATTGTTGAGGTTTATCTTGACGTACTGTACGTCTTCTTGAGGTTTATCTTGACGTACGACTTGTTGAGGTTTATCTTGATGTAAGACTTGTTGATGTTTATCTTGATGTATGTCTTATTGAAGTTTATCTTGACGTCCATCTTGTAAAACTGGTAAACCACCAACCCACCTCCCCACCACCCTATGAGGTGCTGTAGCTGGAGGGATTCCAGTCCATGAGGTAGTTTGTGCAATAGGGCCTGAGAAGGCAGGTGGAATACCATACTGTCATGCGTTCACTGGATGTGATGTTGTGTCTGCCTTCCGTGTTAAAGGGAAGAAGATTGCATGGCAGACTTGTGTTATAAGATTAGGGTCTGCTCCTTTAAGAGTGATGCATGGTGGGATACAGGTGGGCTACGCAAGCAGCGAATAGTGATATCAGCCTGTATGTACGCGGGAACGAGAGAAGCAGGTAGCTTGTTGTGACATGTATGTAACTTGAATCAACCACATGATTGAAGAATGCAATGGAAATAAATGCCCAGTCCTGAAGATAACGGTTTCCAGTGGTTTACTGTCACCACCACACATCTAGAGGGAATTACCCCAAAGTCCGGTGAGTATGTTAATAAGTACGTTACTGTACATGACCGGCACTTCGGCCCTGGAGTGAAGAGAACACTCTCCTGTACTCTTACTAAGGTTCGAGTTAATACGGAAAAATGTAACACTTGGAACATCTGTGATGAGGTTTCTGAAATCTTCACCAATCTCAGCCAACATCAGTTAATCAGAAAATGGAGATAAAGGTGAAGAGGCCTCTAAACAGACAAATTAATCAGAAAATGGAGATAAAGGTGAAGAGGCCTCTAAACAGACACATTAATCTAAAAAAGCGAGATAAAGGTGAAGAGGCCTCTAAACAGTTCATAATGGCCTGAATGTTGCCTTTCTTTCACAACAGAGCTACCAAAGCTCTCCTGCAACTCAATGGCAAGTGCAGTTCTTAAAAACTGCCAACAGATCTTCACCCAACTCCTCAGAGAAAGCATTATAAAAATCAACGGCCAGTCTGTCAATGGTGGTTTGGCCTCAACCCATGTCTTATAGCTATGATCAAAGTATTGTACGAAGACATTTATTGAAGATCAATGGAGGCTTGAGGTCTCCATTTACTTTAGAAAGAGGGGTCTGAAAAGGTTGTTCTTTGTCAGGAGTGTTGTATGCTCTATCCCAGGGGTTCCAAAACTTTTCAGGCCAGGACCCAGAAAAGAAGGCGTCAGAGAGCCGCGGTCCAATGCACATCGTCAGGCTTTTTTTTTTTATTTTTTTTTTGCCAGGCGACCGATTTTTTAAGCCAAATATCACTTCAATCCTATTAAGTTAGTTCAAGTTAGTTATTCATTTATATGTGCTATTTATGAGAGGGCTAACTTGTTGCAAAATAATAATGATAATAATAATAGCCTCATTAAAATACTATTGTTGCTTCGGTTGTTTTCAGCGTTTTATGTGCATAATCTGTTATTTAGTTTGAAATGTTCGTTGAAATAAGTAGATTTTTCGTTTTTGTTTATTTATTAAGTTAATATAAAACCATATAGTCACATTTTAGAATACAATAGAATAGAATTTTAGAATACAACTAGAAACTCTGTCCTGGCTGGATTTGATGAAAATCCGCCTAAAATACATACCTAAGTAAATGGAATATTGCTCCACTTCTACAAGGTCCATTTGCATGTTATTGGTATCTAGGGACATCTATGGACCTCAGTGAATGTATTCCCAGTGTCAGAAATATTGTGTCTATTACTAGGCTTGCTTAAATTGTGATGAAACAAAGGAGAATATGAATTATAATTTTTCTTTGCATCTTTGACAGTGAATAACGTAAGGTTATGTATATAACCAAGTTCTATGAATTATGGTGACGCTCAGCGTCATCTGCACGCACTTCACTTCGTGCACGAGCACTGAATAAGAAATTCCACAATGTACCTTTACATCCCAACATTCGTCTGGCCACACCCCTATCCGCTTACCTTCATAAGCAGGTGTGTGGTCACCTACTCGCCTCCTTCCCAAACTTTCACCACAAGGTGAGATCAAGGGCCGCAGTGGCGTCCTGACGCTGAGCGTCACCATAATTCATAGAACTTGGTTATATACATAACCTTACGTTCTATTTCAGCATGGCTGCCGCTCAGCGTCATCTGCACTACAGGAGCTGAGCGGGAGCCTGAAGCTCGACAAATGTACCCCACTGAGGCCCCCTACAACCATCAGACCGGGGAGGACCGAGCCCCCCGACCCTCCCTAATGGAGGATACCCTCCCTATTGGAGGACGGGAGGGAGACGGATCCGACCGTGCGAAGAGGAACTCAAGCAACTCAACGCACAGGGTGAGCAGATCGTGGCTTGACCCCACGACTACGCACACGCACAACCCACATGCCACCAGGGAACGAACGGAAGGAACAACCCTCGTTACTGCCCCCAAAATCACGGAGTCAAGAGCAAACACAACCCTGTGGCAAGGCCGTAGCAGCGGAGCGCGAAGGAAGACCCAGACCCACTGAAGGGACTGGATCCCCTGGAAAAAGGGGGGCCCGGAGAGGTCAATGACGCCAGGCATCAAGACCCCACCAGGCGGTCACTTAGTCACAACGCCCCCCACATCGCCAGCGTATTCGGATAGGGCCCCTCCAAGAGCGGGCCCTTTCCCCCCAATAGTACACCGCCTGGCACACTGACCCTGCAACCAGCATGGCCGTAAAGCACTCAAAAAAGGTTAACCAACGGAAGCAGGCAGAGCACCGGGGAAACCAGGCAGCAGGCTGTAGACCCGAGCCTGGAGCACTGCGGACGAGACAGGCGCCAAAGGGGTCAACTGAAAACAGCCCCCCCGGCGGAAGGGGCGTATGCTGGCGTTGTTGAGCACCATGACAAAGCCTCCATAAAAAAAAAACACCCAGAGGGGTCGAGGCAGAGAAGGCTGACACGATTGGCAGACGTCATGAACGTGCAGGGGCACACTCAACCGGGTAACTCGGGAGTTGACTCTGCTCCAACACACCAGGGAATCAACCACCCTCTCGGTACACAGACGGTGGCTGTTCCTATAACCCCTCAAGAAAAACTCCAAAACACACCTGCGGGTATACACCAGCTATACCGCAGTACAAGTGTTTCTGTTTCCGAAAAAGGGTTATCCCAGGCCTACGGTTACAACGAAACATTACTTCGGACCGGGCCCGGCGGCTCGGGAAGCACACAGGGTTACCAGAGGAGGTCCAGAAGACCACCCCAACAGCCCCCTCTTCGCCATGCGTGAGACAGGAGCGAAAGAAAGGAGAACCAGCCCCTTATAATAGTGCCAGGTACAAAGTGTACCCAACAAAGGGTCTCCATAACGCCTAACCCCGTGACACCCGGGCCGACCCGGCATTTTTCCCCCTGAAAAAAGCACAAGTCCCTCAGGGTACCAGAACAGCAGATCTGCATCCCCGGCGGACAACGGGTTAACTGACCTGGACCAGCATGACCAGAACCAGTCCCGTGCCCTAACCACACCGACATGCCCACGTAAAGAGGGCGCCACCCAGACGGTCCTATTTATACCGCGCTCAGTGGCCCACCCCAAGGGCGTGAGACCCCTCTACCTATGTTCTGATCTATTCCGTTAACATCCCCCAGATATGAACGAGAATCCGTCGAGACCCAGTAACAGGCTCTCGGAAGAGGAAAAAAACCCCATCCCAGTTGCCCTATAAAAACGCTGTTTTAATAACAAGCAACCAAGGCGTACTAGCCTCCTGCATGATTCTTAACAGAAACACCCCAAGCCAGCACTATGTATGCGTCGGGACCCAAAACATATCAACGGACAGTCTAACCAGACCCCACATTGATCCTTCAAGGCGCCTGGGAGAACGACAAGAAGGTTGTCGTGCTTCATATTCTCCACTCTTTTTTATTCAAAAAGAAAGAAACACCGACTGACATGAATCCCACGTGACGCAGCCGAGGGTACAAATTGTTTACATTTTCACATCCCACCACCCTCACTACAGAGGAGAGACGGAACTCCTCAGCGAGACTTCCCACGTGAGCCATAGATTGAAAAGTCACGGTAACATTGAGTCATGTGACCAACCGACACAAGTTACACGTATATCGAGCGTAGTAGAACAGTAAGTTCCTACGCTCTGCCCCGACAACTTGACAACAACAGACCCTACATACGGGTCTAAACTCATGGAAGCCGTCGTCCAATAGAAACGTGCCTAGTGACGTTTGCTATGACAGGGGGAAACCCAAGACTCAACCGCCTGTGATAGGTGCAGAGTCTGGGAAACCCTTCCCCCCCCCTGCTTGCCAAGCCACCTAACAGCTTGGCCCTGATCGAATGAAAAGAGAGTCCAATAACCCCCCGACCAATCAGAAGAGGGAAGGAGGGGTTTATCCGGTACCCCCTCACAAGCCCAACCCTTGCATACGACAACAACAATAGCCATATGATACCTTCAGTAGCAATGCTAATGAATAGCGCAAGTTAAATCACTGCACGCTAACCACAGACACATCTGTGAACAGGGTTTATAGCAAGACCAAGTTGTGTGTGTGAACCCGACACCCGTATCTATGTTGTAAGACACAGAAAATCTGATAGAGAGAGAGAGCGGCTGAGCCGCGGTACGTTTTCATACGAGCATTACTGCAAACCAACACAATAGTGTTGCAGCTCAATATCACTGTTTAAGCAACAGAGCACACAACTAACCTCTACTGTTATGTGGAGATTCAAGTCGAGGCAGAAAAAAACCTTTTTCAACCGAGTGTAGGCTGCAGGCCTTGCTTAAGCTCTAACATGAAAATAACGTCTAGCCCTCCTATCAACCCATACTAGCGAAAGAGTCACACAATGCATCCCCATCATATGGATGGATGATGGCGCTGCTCCGACCGGCTGCCTCTCTGTTCGCTCCGTCGAGACTGTGTTTACTTTTGTTAATATTTATAGTTTTTAGAGTTTTGTTCGTACCAACTGTTGGTGCATTTAATGTATATGACCGTCAGTCACTCATAGACATTGGATTACGGGAAACTTACCAACTGGATTACTCACTGGATCAGCTTTCCGAACCGCATCAATGGCCTGAAGAAATTCTCCGGAGATCAGGACCAGATCCTTTGTTCCTAGACCCCAGGAACAGAGGAACCAGACGGCGAGGGAAGAGGGCTGGGATCCGTAACAGGCTGAGATCCAGACGCCACCGCACACCACTGCCCAGTATATTACTAGCCAATGTACAATTGACAATAAACTGGATGACATCCGAGCAAGGATTCAATATCAAAGAGACGTTAGGGACTGCAACGTCCTCTGCTTCACCGAGACGTGGTTGACGCCGGACGTCCCAGACCACGCAATTCAACCGGCTGATCACTTCTTTATCCACCGCAAGGACAGATCAGCAGAGTCCGGTAAACAACGTGGAGGAGGTATTGCCTTCATGTTTAACAAAAATTGGAGTGACCCAACTAACGTGAAGGAATTATCCAAACACTGCTCCCCAGAACTGGAATATATAACCATCAAGTGTCGTCCTTTCTTCCTCCCGAGGGAGTTAACGGCGATCGTCCTGGTCGGAGTGTATATTCCACCGCAAGCCAGCAACAAGGTTGCGCTCTCCAGACTACACGACGAGGTAAATAGAATCCAAGAGGCGAATGTTAACGCCGCCATTTTAGTTCTGGGAGATTTCAATAGCGCCAATCTGAGAAAGGTATTGCCTGACTTCTATCAGCATGTGACTTGCAACACCAGAGGCGGTAACATCCTAGATCACTGTTACACGCAATTTAAAGGTGGCTACAAGGCTCATTCTGATAGTGGCTTCGGTAAGTCAGATCACGCATCCATTTTTCTTTCACCAAAGTACAGACAGAGAATTAAAAGTACTCCCGTAGTCTCGCGAGAGGTGCAGAAATGGGATGTGACGTCAGAGGATACGATCCGGTCAGTGTTTCACAACACAGACTGGAATGTGTTCCGCGACACAGATAACATTAATGCCTACACGGAGACAGTGCTGGACTATGTTTGTACTAGGGTGAAAGAAACAATCCCCACTACCAAAATGAAAGTTTACCCAAATCAAAAACCCTGGGTAGACAAATCCGTCCGTGAAGCTCTGAGAGAGCGCACCAAAGCATACAACGACGGCCTAGAGGCAGGCAACATGAATGACCACAAGGTGGCGCGATACAACGTAAGGAGGACAGTGTCAGAGGCCAAACGACGCTACAGGGATAAAATTGAACTCCAGTTTGAACAAGCTGACTCTAGAGCTATGTGGCAGGGGCTCAAAACGATGACAGACTACAAAGGCGCCTCCCTCAAACTGAACAGTGACATCTCCTTAGCAAATGACCTCAATACCTTCTATGCGAGGTTTGATGCTGGTAATAACAACACCAGCTCACAAGCCTCGGCAATGGGGGGGGGGGGGGGTCGGCTGCTGATGGAGGCGCAGTGTTCAGGGTAACAGAGCATGAGGTGAGGCGGACCTTTAAAAAAGTGAATATCAGGAAGGCAGCAGGTCCAGACGGCATCCCCGGCCGCGTCCTAAAAGTCTGTGCCGACCAACTGGCCCCAGTATTCACTGACATATTTAACCTGTCCTTAGAACAGGCTGTCATCCCCACCTGCCTGAAGAAGTCCACTATTATCCCTGTACCCAAAAAATCCAAGCCTGCTTGCCTCAACGACTACCGCCCTGTAGCTCTCACCTCCATAGCCATGAAGTGCTTCGAGAAGCTAGTAAAGGGCTACATCTGCTCCTCCCTCCCCATCAACATGGACCCCCTGCAATTTGCATACCGCCCCAACAGGTCCACGGAGGACGCCATATCCCATGTGCTGCACACAGCAGCATCACACCTGGACAAGAGGCAGGGGAACTATGTGAGAATGCTATTCATCGACTACAGCTCGGCATTCAATACCATAGTCCCCTCCATACTCATAGCCAAGCTCAGGGACCTGGGCTTGGGCTATGACCTCTGCCAGTGGGTCTTGGACTTCCTGACTGGCAGAGCCCAGGTGGTGAGAGCAGGCAACTGCACCTCCTCATCCATCACCCTCAACATAGGGGCCCCCCAGGGCTGTGTTCTGAGTCCCCTCCTCTACTCCCTGTACACACACGACTGTGTGGCTCAGCGGAGTAGCAATACAATCGTCAAATTTGCTGACGACACAGTGGTGGTGGGCCTGATCTCTGCCAACGACGAGAGGGCCTACCTGGAAGAGGTCAAGGTCCTGGCGGGATGGTGCCAGGAAAACAGCCTCTCCCTGAACGTCAGCAAAACAAAGGAGATGATTGTGGACTTCAGGAGGTCGGGGGTCAAGGACTACAGCCCCCTCAGCATCGACGGGGCACCGGTTGAGAGAGTCAACAGCTTTAAGTACCTCGGAGCCTACATATCCGAGGACTTGACATGGACCACACACATTAACAGTGTTGTGAAGAAGGCACGACAACGCCTCTACTTCCTCAGGCGCCTAAGGAAGTTCCAAGTCAGCCAGAAGATCCTTAAGAACTTCTACTCATGTACAATAGAGAGCATCTTGACCGGCAACATCACCTCCTGGTTTGGGAATAGCACTGCACAAGACCAAAGCAGACTACAAAGAGTGACACGTTCAGCCGAACGCACAATTGGAGGGGGGCTCCCCACCCTCCAGAACATTTACTACAAGCGTTGCAAGGGCAAGGCTAAGAGAATCATTAAAGACTCCAGTCACCCGAACAACTGCCTCTTTGAACTGCTGCGGTCAGGCAAGCGATACAGGAGTCTCAAGGCGAGCACAGAAAGACTCAGAAGAAGCTTCTATCCCCAGGCCATCAGGCTGCTAAACGAACAATGAATGAACACTACACAACAACAACCACCAAACGCACATAGCACACACATCCACACGCACACACTCACTTTAAACAAACACACTGTAGCACCCACTCCACACACTTATAGCACACACCCACTTTAAACAAACACACTGTAGCACCCACTCCCCACACTTTATATTTATGGATGAAGGATTGCACTACAACTCGTACACCTTACTGTAAATTGTACCTAAAATTGTACCTCATCCCATTTCTGCTTTGCACTAGATAGTACTGTACATTAGTACACTGCATAGTATTGTGTATTGTATATTATATGGTAACTCAGAACATTGTACATATGTCTATACCGAACACTGTGACCTCATTTTCTTCTTCTAAATTCATGCTATATTATGTTATTATGTTATTTGATACTATCTTGTCTAGCACAGTCTCTGGAGCGTAACAGTAAGAAGCATTTTGTATGAAAGTATTCTGTACTTCTGTATGACAACTATTAAAGAACTTGAGAACTTGAGAACTTGATGTTTGGTGAATAAACACACAGTTTGTTAACAAAAAATACAGTCCCCCTTTAGGAGGGACTCTTTATTTTTCAACAAAAAATCATAGAGGGGCCGGGAAGGGAAACAGGGGGGGACCACAGAGGGAAAAAGTCACTGAAGTCTTAGCGACGCCTGCCACGAGGCGCTTCCCACCCCGTGGAGCCCCGGAGGGACGGTAAACGATCGGCGGCTGGTCTCGCGTCCCTCACATACAACAGACTACTGGTCAAGGAGCCACATTCTGATGTGGCTGATAGCAGGGCATCCCGCCGCCGAGTCGGAGGTTCTAACCCAACATCTGCGGACGAGGAACCCCAAGGAGACATCTCACCCCCCTCCAGTGTTACCTGGACAGGCAGGGGACATGTCTCCACCGGGCCTTTAAATAAGAACCCGTCCGCCTCTATCATGTAGTCCTCTGTCTCCATCGGGCATGTAGAGACCGACGCATCCTCATCTGGCTCCAGCAACTCACCAAAACCAGGCCGTTCGCGTCTGCAAGCCACCATCTTGCGACGGGAGCGAGCTGACACAAAAAGTTTGCGTCTCAAATCCCCCGCAACCAAAGGAGCCGGCCGCCCAACAGCGGACGACTCCCCGGAAGCAGAGGAACCAGAGCCGGAACCAGGCCATTGCACAGGAGACGGCACTGGTGCACCAGCTCCTTGGAGAGGCAAACTACTCATCGGACGCCTACCGGGCGTGGCTGCCGACCACGAGAGAGGCCTCAACCCCGCTCCAAGGAGAAGGAGGCGAGTAGGTGACCACACACCTGCTTATGAAGGTAAGCGAATAGGGGTGTGGCCAGACGAATGTTGGGATGTAAAGGTACATTGTGGAATTTTTTATTCAGTGCTCGTGCACGAAGTGAAGTGCGTGCAGATGACGCTGAGCGGCAGCCATAATGAAATAGAACACCATGTTAAAAATGACCAGACATGAAAAACCTTCTTGAGATCACGTGTACAAAAAATTTAAGGAAATGAATAAAGGGAAGATGATTAAACAGAAGGTTTTGTAGATACAGTACTGAATTCTCCCATCCGGACCAATGCAATTTGAAATATTATTATAGAATATAGAATAGCAGGCCTATACATGACTTTATTATAGCCAATTTGCACATTTATGGATTGGGCCAAATCTTCTCTTTAAAATGGCCAAGTTCAATTTGGATTTAGTATCACCAGGCATGCATGAAGAACAGATAATGAAATCTACTGTATGTACAGTAGGTTTTTTATTCTTGCAAGAGCTCCACCATTTTGAAACTGATTTCAAATCGGATGGTTGCTAAATGCTCAAAATAGGGGAGACAAACTAACTGCGCTCCAATATATGCCATTAACGTTCAGTTTTGTGGTATATAATCCAGAGTAATAAGAGAAATAAAAAATAATAATCAGGAAGTAATTTGCTTGCAGAAAGCTAGAAGCCTTTGGGAAGTGTAGTTTAAAAAAAAACAGCGCTCATTGAAAGCTCTGGATGTCCTCTTCTCAAAATGACTACATTTTCCATCATTCAGCGCGGGCCGCTTATTCAAAATGGCGGATCTCCGCGACCACAACAAACACATTTCAAAAAACTAAAATCTCACTAATAACACTTCTATTGGTAAATAATCATATTGATGAAAATATACATTATGACTGCTGTTGTGACATGGTTATGATGTTTATTCTTGAATACGTTTGGAGAAAAAAAACTATAATTATGTCAGACAGTCTGGAGAGCTTGATTTATGACGTGATGTCATTTGCGATCCGGCCCCGGACCGCACAGGCGGAAGAGGTTAACTCATTCTGCGCCAGCCATTAGACGGAGTGCGTCACCTTGTTTGTAGAGCTATATCTATATTCTATATTATAGCTATGGGGACAATACTATGGTCATTTGACAGTGACTTTCTTCCGGCCAAGATGCAGAAAAGAGATAATTTTTCCATGCATACGTTCGAGAGTTATCCCGTGGTGAATATAAGTATAATTTCAGAGTGGTCTGGGGTAATTCCCGAAAAGGCTGAGTTATAGCCTTATACGTGTATTCTACTACAACGTATAAACGTTGGCGTTTCTTACCTGGACATGCTACTATTCCCAAATCAAATGTATATAATAGGTATTATGTTTCATCATGAATGCATGAAAGGGGGGGGGGGTCGTTTCTGATTCTTTGATTGCCAGTAACGGCATTCGTATTGAACACTAAAAACGCAGCTGGATCGGTATAAAAACATTGCACGATCAAGCTAGAATTGACGTCAGATGTCCCTTACCTGTGATCAAGAGTATTCCAAAAATAATATTCCAATTGTTTGATCGCCATCTGGTCCATCTGATCTCCATCTGGTCCACGACATAACCCACCACAACATATGGATCGGGGGTATTTGACCCGCTTCAATGCAATCGGGACAACTGCACCCGGAGACATTTGAGTGTAACACAGGATCTGGAACAGGGTTTACTGCACTCTCGATACTGCCACCTGGGAGGATCTGGCCGCTACTGCACCACCGGGGTCACAGTATGCCTTCTAATGGCAACATATGGGTCCCCTCACATTGAATAGAATATTAAAAAAGGAAAAAAGGAAAAACTATCAAATAACGAGTATACTCGTTGTTGGCGTTCAAAGGATGGCGCCCAATAACGAGCATAACGAGTGTTCAAAGCTGTGTATAATTATGTGAATGTTACTCTAGCTGCTACTGGTCACATGTGCAGCTGCAGAGTGCTGTGCACGGGAGCCCTGAGTTGAAGCACTTGCATCTCTCTCTGGTTGCAACCTTTCTTACAGGAACACTTTGTCAGTTCCTGACAGCTGGCTGCAATTGGGGGTAATGTTGACCAACATATCTGCCATGTCTCTCCTTTCTGTCAGCAGGACTGCTTGTGTCTGGCATGGAGATGGTAGCCTGGCCCCAGATGATCCCAGCCTGCCTGTGTTGGTGGAATTGAGTTGTACAGAATCTGCTTGCGGGCAACGAGATCCAGTCTTGCCTCGTCCACACCAGTGGCTGTGATTGATATGTCATACATGAGGACAACAAATCTCTCCAGACGTTGCAGATCCAGATCACTAACTGATGTTGGCTGAGATTGGTGAAAATTTCAGAAACCTCATCACAAATGTTCCAAGTCTGCCATGTAGTCTTCTTCCCTTTAACGCGGAAGACAGACATGTTAAAGTTAGAGGTTCTATGTAGGATTGCAAGTAACTGTCTAACTGTATATATAACTGTTTCCACTAGAGGGCGCTCTAGGCGGAGCCACTAATGCTGCCATCAGGTGGTGAGTATTTAAGGAGATGTCTCCTCCCCCTCTACCTCTTTTTCCCCCCTGCCTCTCACTGAGAGGAGAACTCTTGTACTGCTGCTTTACCATGTGAATAATAAACCACGCCAAAGGCTAAAGATAGAAACCATGCCTCTTGACCACATTATTGTCGCCCCATAGCCAGATTCTGTCAACAGGTTATGGGCCCAGATCACGCAGGCGCGAAATAATAAGGGTAGCAAGTTTAGCTGAAGTATAGGCTAGGTTAGCGCCGGGAGCACCGCGTGGCTAGATGCTAGGCCAACAAGAGCTAAAGCTACGCCTACCATCAAACAAGAGGATGGCGACCAAGGGAAGGAGCAAATGGCCCTCATTCAATGGAAAGGCAGAGGATTACGAGCTCTGGGAAGAGCGCATGTTATGCTGCATGCACGGTGTGGGACTGAAGACGACGATCTTGACGGCCCCCACGGGAGACCTGACGGCGGAAGCACAAGCCCTGGACGACAAGCGTAATGCAGATGCATACTGTGAGTTAGCGCCACTGCTCGACGACACAAGCTTGGGGCTGATATTCCGCGACACTAAAGACAAAGGCAGAGAAAGCCTGGGGGTGTTGAGAGAGCATTATATCGGGCAAGGAAGACCCCGAGTCGTGGCCCTCTACATAACACTAACAGCACTGAAGAAGGGGCACACCGAGACTGTGACCAAATACGTCATCATAGCTGAGCAGATCATGATGGCATTGAAGATTGCAGGAGAAGCACCAAGCGATGGGCTAATGATGGCGATGGTGATGAGAGGACTACCGGAGCTGTACAAACCGTTCACACTCCTGGTAACACACGGTTCAGGACATGACGCTGGGAAAGTTCAAGGCCAAGTTACGAAACTTCGAGGCATCAGAAGATACCCACCCAGCCGCCGCAGAGGTGGGAGAGAGGGTGCTGAAGGCCCGAGCGACGCAGAGGGAAAAGACGGCGGAGCTGGCGTGTTGGCGATGCGGAGAGAAAGGCCATCGGAGAGGCGACTGCACAAAGACTGTCTGGTGTAGCTTCTGAAAATCCACGGGGCACACAGACAGAGCGTGCATGAAGAAACATGACCAGAGCGCGCGATACGCGCATGGACAAGATGACGGCCATGGACGAGACGGCGGCTGTGGACAAGATGGCGGTAGCGGACAAGATGGCGGCGACGGTCGACGTGAGACGGATCGAGACGACGCCCGGAGAGTAACGGGACAAGAAGACTTCGCTTTCGGGGCGCGGACAGCGTGCGTCGCCAGGCCGGCGCAGCTGCAGCGGGCCCAGAGAAAGGGACTGATCGTGGACACAGGTGTGTCGTCCCACGTCATCAACGACAGGAGCCAGTTCAAGAACTTTGACAACACTTTCCACCCGGAAAGACACAGCATGGAGCTGGCAGACGGGAAGCGCACCTACGGGTTGGCGCAAGAGAGAGGAGACGCACAGGTATGCCTCACAGACAGTGGGGGGCGCCGGTGTACAGTGACGTTAAAGAACGCTCTCTACGTACCATCGTTCCCACAAGGACTATTCTCTGTAATAGCTGCTACTGCAAACGGTGCCAAAGTATATAAAGGTAAACATTTTCTTGTAGAGCCTGACGATACACGGTTTAACATAAAGATGTACCAGAGAATGTATTATCTGCAAACAGAGTGTAATGACAACAACAAGTGTAATGATAATAATGATATGTGTAGCGTGACGGTCAGTCACGATATTCAGACATGGCATGAGATTATGGGTCATTGTAATTACGAGGATTTACTGAAACTGCAAGCAGTGACAGAAGGCATGCACATTGAAGGTGAAAAGCGTAGACCTGACAAAGAATGTGTAGTGTGCATGTAGCCAATCCAGTAAGCAACGAGTCCATAGGAGGCTTTAGATATGTACAGTCTTTTACAGATGTGTGCACAGGGGCAGTGTTTGTTTACTTTCTCAAAGCAAAGGGTGACACACTCCAGGCCACGGATAAATTCCTGGCAGACGTAACCGAGTTCACAAACAGAGTTCCAATCACTGTTGAGAAGGAACAAGATAAGACACGAGACGTCATGTCCATATTCCCCACACCAGAACGGAGTGGCAGAGAGGGAATGGCGCACTCTTTTCGAAATGGCTAGGTGTAAGCTAGTAGACAGTAACTTACCTAAGAGTCTATGGCATTATGCGGTGCAAGAAGCCGCTTACACCAGAAACAGGTGCATTAATAAGCACACGGGCACCACCCCCGTATACAGCACTGACAGGAAAGAAGTGTAATCTAGCTAGACTGCACCAATTTGGATCAGTGTGTCATGCTTACCTGCAGGACAGGGGAAAGCTTGAGTCCAGATGTGAAAAAGGACTCTTTGTAGGGCACGACAAAGAGAGCCCTGCTTTCCTAGTTTATCATCCCGGTAAAGGGAGAGTGCAGAAATACATGCTAGTCAAGTTTGTCACAAAGACAACATGTGAGAGCGAGACACAGACAGAGGAGCCAGAGCTGGACTCCAGAGTAAGGTGTGAAGAAACAGAGACACCTCAGCCCAGTGTACTTAGCACGGTCGTGCAGACAGACAACCAGCAACCCCCAGAGGGCGATGACGAGGAGCACCCAAGGGTGACGTCACGTGCCCCAAGCAGTGGGAGGTAACCCTCAAGGGAACACAAACCCCCAAAGTATCTGACAGACTATGCCCGGAGAGGAAGTGACGAGGATGACAGTACACTTACCACCATTGATTACTGCTACAGGGTAGTCAGTGGGGTACCTCCGACCTTTAAAGAGGCCATAGTGTCCCCTGAATCAAGTAAATGGGAGAGAGCAAGGGATGAGGAGATGAGGACAACTACACCTTTACTCTAACCAAGTTACCAGAGGGCAGACAGACAGTGGGAGGGAAATGGGTGTATTCAATCAAGGAGGGTATTGAAGGCCACGACAAGTACAAAGTAAGGTTCGTAGCTAATTGCTTAAATGTTGAAAGAGGGTACTCCATGTTTAAATACGGAAGGAGGGTGGCTACACTGCTTAAATGCAGGAGGAGGATACTCCAGGTTTAAATACGGAAGGAGTATATTCCAGGTTTAAATACCTGAGTGGATTCCATGTTTAAATACAGAAATGGATCCCATGTTTAAATACAGAGGTGGATGATTTACCATGTTCTAAATGATTTAATTATGTGGAAAAGATCCTGAAACGTTTTGACTGATGTAAAAGATGTATAGAGAAGCTGTGGGTAGCCTCAGTTGTTTGGCAACATGTTCTCGCCCTGACCTATGTTTTGTAGTGAGTAAAAATTGTCACATCATTTTGCTGACCCCCCCAGAGGAGCATTGGATTACATCAAAACATGTTTTTTGTTATCTCAAAGGTACAGCAGATAAACAGCTGTGTTTCAGAAAGAAGCAGCCCACAGGGGCACTATCAACTTGTGAAGCCGAATGTATGGTTCTAGCTATGACAATGCAGGAATGTGTTTATCTAGAACAACTGCTCGAAGTGATGGACACCTATATATATATATATGAAGACTGTTGTTTATGAGGACAACCAGGGAACCATTGTGATTGCTAGGAACTCTGTGTGCCGACATAGATGTAAACATGTCGATATAAGATATCATTTCATCAGATCTGTCATCAGAGAAGAAAGAATGACACTGATTTATTGTCCAACGGACGACATGGTAGCAGACACTATGAGGAAACCTGTTTCCAAATTGAAATTGAAGAGATTTGCAGAGGTCATGTTTGGTGTGTAAATATTGACTGCTATATTCTTTTTGATGTTCTGAATTGTATTGTTTTCTTTGTAAATTGTTTTTGAAGAAGTTATACAGTGTGCTATACAACCCTAAGTGGGATTGTTAAAGTTAGAGGTTCTATGTAGGATTGCAAGTAACTGTCTAACTATATATAACTGTTTCCACTAGAGGGCGCTCTAGGCGGAGCCACTAATGCTGCCACCAGGTGGCGAGTATTTAAGGAGATGTCTCCTCCCCCTCTACCTCTTTTTCCCACCTGCCTCTCACCGAGAGGAGAACTCTTGTACTGCTGCTTTACCATGTGAATAATAAACCATGCAAACCATAGCAATTGGGGATTATATCAATGTGGTCTGTGTCGTTAATTATCATATTGACTCGTCAGTCTAGTCTCGAGTTCACGAGATCCTCCCTCACTCATCTAAGCTGTTCTGATTTGACAGTTTTGCTGACGTGAATATAGCACTGATTTGCATAACTAACGCCCCCTCTATGGTTGACAGCGACAGCAGAGCGAGTGGAAATATCTTCACTTCCTCAAACAGAGCGAGGCAGAGAGCGCAGAGTGTAACCCGACACTTCCTCAAACAGGGTTTGACTGCGAGGCACACAACCTGTGTAAACGCTCCGTCTGTGTGTTTGAGAGAAGACGGGTCCCTCTCTCTCTCTCTCCATCTCTCTCCCTCCCTCTCTCTCGCTTGTCCGTGGACGAGCGTAAGCGGACAGGCAAGAGAGATGGAGGGAGAGAGATGGAGAGAGAGAGAGAGGGACCTGTCTTCTCTCAAACACACACACGGAGCGTTTACACAGGTTGTGTGTAAGTGCTCCGTGCCTCTGTGTCCCTCTCTCTCTCTGTCTTTCTCTCTCCCTCTCTATCTCTCTCTCTCCCTCGCAGTCGGGAGCACCAGCATATCACTGTAATATCTTTGCGCATGCTCCCACGCGCACGCCCGTATTCCGATCCGTACAATAATATTCACAGGGGTATATATTGTCATTTGAAACAAGTTACCAATGCATTGTCCCGTGGGATTATGCCCCCCTGCGGCGAAATTAATTAGTATCCCCCTCAGTCTCTCTCTATCTCTCTCTGTGCCAGTCGCAGACTGTGTGGATGACTGTCACTCAAAGTGCAAACAACCAGTCACTAAACAACAATCAAATTCACAACTTAGAACACAAGATAGATAGATTTTTTTTAAACTCGCTTGCACCGCAGTCTCACTCGATCCTTGCTCGAAACACACACATGCACAGAGAGAGAGAGAGAGAGAGAGAGAGCAAACGGAAACAAGAGAGAGAAACAAAAGGAATTAAGTGACAGAGAGGTATGTATGGAGGACAGAGAATGACAAAAATTAGAGAGCAGTAGAGAGAGGAAAAGGAGGGGGAGAGTCAGAGAGAGGGGGAAGAAGCGAGATACTCATTGTGTGTGTAGAGGCGTCCTCAGCAGAACCAATCTCTGTAAACTGCTGTAAATCAATACAGAGACAGCTAGCCACACAAGCACTAGGTTGTGTACGTGTATGTGTGGTTATGTGTGTATGTGGTTATGTGTGTGTGTGAGTGTATGTGTGTGGGTTTGTGTGTGTGTGTGGGTGTGTGTGTGTGTGTGTGTGTGTGTGTGTGTGTGTGTGTGTGTGTGTGTGTGTGTGTGTGTGTGTGAGAGAGGAGAGAGAGAGTTTCCGTAGCAAAGGAGTGACAGAAGTATTTGAATTTGATCAGACACCGAATTTATACCATTGAAAATAATTACTTTGAAAATCATGTATCTGAATTGTTTTGATCCGAATTTACCTACAGTATGTAAAAAAAAATTCTGTGTTCAAAATTCGGTGTCAAAAATTCGAATGCAAAATGTCGGTGTTCAAAATTAGATGTAAAAAATTGCGATGCAGCATCATCCGGGCTACCCAGACAGGATAAGCAATCGAGCCTGAATGCAATCAAACTGACTTCTGGCCTATCACTGCACGGCTTTGTCAGTCATGTGATCACAACAACCCGGGAGAAAGATGGCGGAGGGAAGCGGGGCTCCGGTTTGTGCCGTTTATTTTACTAGCAGTGAGGGCTCGACAGCATTTGCATTTCTGTGTTCTGTGTTGCAATAATAGGAACGATGTTACCGCTTTCCTCCCGACGACAAAGAGAAGAGAAGGTGGCTGAAGTTGATACGGTAAGTTTGATCTCAATGATAAACAATAACAGTTAACAGGTAGGCTAAACATGCTAGTGCCAGGCTAGGCTAACATCAGGCTAGGCTAAAATTAGGTACTAGTTAGGTAACGTTAGTTAGCTAAACGTAACGTTAGTTTACAAAACATTACTTGTCTATATAACGTTGAGGCAAAAATTATAAAGTGTGTGTGTGCGTGTGTGTTTTCGTGGACATTGGACCGCAAAGCAGAAAATGCTTTGCCAAATAGTTAGCTGCCCTTCTTTGCCAAACCGAATTTATCACTCTCATTTCCAGAGCTGATAACGTTATTGTTAAGTCGCTATCTTGTGATAGTAACATGGTCGTGGTGTGAATTACCTCTAAATTAAAGTCTTTTTGGATGACACAACAGTAATAAGAAGGATGGCAAGTGTATGATGGCATGTACAATAATGCTGTATATACCCTATATATATCCATATATATATATATATATATATATATATATATATATATATATGTAGCAGTCTGGAAAATATGGTATATTATTCAGAACTGCTGACTGTGTTTATATCCCTTTTTGTACACAAAGACATTCTAACTAGTGTCATTGATTCACACGAACAATGACACAAACGCCCGGTCCAAAGAGCATGTGAATACGGATCATAAATGACAGTATTGATTCATATTTTACAGTGCGTCCCCCTTGTGACTGGCAGGCGGGACCAGCAGGGGGCAGTAGCAGGCAGAGAGTGGCGGAGAGAGCTGAGAGATGATAAAGGGAGGAGCCGAGCGGAAGTCGCTCTCTTCTCGGCAGTGAACTTGACCACGAGAAGTCACGTCTAACGGGGGAGCTCTAGACAGCCCCGTTGCTGACGTTTATGCCGGAGTGCCCCGTGGAACAGTGACGGGTGATAGGAAGTACTGGCTAGT
This sequence comes from Notolepis coatsorum, assembly GCF_963971535.1. NCBI lineage: Eukaryota > Metazoa > Chordata > Actinopteri > Aulopiformes > Paralepididae > Notolepis > Notolepis coatsorum. The sequence continues at coordinate 30,453,705 of NC_140181.1, forward strand.
GGAGACGATATCCTAGCAGTACCAGTGTTATTATATTATGAACATTAAGTGCAGAGTCGGGCACTAAGAGTCGAGTTATACCTAGTTACAGTGAGCGGTATAGGTAGCGTGCGGCTAAGGATCACAGTAGCATTGCTCGTGTTATACCTAGTTACAGTGACGGTATAGTCTGCGTGCCAGAGACGTACGGGACATCCAAGCAGTCTGCCCGGGCGTCAACAGCTGTCTGCACCGGAGAGCAGCAGCACACCTGCTCCAGGCTGCCTGCAGGACACGGGGAGTTCTTTACCACCAGCAGAGTTCGCCCAGCACCAGCTCAGCCAGCACTGCCTCTCTGCTATAGCTCCGCCTGCTAGCACCTGCAGCGCGAGTGTTCGACGCCATCTTGCCACCAGGACGGTGGTGGAGCGGCGCGGCCGCCATTTTGGTAGAGTAAACATTAGGGCTTCGGCGCCCAGGATCCTATCGTACATTACACAGTGTGTCGCAGCCTACGGGCGAAGCTGGTGTTTGCTAACCACAGTGCATAGGGGTACCCCATAAACATTACATGCCGGCATTAGCATAGGGCTTTTGTTTTGGTAATTGTGGGCCCACACGTTTGGTTTTATTTCCTTTTCTTTGAGCGTGATACAATGTGTGTGTAATATTACTTTCCCATCTATTTAACCCTTCCCCTCTTGGGGGTAAACGTAACGCTGCCATATAAGTAAAGCCTAAGAAGAGGTATTATTATTGGTACTAGCCCAGACGTGGGTAAGGAGTCAAGTATATTGAAGTCTACAATATCTGGGTCTATTAACTTTGGGTCTGCAATACCTGAGCCTATACTGTGTGGGTGTACAATATAAGTGTTTGCAAGGTATTGAATTACAACTTGAGTAATAGTAGAACTACCTTCCATGGACCCATTGCTATTAAATATTTGTAGATGACCAGTCTTTAAATAACAGTAAAGGATGTAGATGGGAGTCTTGTGTGTGTGTCTTTCATTATTTCTAACCCTAACCCTAACCCTTTGCTACGGGTAATATATGTAATCGTAACCCCTTGCTATTCTACCTTTTCCATTTCCATTGTAAGGGTTCTGGTCGTCTCACATAAGGGAGGGTACTGCTTGCGGGGGGAACCCAGTTATTTCTCTACCATCCGGTCAGTAGGTGTGGGAGGGAAAAGGGGCAACTGTGGAGGGTGAGGGTGTGTTGGGGAGTACTGCGGACTACTCCAGAGAGAGGGAGGAAGACCAGAGTACCGGACCAGGTTTGTAAACCCTGGGCCTCATTCACCCCCACTACCAGCCTCCAGTTGACGCTCCGGACCCCAAAGACGGAGGTGCAGCTGGCCAGGGTGCTACTGTGTCTCGCTACCTATTGACCGCACCCCACAGTTCCCACGAAGCAGGGATAATCCACCCTGCTACATTTGGCGTCACGAACAGGATCAACATCCTACTCCACTCCCTTGTAAGTGACGACCCAGAGACCTGAGATGTCGGACAACGACACCCCGAAGCCCGAGGCCAAAGCCGGGCTGTCCCGGGTGACGCAAGGAGGTGACTCGCCGGCCCCGCTCAAAGAGGAAGGGATTGAAGCCGAGACGGTGCGGACCTTGACAGCCGAAATGGAGTTCCTAAAGGGTCAACTCCAAGACCAGGCGGAAGCCCTAGACCACCAACACGAACAACTGGAGCAGGCCAGGCACCGAGAGTCGCTTGCCTTGGCCCAGGCCATGATCCAACAGCTTCCCCCAGCGCCCCTCCCGGTGGTGTACGTCCAACGAGAGCGGAAGTGCAGCGAATTTGGAGGTGAACAGGAGAGGGGGGAACTGCCTGTAGAGGACTGGATCCAGGCAATGAGGGCCCATCTCCGTGCCAGTCGAGTGCCCGCGGAGGAACAAGCGGAGGTCGTACAGCTCCACCTCAAAGGCGAGGCGAAGCAGACGGTACGCTTCCTGACGGAGGGAACCGTCCCCGACACGGAAGCCTTGTTCAAGATACTTGAAGAAACCTATGGGGACAAGGTCCCGGTCAGCGTCCGCCTGGGGGAGTTCTTCGACCGAAGACAGGCCGCCGGAGAGACCGTACGCCAGTTCGCCTACGACCTGCAGGAGAGGATCCGTCGCCTACGACGTCGGGCGCCCGCGCTGGTCGCCGACGCCACCGCCCTGCTGCAGGAGCGGTTTGTGGTGGGCCTCAGGGACGATGCCCTGAGGAGAGAAATGCGGAAGTACATGAGGGAGGACGGGACGCGGCCATTTCCCCAGGTACTGCAGGCGGCGATCGATTGGACGGAGGACGAGCTGGTCCACCCCGCCGACAAGGGTCCCCCCCGGGGTTTAGTCCACGCCGCGGCTGGAGAGGGACGGGAGACCCCGCCGAGCGTTGACTCACTGCGGGAGACTATTCGGCAGATCCAGGCGGGAATGGAGCAACTAGGCGTGCGCCAGGAACAACTGGCTCAGACCTTCTCACGGGAGCGCGACGCGAGAACCCCGCCGAGACGAAGACGGCCGGCTGATCTGCTATGCCTGCAATCAGCCGGGCCACATCAGCAGAGAATGCCCCCGCTCGGCCGGCGAGCCACGCCCCGCCTCTACTCCCAACCCCGAAGCTCCGGGCTCGTCAGGGCACCGACCAGGAGCACGAAGGACAGTCGACGCCGTCATAACCGGAGTCGCCGGCGCGGCCACGGAGGGCACCGAGACGCAAGACGCGCAAGGGGAATGCCTCACTCTAGACGTCCAGATCGACGGGGTCGAGACCCGCTGCCTCTTCGACACCGGCGCCGAAGTCACCACCATGTACGAGAGCCACTTTCAAAGACACTTCCCGAAGTCGAAGTTGACCCCCGCCAACTGGATCACTCTCATCGCCGCCAACGGGTTGGAGATCCCAGTGGTGGGGTGTCTCTACGCCGAAGTGAAGTGCCTAGATATGACATTCACGGGGAAATGCATATTCATACTAAAAGACGACCCAGGCCGAGGGGACCTAGGAGACGCTGTCCAGGGACTGCTGGGCATGAACGTGCTCGGCGGAGTAGATGGCCTGTTCGCAGGGATCAAGGGGATGCGGCCGGTGACCCGAAGACGTGTCGAAGCTAGAAGCATCGCCATCCGCCGTGTGGTCGCCGTCCTGGCCCAAGAAGGCCGAGAGTGTACCGCCCCGGGAAAGATGGGGTACGTCAAGGTGGCCGGCAGAGAGTCTGTGGTCATTCCCCCGCACAGCGAAATGGTCGTCTCAGGCCGTTGCGCGACGACAGCAGGGATGCGGCGTCCCGTGATGCTGGAGAACACGCCGAGTGCCAACCTGCCTCCCGGACTATTGGTGGCGAACGTGGTGACCTACGCCCAACAGGGGACAGTGCCTGTGCGGGTGTTGAACCCGACCGACGTCGAGATTGTGCTCCGACCCCGGTCCAGACTGGCAGAGATTCACTGTCCCCGTCAGGTACGGCCCCAGGAGAGGGTGACCGTAGAGGAAGTAGACGGAGGCGTCCGAGTGACGGCGATTGAGACTCGAGCCAGCCCGCCAGAGGCAGAGCCGGACGGGAAGACCCACAGGCTCGCCGTGGACGTACAGGCGAACCTGCAGGATCTCACACCAGCCCAAGTGAGCCGGCTGAATCAAGTATTGGAGAAACACAAGGCGGTGTTCTCCGTTGACGACGGGGACTATGGTTACACAACCACGGTCACACACTACGTCCCCACTGGTGACGCACACCCGGTCAAGCAACGGCACCGCCGAATACCGCCCCACGTGTTCCAAGAAGTAAAGAGACACGTGAATTTGGAGGTGAACAGGAGAGGGGGGAACTGCCTGTAGAGGACTGGATCCAGGCAATGAGGGCCCATCTCCGTGCCAGTCGAGTGCCCGCGGAGGAACAAGCGGAGGTCGTACAGCTCCACCTCAAAGGCGAGGCGAAGCAGACGGTACGCTTCCTGACGGAGGGAACCGTCCCCGACACGGAAGCCTTGTTCAAGATACTTGAAGAAACCTATGGGGACAAGGTCCCGGTCAGCGTCCGCCTGGGGGAGTTCTTCGACCGAAGACAGGCCGCCGGAGAGACCGTACGCCAGTTCGCCTACGACCTGCAGGAGAGGATCCGTCGCCTACGACGTCGGGCGCCCGCGCTGGTCGCCGACGCCACCGCCCTGCTGCAGGAGCGGTTTGTGGTGGGCCTCAGGGACGATGCCCTGAGGAGAGAAATGCGGAAGTACATGAGGGAGGACGGGACGCGGCCATTTCCCCAGGTACTGCAGGCGGCGATCGATTGGACGGAGGACGAGCTGGTCCACCCCGCCGACAAGGGTCCCCCCCGGGGTTTAGTCCACGCCGCGGCTGGAGAGGGACGGGAGACCCCGCCGAGCGTTGACTCACTGCGGGAGACTATTCGGCAGATCCAGGCGGGAATGGAGCAACTAGGCGTGCGCCAGGAACAACTGGCTCAGACCTTCTCACGGGAGCGGGACGCGCCCCGGAGAGGCGCCACCGGACGGCGACGCCGAGACGACGCGACGCGAGAACCCCGCCGAGACGAAGACGGCCGGCTGATCTGCTATGCCTGCAATCAGCCGGGCCACATCAGCAGAGAATGCCCCCGCTCGGCCGGCGAGCCACGCCCCGCCTCTACTCCCAACCCCGAAGCTCCGGGCTCGTCAGGGCACCGACCAGGAGCACGAAGGACAGTCGACGCCGTCATAACCGGAGTCGCCGGCGCGGCCACGGAGGGCACCGAGACGCAAGACGCGCAAGGGGAATGCCTCACTCTAGACGTCCAGATCGACGGGGTCGAGACCCGCTGCCTCTTCGACACCGGCGCCGAAGTCACCACCATGTACGAGAGCCACTTTCAAAGACACTTCCCGAAGTCGAAGTTGACCCCCGCCAACTGGATCACTCTCATCGCCGCCAACGGGTTGGAGATCCCAGTGGTGGGGTGTCTCTACGCCGAAGTGAAGTGCCTAGATATGACATTCACGGGGAAATGCATATTCATACTAAAAGACGACCCAGGCCGAGGGGACCTAGGAGACGCTGTCCAGGGACTGCTGGGCATGAACGTGCTCGGCGGAGTAGATGGCCTGTTCGCAGGGATCAAGGGGATGCGGCCGGTGACCCGAAGACGTGTCGAAGCTAGAAGCATCGCCATCCGCCGTGTGGTCGCCGTCCTGGCCCAAGAAGGCCGAGAGTGTACCGCCCCGGGAAAGATGGGGTACGTCAAGGTGGCCGGCAGAGAGTCTGTGGTCATTCCCCCGCACAGCGAAATGGTCGTCTCAGGCCGTTGCGCGACGACAGCAGGGATGCGGCGTCCCGTGATGCTGGAGAACACGCCGAGTGCCAACCTGCCTCCCGGACTATTGGTGGCGAACGTGGTGACCTACGCCCAACAGGGGACAGTGCCTGTGCGGGTGTTGAACCCGACCGACGTCGAGATTGTGCTCCGACCCCGGTCCAGACTGGCAGAGATTCACTGTCCCCGTCAGGTACGGCCCCAGGAGAGGGTGACCGTAGAGGAAGTAGACGGAGGCGTCCGAGTGACGGCGATTGAGACTCGAGCCAGCCCGCCAGAGGCAGAGCCGGACGGGAAGACCCACAGGCTCGCCGTGGACGTACAGGCGAACCTGCAGGATCTCACACCAGCCCAAGTGAGCCGGCTGAATCAAGTATTGGAGAAACACAAGGCGGTGTTCTCCGTTGACGACGGGGACTATGGTTACACAACCACGGTCACACACTACGTCCCCACTGGTGACGCACACCCGGTCAAGCAACGGCACCGCCGAATACCGCCCCACGTGTTCCAAGAAGTAAAGAGACACGTGCAAGATCTGGTGAACCTGGGTGTCCTGGTAGAGAGCTGCAGTCCGTGGGCGTCACCAGCCGTGATCGTCATAAAGAAAGACGGCTCCGTGCGGTTCTGCTGCGATTACCGCCGCCTAAATAACGTGACACACCGGGATGCCTACCCCCTACCTCGTATCGAGGAGTCCCTAGACGCCTTGGGGCAAGCCAAGATCTTCTCCTCGCTCGATCTCACCGCCGGCTACTTCCAGGTGGCGGTGAAAGAGGAAGACCAAGAGAAGACGGCTGTCACGACGCCCTTCGGCCTCTACCAGTGGACTCGTATGCCCTTCGGACTGTGTAACGCACCAGCGACGTTCCAGCGGTTGATGACCGCCGTGCTGGGGGACCTGGCCTTCGACGTCCTACTCGTCTACCTAGACGACGTCTTGGTGTTCGCCAGCGACTTCGAGAGCCACTGTCAGAAGCTGGACCTGGTGTTTGGACGGCTTCGGGAGCATGGACTCAAGCTCAAGCCCCGGAAGTGCTTCCTTCTGAAGACCGAAGTCAAGTTCCTGGGACACGTGGTCTCCACGGCCGGCATACAGGTCGACACCGACAAAGTGAAGGCGTTGGAGGACTGGCCGGCGCCGCGCTCGGCGAAGGAAGTGAGGCAGGTGATCGGGTTCCTGTCCTATTATCGGCGGTTCGTGCCCCACTTCGCCCAGGTGGCCCAGCCACTGCACGCCCTGATGGGGAAAGAAAAAAAGGGGTTCGCCAAGGGCCGGCCCGAGGCCTTCAAGTGGACGCCGCAGTGTCAGACGGCCTTCGACCATCTGCGGCAGTGCCTCTTGACACCCCCGGTGCTGGCCTACCCCGACCTCCAGCTCCCCTTCATAGTGACCACCGACGGGAGTTACTTGGGACTGGGAGCGGTACTCAGTCAGAAACAGGAGGGCGTAGAGCGAGTCATCGCCTTTGCGAGCCGAGGCCTGCGTGGGTCCGAAAGGAATGACCAAAATTATAGTGCGTTCAAGCTGGAACTCCTCGCCCTGAAGTGGGCGGTCACCGAGAAGTTCAGAGACCTCTTGATGTACGCCCAGTTCACCGTGATCACCGACCACAACCCGTTGAGACACCTCGGCACGGCCAACCTGGGAGCAGTGGAGCAGCGGTGGAACGCTCAGCTCGCGGAGTATGACTTCGTGGTGCACTACAAACCTGGTCGACTCAACCAGAACGCAGACGCTCTGTCTCGCATGCCGATGCGATCAGAACCTGAAGTGGAAGACACTGAGAAAGACTTCCTAATGATAGCCGCGGCTGGCACCCACACCCGTCAGGGTCTCCAGGAACGGGCCGCTCCATTGTCCGTCCCCGCCCCAGTCGCCCGCGAGGGCTACGTCGTGGTCCCAGCGGAGGAAGTGCGGGCCCTGCTGTGCCCTGGGAGACCGACAGAGACGCGGGAGGTCTCGAGTGTCGGCGCACGACGGATAGCGGCACAGAAGGGGAACAGCGGATATGACTGGGCGGAAATGCGGCAGCTCCAGGCGGACGATCCCGAGTTGGGTCCGGTGTGGCGGGCGGTGACACAGGGGGTCCCCCCCACTAAGGTACAGCTGAAGGAAGGAGACCCGAAACTCCGCAAGTTATACGGGCAGTGGGAACGACTCCGTCTGCATCAGCAAGTGCTGTTTCGGCGCGTAAGCGATCCCCGGGATGGAGAGGAGGTTCTCCAGCTGGTGGTGCCCACAGCCCTGCGAAGGAGGATCTACGAGACCCAGCACGAAGACGCGGGACACTACGGGGGACAGGGGACGGTGGTCCTGATGAGGCGAGGTTACTACTGGATCGGAATGGCAGAAGAGGTGAAGCAATGGGTGAAGCGATGCAAGCGATGTGCATTAGCCCGCGACGTGTTCCCTAAAGCCCAGGCCCAGATGACCTGCACTAACGTGACGGCACCCATGGAGGTCCTGGCCATGGACTTCACCGTGTTGGAGAGGTCGGTGGGTGGCTACGAGAACGTACTGGTGCTGACCGATATGTTTACCAGATTCACTATTGCCGTACCGACCAAAGACCAGACTGCGAAGACCACCGCCGCTGCCATCATCAAGTACTGGTTCGTGTACTACGGTTGCCCTGCCCGACTCCATGCCGATCAAGGGCGAAATTTCGAGTCGAGCGTCATCAAGGAGCTCTGCCGACTGTATGGGATTTCAAAGAGCCGCACCACGCCCTACCATCCCCAGGGGAATGGGCAGTGCGAGAGATTCAATCGGACAATGCACGACATGCTGCGTAGTCTGCCCGCAGAGAAGAAGCGGGACTGGAAGGAGCACCTACCCGAGTTGGTACTTACATACAATTGCCACGAACACTCCTCCACTGGATACTCTCCCTTCTACCTGCTCTTCGGGAGGGACGCTAGGATGCCCCGAGATGTCCTAGGGGGCAGAGACGTCATTGAGGAGGGGGCGGCAGACCTAGATGAGTGGGTGCAGAGTCACCACGAGCGACTAAAGGCCGCCGCGGAGGCCGCTGAGGCCACGGCGAAGCAGGCATCCCATCGACGCAAGAGAATTTACGACAGGAAGAGCAGAGGTGCACTCCTGCGGGCCGGAGACCGGGTCCTGATACGCGACCACCGAATCCGGGGCCGTAATAAGATACAAGACAAGTGGGAGCCTACGTCATATGTGGTGGTTAAGCAGAGCCACGAAGGGACGCCCGTGTTCACGGTCAGGCCCGAAGCAGGGGGTCCAGAAAGGACCGTGCATCGAGACCAGCTCAAGACCTGTCCCTTCCCGGCTTCTGACCCGGAAGTGCGGGGGAGGGCCCCTCGACAGATTCCGGTGGCACCGCGGAGCTCGTCCGAATCAGACATCGGAGGTGCTTTCGGGCACCGGCGGGAACCGCATCCTAGGGCGTGTAACCACCCCGGTCCCCTGCGGGACGCCCCTGAGGAGGCCGTAAGCGCCGAGTCAGAGGTGGAGTCGACCCCTTCAGGAGAGGAGGGGGAAGGCGGCGGAGACGGAGTCGAAGAGGAGGCCGCGGGCGGTCCATCGATGGCCCCGGAGGGTGAGGCCGTGGTCCAGGACCCGCCGACAGACACTGAGGAATCCGACACGGAATCGGAGGCGGGGGAGGTGGAACCCCCCAGAGTGGAGGCCGCTCGGCCCCAGAGGAGCACCAGAGGTCGGCTACCCGCTCGGTATCGCCAGGACTACGTGCTCAAGAGCGTGTTCGCGGAACAGTGTGTCCAACTCCTGAGGGAGTGTGTAAAACTGTTGGCATAATGTGTAATTGTCAACCGATGTGTGAAACTGTTGGTCTCAGGACCGTTTTCATGCATGCGTTTGTTTTTGTTGTTTTGTTGTTAACTTGCAGAGGACTTAGCAAGTTCAAAGTGGGGGGAAATGTAGCAGTCTGGAAAATATGGTATATTATTCAGAACTGCTGACTGTGTTTATATCCCTTTTTGTACACAAAGACATTCTAACTAGTGTCATTGATTCACACGAACAATGACACAAACGCCCGGTCCAAAGAGCATGTGAATACGGATCATAAATGACAGTATTGATTCATATTTTACAGTGCGTCCCCCTTGTGACTGGCAGGCGGGACCAGCAGGGGGCAGTAGCAGACAGAGAGTGGCGGAGAGAGCTGAGAGATGATAAAGGGAGGAGCCGAGCGGAAGTCGCTCTCTTCTCGGCAGTGAACTTGACCACGAGAAGTCACGTCTAACGGGGGAGCTCTAGACAGCCCCGTTGCTGACGTTTATGCTGGAGTGCCCCGTGGAACAGTGACGGGTGATAGGAAGTACTGGCTAGTGGAGACGATATCCTAGCAGTACCAGTGTTATGATATTATGAACATTAAGTGCAGAGTCGGGCACTAAGAGTCGAGTTATACCTAGTTACAGTGAGCGGTATAGGTAGCGTGCGGCTAAGGATCACAGTAGCATTGCTCGTGTTATACCTAGTTACAGTGACGGTATAGTCTGCGTGCCAGAGACGTACGGGACATCCAAGCAGTCTGCCCGGGCGTCAACAGCTGTCTGCACCGGAGAGCAGCAGCACACCTGCTCCAGGCTGCCTGCAGGACACGGGGAGTTCTTTACCACCAGCAGAGTTCGCCCAGCACCAGCTCAGCCAGCACTGCCTCTCTGCTATAGCTCCGCCTGCTAGCACCTGCGGCGCGAGTGTTCGACGCCATCTTGCCACCAGGACGGTGGTGGAGCGGCGCGGCCGCCATTTTGGTAGAGTAAACATTAGGGCTTCGGCGCCCAGGATCCTATCGTACATTACACAGTGTGTCGCAGCCTACGGGCGAAGCTGGTGTTTGCTAACCACAGTGCATAGGGGTACCCCATAAACATTACATGCCGGCATTAGCATAGGGCTTTTGTTTTGGTAATTGTGGGCCCACACGTTTGGTTTTATTTCCTTTTCTTTGAGCGTGATACAATGTGTGTGTAATATTACTTTCCCATCTATTTAACCCTTCCCCTCTTGGGGGTAAACGTAACGCTGCCATATAAGTAAAGCCTAAGAAGAGGTATTATTATTGGTACTAGCCCAGACGTGGGTAAGGAGTCAAGTATATTGAAGTCTACAATATCTGGGTCTATTAACTTTGGGTCTGCAATACCTGAGCCTATACTGTGTGGGTGTACAATATAAGTGTTTGCAAGGTATTGAATTACAACTTGAGTAATAGTAGAACTACCTTCCATGGACCCATTGCTATTAAATATTTGTAGATGACCAGTCTTTAAATAACAGTAAAGGATGTAGATGGGAGTCTTGTGTGTGTGTCTTTCATTATTTCTAACCCTAACCCTAACCCTTTGCTACGGGTAATATATGTAATCGTAACCCCTTGCTATTCTACCTTTTCCATTTCCATTGTAAGGGTTCTGGTCGTCTCACATAAGGGAGGGTACTGCTTGCGGGGGGAACCCAGTTATTTCTCTACCATCCGGTCAGTAGGTGTGGGAGGGAAAAGGGGCAACTGTGGAGGGTGAGGGTGTGTTGGGGAGTACTGCGGACTACTCCAGAGAGAGGGAGGAAGACCAGAGTACCGGACCAGGTTTGTAAACCCTGGGCCTCATTCACCCCCACTACCAGCCTCCAGTTGACGCTCCGGACCCCAAAGACGGAGGTGCAGCTGGCCAGGGTGCTACTGTGTCTCGCTACCTATTGACCGCACACCACAGTTCCCACGAAGCAGGGATAATCCACCCTGCTACATATATATATATATGTGTCTGTACATACCTGCATATAATCCTTTTACATATCTGTCGATACTATCTATATATGTACATATCCCTTACCTACTCTTACTAGTTATGCTGCTGGCCAGTATGAATACTACCATAGTGTCTTTATACCTGTATCAATGTACATAATAATACTACAACTCTGTTAGCATTATTACTCAGTAGTACTGATTTATATATTTTAAACAATATAATGAATTAAAGTTTTGTTTTATTTGTCACATATAAGGTACATGTACATTACAGTGAAACACTTCTTCTGTATGAGCCTCCTGATATTGTGCTTCATACAGTTTACAATTTATTTTCTTTTTGCAGGCATGATGACTTCACCCCAAACTGTAACTCACGGGTCTGTGGGTGGCTATAGTTAAAGGGGAACTATCTTACTATTCCTTTCACTATTCATTGTTTTGTATTTCTAATCAAGTACTCTAAAGCAGCATTTTTCCACTTCAAGATTTCAAGCTGTTTTGGGCTGGGCTCCACCCATAAGCGATTTGAGTGACAGTCACCCACAGTCTGCACTGGCAGACCGAGAGAGATATAGAGAGATTGAGGGGGATACTAATTAATTTCGCAGCGGGGGGGCATAATCCCATGGGACAATGCATTGGTAACTGTTTCAAATGACAATATATAACCCTGTGAATATTATTGCACGGATCGGAATATGGGCGCGCGCAATGATATTTTGACAGTGATATGCGAGTGGAGAAGCCCCATCCCCGCGCGCCGGTCAGGAGGTTGTGTGTAAATGCGTGTGTTTCTTTATCTGTATCTCTCTCTCTCCCTCTCTCTCTTTCCCTCTCTATCTCTCTCTCTCTCCCCCTCTCTATCTGTCTCTCTCTCTCCCTCTCTCTCGCTCGCTCGTTCTCTGCTGTCTCTGTCGGCACCCACGCAACCCGTTTGAGGAAGTGACGGTATTTGGGCGGCTAAGTGGCGCAGTGGGCAAGGCGCTCGCCACTAACGCAAAAGATGCTGGGTTCGAGCCCAGCTCTCGGCGTTGCTTCCGGCTTGGCTGGTTGTTCATACTAATACAATTGGCAGTATTAGGGGGTGGGAAAGCCGGTGGGTGGGGATCGGACGTTGTGGACAGCGACTCCTACAGGTCGGTTGGTGCGCCTGTACAGCAGAATCAGGAAGCAACGGGGGCAGCGTGAGCCTCCCACGCGTTACTCCTCGCCGCTGAGAGATCGCGCTGTACAGGTGAAAAGATGCGACAGCTGCCTCCTTGTGTACCGGAGGGGACACGTGATGCAAGGCTTGTTCCACATTGCAGCCGACCAGTGGGAGGCATGGTCTAACAACGTTCGAGACAGGGGAGGGTAGAATTGGATAATATGAAATTGGGATGAGAGAAAAATTGAAAAATGGGGAGAAAAAAGTAGATAAAAAAAGGAAGTATAGGTATTTCCACTCGCTCTGTTGTTGAGCAAATGGTTTCGCTACAAACATAGAGGGGGCAGGCATTATTATGCAGATGAGAATTGTTTGATGTCAAAGATAAGCTAAGTTTCAGATGACTCAATTCAGTGAGGGAGAATATTGAGAATTAGAGACATAGACCCCATTAACTCATTGGGCGCCATTCACGAGAAAAGTCGGGTTAACTCGCCATCGCTTGAGTGCCAATCATGAGAAAAGTCGGGTTTTAATCGCTATTTTTTTTATTCGCTATTGCCATTCATAATTCATCTGGGCAGCCTGTGCATACTGTTCTGAATGTATCTGAGCTGGCAGACGGTCAATACCGCCCTCTAACGCCTCCGGCCGCTATTGCACTCCATTTGAAACAATGTAGTTTGTTTTCTGGGCCGAGCTGAGCCATGCAGGCGGGGTTTAAATACTCCGGCAGGACAAGCGCTTACAACGATGCATCAACTAGCCCCCCCCCCCCCTCGTTCATATGCAATGCCGGACCTCCGCGACCAGTACTTGGAATGGCGATCAGATAATTGGATTTTCTTTTGCATTACATCAGAGACAAGGTAAGGACACTATATATCCAATCTTGCGTTGATCTGATATATTAATTTCTCCCGCAATCGACGTTGTGTGTGTGCTGTTTACCGTTGGTGGCGAGGGCGCGCCTCATGGGTGCATGAGGAGACATAATAACGATAATCTAGTGTTGATTTCAGGAAGATTCGATAATCGGGCGAAAAATGACAACGTGATAACTGGATTTCACTAAAGGGCAATTTTCGCGTCTTTTCCTGTGATTACTCAGAATAACCCAAACTATACTCTTATTCACCACGGTATAAAACGGAAATGTACGGATGAAAAAACAATCTGTTTTATGCATGTTGACTGGAAGCAACTCACTGACAATCGACGGGTGTATTAGCACTCGCAAGTTTGACTTTCTCCCCATTGAACAAAGCGATGGCATTCTACCCAGAAGATAAACAACGACCCCTAGCGCTGAATGAGTTAATATAAACCCACATAGCTAGAAAACAATGCTAAACACTGGAAAAGGCCATTTATAAGATAGTTCCCCTTTAAAGTATTCAACGACATGACAGCTGTGGTTGATAACCTACTTGAATGCTTAACAGTGGACATTTGCAAGGAAAATAGTAAAATGTCATCATTACCTGTATATATAGGACACCAGGTACAAGCATTGAAACCTTCAGACTGGATGGAAAGCATGTTTTTAAAGAAGAGTAACAAAGCTGTGTTCATCTGCGTGTGCGTGTGCGTGTGCGTGTGCGTGCGTGCGTGCGTGCGTGCGTGCATGCATGTATATGGAGCTTTGGAGAGTACAGGCTCTAGTGCCAAGATCATTTTCCTAAACATTGTAAATTAGCCCAAGTGTGTTTCCTGCTGCAATGTTTGCTGATACAACAGCTGATAGGAAATAAACTTGGGTCCAAGCTGTTCCCTAGCAACGCAATTCTAAAGGCATATTCCTCTGCTGACACACAGTTTTACCCTCCTCCTGTGTGTGTGTGTGTGTGTGTGTGTGTGTGTGTGTGTGTGTGTGTCAGTGGGTTTGTGCATGTGTGCGTGTGTGTGTGGGGGGGGGGGGTATGCATGTGTGTGTGTGTGTGTGTGTGTGTGTGTGTGTGTGTGTGTGTGTGTGTGTGTGTGCGTGCGTGCATGCATGTATATGGAGCTTTGGAGAGTACAGGCTCTAGTGCCAATATCATTTTCCTAAACATTGTAAATTAGCCCAAGTGTGTTTTTCCTGCTGCAATGTTTGCTGATACAACAGCTGATAGGAAATAAACTTGGGTCCAAGCTGTTCCCTAGCAACGCAATTCTAAAGGCATATTCCTCTGCTGACACACAGTTTTACCCCCCTCCTGTCTGTGTGTGTGTGTGTGTGTGTGTGTGTGTGTGTGTGTGTGTGTGTGTGTGTGTGTGTGTGTGTGTGTGTGTGTGTGTGTCAGTGGGTTTGTGCATGTGTGTGTGTGTGTGTGTGTGTGTGGGGGGGGGGGTTATGCATGTGTGTGTGTGTGTGTGTGTGTGTGTGTGTGCATTTGTGACAGATCACCACAGACTCCTGTGTTTACATTCCATAAACCAGAGTAATGGCCTTCTGCTGACACCAGATCCATGGGTTAATAGAAGCCTGACACAAGGAAAATGCCTACTGTATGTCCTTGTCATGAGGAAAGTATATACTCTACATCTTTATCATGAGGAAAAGACCTACCTTACATCCTTGTCATGAGGAAAATACCTACCTTACATCCTTATCATGAGGAAAAGACCTACCTTACATCCTTGTCATGAGGAAAATACCTACCTTACATCCTTGTCATGAGGAAAAGACCTACCTTACATCCTTGTCATGAGGAAAAGACCTACCCTGCATCCTTACCATGAAGAAAATACCTACCCTGCATCCTTATCATGAAGAAAATACCTACCCTACATCATTGTCATGAGGAAAACGTGTTGTTCCACAATAAATAGTTAGCACTAATGTCGCGGGTGGGGGTATGTGTGTGTCTGTGTGTATTCATGGAGCGGTGGGATTTACCCATGGGAGTTCCCTCTCTTGCGTTACAGGCTGTGCCGTTGGAGGAAGCTGATTGGCTGGCTGGCGCATAGGGGCGGTGCCCTGGAACCCCGCGAACTCGCTCAAAAGGGAGGCGAGTATTGTCAGCTGGGGGCGAGACACAGAAGGACGAGACCCGGAGCAGAGGAGGAAATAGAAACCCGAGGACGCCGACTGGTGATATTGCTGGTACACACGGCGCTATTGCTGCTTCCTTGAACGAAAACGGGAGTCGAGAGGACGGTAACAGAGGACGCGGGGCTGTAGGAGTACGAGGACACGCGACTCTTTTGTGTTTGTACTTTTCCTCCAGTGGAACCAGTTCATATCGGCGACTGCGACCGCAGTGGAAACGGGTGGAGCTTCAGACCGGAGAGACATTATCGCCACACCGGGCGCCGTGAGTAAAGAACGCAAGACAGTAGAATACGTGCCTGACAAGCGAACTGTTTCCAGAGTGGTAAATGAAGACATAGACGAACAGTGACTGCATTGGAATTAGGAATAATATTAGTAGCGTGAATTTGAAGATTATCGGAACGGCATACAGTAAAGCCAGTAAAACTGTCGAAGACTTGAACCTAGTATTGTGGATTCTCCAACCTCTGTGAACTACCTTTCTCTCTTTTCTAAATCATATGGAGGATATCTAATCCATTGTGCATTGTGACGAACCCGTGAACGGGGGGACCTTGCTCTTACTGACTGTGCCTTTCATTGCAGGCGGGAGGACATTATTGCACGCCTGGTGCTTGGAGTGCCAAAACACCCCAGTACAGACAGAACAGTTTTTAGCCCGAAGGCGGGAGGGGCTACGGGAGCGGAAGGAGGTGGCATCCTTCCGGCCCTCACCTTCCGGCCCTGGTCATACTTAAAACCTTTGTTTTTAGTGTTTGTCAACTCAGCGCTTCCACTGCCCAAACCTAGGCTAGGGTATGAGAGGAGTATTCTAGGCCTAGGCCCTACCCCTAGCGGTGAGCAGCCCGTGCTATTTTATCCCAGCCCCCTTAGTTACTGTGTGAACACTTAGTGTGTATTTATCTACCTATATTCTCCCTAATCATTTGCCGTGGCTCCCCGAGGGATGGTGTGATATCGATACCTATTTTCAGGCTGTTTACAGTGAACCGTGTGGTGTAGTGTGATTCTAAGTTAACGTTTGATAGTCATAGACCCGTGTGCAGGGCAGACCCTTTTTCCTTCACGTGTGTAGTGTCTCAGGGGCGGGGATAGGTGGCGTGGGTGGGAGTAACAGTCTGGGGGTGCGTTTACGGGGCATTGAGCGCTTCCTCCTTTTAACTACCCTAGGCTTAGGAGGCGTGGGTATTTTAATCTAGTCTAATAGTGTTTAGGTAGGTTTATAAATTTGTATCTTATGTATTAAAGTATTGCCTGTTTTTCTTAAATACCATTATGTAATAAAGTATTGCTTGTTTTTGCTAAACATTCTCTCCTTGTCTGTCTGTGGTCCTGGGGAATCTGTTGTGGTAGTTCAGCTGAGCTCTTTGGAAAGTACACCTGTGCGCTTGCACTTCCTAGCTGTAGACTGGGGTGCTTTTCATTGGGGTCTGGTGACACTAACTTGAGGCCTGGCCTAGTATTATGGTATTTTAGTCAGTGGTTAGTTTCTTTTTTTTTTGTATCCACTTTTTCTCCCATTTTCTATATTTTCTCCCATCCCAATTTCGTATCATCCAATTCAACCCTCCCCTGTCACGAACGCTGTTTCTTGCCTCCCACAAGCCGGCTGCAATGTGGACTAAGTCATACATAGCACAAGTCCCCTCCGGTACTTGAGGTAACAGCAGTCGCATCTTTTCACCTGCGCAGCTCGATCTCTCAGTGGCGAGGAGTAACGCGTGGGAGGCTCACGCTGCCCCCGACACTTCCTGATTCTACTGCGCAGGCGCACCAACCAACCTGTAGGAGTCGCTGTCCACAACGCCCGATCCCCACCCATCAGTTTCCCACCCCCTAATACGGCCAATGTGTATTAGTACGGACGACCAGCTAAACTGAAAGCAAATGTGGAGCGCTGGGCTCGAACAGCCGAGCCCAGCGTCTCCAGATTTTGTGGCGAGCGCCTTGCCCACTACGCCACGTAGCCGCCCATAGTGGTTAGTTTCTTTTATAAACTGTGCCTTGGGAGGATTCAGTGGAGGAAGCGTATGAAAGGAAAAAGCTTAGACATGTGGACTTGGCAGCAGAAACTGAACAGTGAGGATGGATAGCTAGGGTTTTTCCAGTGGAAGTAGGATGCAGAGGATTTATAGCACGCTTGACTTCATCATTATTGGGAGAGTTGGGGATTTGTGGGCGGAGTTTGCAAAAAGCTGTAAATGGGATGTCGGAAGAAGCATTGAAAGGCTGTCAGTGGATTTGGTTGAGGAGAAATAATGTTAGCTGGGGGCCAAAGTAAACAAGGGTAAGCGTATTCCTTTTGTTCTCTGTTGTTGCTGTTTCATGTGTGATATTGGTATCAGGAATAATTGTATTTCTGACATAGGATAACATAGGGAGGTTCGGCGTGTGGATATCATGGAAAAAGTGGAGCTAGTGTAAACTACTAATGCACTTCAAATCCACTAGGTTACACTATCATGGAGGGTTGGTGGTTCTGGGATGCTGGAACTAACTGTTGAGCCTTCCTGAGGTGTTGTGGGCCTCTTCGATCGAGACGTGAGAGATTGCAACATTATGTGTTTCACGGAGACATGGCTGAAGGCAACAACTCCAGATCACATCATCTCTCCGTCTGATTCCTTCTCCGTCTTCCGAGCGGACCGTACAGAAGAATCCGGTAAGAGCATTGGCGGGGGACTCTGTCTTCTGACCAACAATAACTGGGTAAACCCGAAGGAAGTAAAGATACTTTCCCGTTCATGCTCGCCGGACCTTGAACATCTGTCCATACAATGTCGCCCGTGTTACCTCCCCCGAGAATTCACCGCCATTATGACGGCAGTGTACATCCCTCCACAAGCAGATAGCGCCAGGGCCCTGGCGGATCTACAGGGACATCTAAACAAGCAACAGATCAAGCACCCAGACGCAGAAATGATCATAGCCGGCGACTTCAACCAGGCGAATCTGAAGAAGGTGATGCCAAACTTCTTTCAGCACATCGCTTGCACCACCAGGGGAGGAAATATGCTTGATCATTGTTACACCCCGTTTAGAACCGGTTACAAGGCAATACCAGCCCCTCCATTAGCTGGTTCAACAAGCACATCGGATCACGACGCCATCTTGCTTATCCCTGCATACCGGCAGAGATCAGAGGCCACACTACAGGACGCACTCGATGACGTCGACTGGGGAATGCTTCAAGCGAGCTCCAGTGACGTCAGTGAGTTTGCTGATGTTGTTGTCAGTTTCATAACAACACTAGCCAATAGCATTGTACCCACAAAAATGGTTCGGATCTTCCCGAACCAGAAACCGTGGGTTGACAATACTATCCGAGTGGCCCTGAAGCGTGAATACTTTTGGCAACCAACATGCCCTTCTGCGTTGCTCTGATTGGCCAGCGATCGGCCAGCCCTCTACGCTCGTTTTCCTCCTACGCCGGTAACGCGCGAATGCGCATTTCCCGCTGGTGTACAGCTGAGAGCTCCAGCATAGCTATGTCCGCGAGCTAGGCGCAAGCCAGAGTAAAACACAGTTTTCAATCAATCAATCAATCAATAATAACATTAACATGACTCTCGTTGTGTCTATTCTGCTAACGCTACCTCTCATTGCTTTTTTAAAGATACATTTTTTGGCGTTTTATCGCTTTATTTCTACTGGGCAGTCCAGTAGGGAGAGACAGACGAGGAATGGGAGACAGAGTGGGGGGAAGACATTCGGGAAATAACGACGGGTTCGGGAATCGAACCCGGGTCGCCCGTGTCGCGGCTGAGCGCGCTATGTGGTTCGCCACTGGGGCGCCCCTCCCTCCTCTCATTGCTTTAACGTTACCTAGGCTCTCGTGTCTATCTGCTAACGTTAATGTTAGCATTAGCATTAGGCTAACAAGCTGTAACGGCACCAGTCTCGCGTCTATCTGCTAACGTTAGCATTAGGTAATAACCGGTTTAAAATGGATGGTGATTACCTCACGTTGTGTCTATTCTACTAGCATTAACCATTAGTTACTAGTACAAACAATCAATAGCGAGTTATATTGATCACGCTATGTACGATAGCCATGCTAAAACGCTAGCACAACATTAGCACCTAACCTAACAACAAGCTTAACAAGTCAGCGATCTTTTTGTGAGACTAAACTCTCCGCTCGGTGGCAAATTGTGTTGATGTCGGTTTTGTTTCATCAATAAATGAGGCAGAATACACAGTGACTATATCCTTTTTTGTTTATTGCACTTGTTCCTGCTGCAAATTAAATCCTATGCGAGACATTAAAGATGGCGGCTTTCTGTTTTTGTGGAGAGCCTCCAACGAGTGACACGTCTCTCTTCTGACCAATCAGTGGTCTGCAGTGTTTCACATGACTTTTCTTTTTTTAAAACTTCATTTTTTAGCGTTTATCGCTTTTTCTGGTCAAGCATGACCGACAGAAACAGGTTGAATGGGATATAGATCAGTGGAAGACACTCTGAGAAAATACGGCGAGTCCGGGAGTCGAACTCGTGTACCCCAGATCCGTGACGAGCACGGTTGTCCCCGACGCCGAAATAGCGCCGAGATACGCGGTGAGCTACGGGAGCTCCCCTCACATGACTTTTCTGGTACCACAACATGCCTTTCGCGTTGCTCTGATTGGCCAGCGATCGGCCAGCCCTCTACGCTCGTTTTCCCCCTACGCCGGTAACGCGCGCATGCGCATTATCGCTGGCCAATCAGAGCAACGCGGAAGGGCATGTTGGTTGCCGAAAGTATTCACGCGGCCCTGAATGCTCGCACCACTGCTTATAACCTAGGCAGAGCGTCAGGAAATATGGATGAGTATAAGGCTACAGTCTATACTCTGCGCAAGGCCGTAAAGCTTGCTAAGAGGACATACGCTGGCAAGATGGAGGCACAAATGGCCCAGAACGACACAAGACGTTTATGGCGAGGACTACGGACGATAACTGACTACAAAGTCAGCGCCCCCTCAATCGGGAGTGCCGACGCCTCTCTCGCGGATCAACTCAACTCCTTCTATGCGAACAGTGGCGACGCTAGCTCACCGGCTAACGACGTCACTGACCCACCGGCCGTCGTGGAGGGGGGGGCATCCGCGGCGGGGGGGGGGGGGGGGGGGGGGGCACTCTCATTGACGGAACACAGTGTGAGAAGAGCATTTATGCAGGTGAACACCCGGAAAGCAACTGGCCCAGATGGGATAACAGGACGGATACTTAAGTCCTGTGCTAACCAGCTAGCCCCAGTGTTCACCACCATATTCAGTCTATCCCTGGCTAAGTCCGTGGTCCCTGCCTGCTTCAAGGTGTCCACTATAATCCCGGTACCAAAAAGATCCTCCCCAGCAGGTCTTAATGACTACAGACCGGTGGCACTCACCTCTGTGGTCATGAAATGTTTTGAGAGGCTGGTTAAGGATTACATTTGTGCCTCCCTCCCCAGTGATATGGACCCTTTGCAATTTGCATACAGGTCAAACAGATCCACTGGCGATGCGGTCTCTCAGGTACTACACAACACCCTCTCTCACCTAGACAGCCAGAAGGGGGGCTATGTGAGACTGTTGTCCATTGACTATAGCTCAGCGTTCAACATCATAGTCCCCACCAGACTGGTGGACAAGCTGATCGAGCTGGGTCTGAGCTCCGCTCTGAGTGCCTGGATACTGGACTTTCTGAGTGAAAGGCCTCAGGTGGTCAGGGTGGGGGGTCAGACCTCCAACACCATCACCCTGAGTATCGGGTCCCCCCAGGGCTGTTTTCTGAGCCCCCTGCTGTATTCACTCTACACACATGACTGTGTGGCCAGGTTCAGCTCCAACTCCATAGTGAAGTTTGCGGACGACACAGTGGTGGTGGGGCTGATCTCTGAAAACGACGAGAAGGCCTACCGGGAGGAGGTTGATGTACTGGCACGCTGGTGTCAGGACAACAGCCTGCTCCTGAACATTGGTAAAACCAAGGAGCTGATTGTGGATTTTAGGAGAACACAGCAGGGGACACACACACCACTGTGGATAAACGGGGCTACCATGGACAGAGTGAGCAGCTTTAAGAACCTGGGGGTCCACATCTCAGAGGACCTGACATGGACAAGACACATAGACTCAGTCGTAAAAAGGCGAAGCAGCGCCTCTACCACCTGAGACAGTTAAGGAAGTTCAGAGTATCGGGGAAGATACTCCAGTCCTTCTACTCCGGAGCTGTAGAGAGCATCTTGACTGGAAACATCACTGCCTGGTATGGAAACAGCAAGGCACAGGACACCTCCCCCACCCAGGACTTGGCTTGTGCACTCCCCCCCACCTTCCACCCCCCTCCCACTCCCCCCCCCCCCCCTACAGCCCTGTAACAACCCCAACCCACTCCCCCCTCCTTCCGTAAATGGCGCTGCCTATGACGGCTGCCAGTCTGTTTGCGGTGGTGAATATGCATATGTTTGTCTCAAGGCTCTGTACCATTATTACTATCTAAAATGTAATAATTGTGGAATATTACTGTAATGAGCTGTATGTGTATGATCCAAGCGTCCTATGATCCTCATAGGAGCATAACAGAAAAAAGCATTCCATGTGAAGGTATTCTGTATCTTTGCATGTCAACTAATAAAGAAACTTGAACTTGAACTTGAACTTGACAAGAAGGCCCTACAGAGAGTGGTGCGCTCAGCTGAGCGTACTACGGGTATTGCACTACCACGCTTGCAGGTCTTATATAACAAGAGGTGCAAATCCAGAGCCTGCAGAATAATGAAAGACCCTCACCACCCCAACAACAGCCTGTTCAAGCTGCTGTGGTCAGGCAAACGCCTGCGCATCACCAGCAACTAGGACAGAGAGACTTCGGCTCAGCTTCTTCCCCCAGGCCATCAGAGTCTTGAACACTGAACTCTCCACACACAAGCACACATGAGCACACACACAACACACATACTGCATACGCTCACACACTAACAGACACTTTAGCACAAACACACGCTGCACACTCACACACTCAACGGTCACTTTACACAATGAAAAGGTCACAAAAAAAAAAAAATGGGAGTGGTTCGTGTATAGTAAATAGATGGATATAGCAAGATAGCATAAGGATATATAGTATAACTGTATATTGTATAGTATTGTATAGTAGTGTACATAAGACCCAGTGCCTTATCCCTAGCTATCACTGTATTGCACTATCGCAGGACCTTAGCATGTCTTACCATGCTTTTTGTAAACTTTATGTACATTATACCTGTTATGTCTCATTCTATGTCTCATTCTTATTTTTATTACTTGTATTATTGCACAATTGCTGCGGGCATGACCACCAGCATTTCACTGTATGTGTTACGGTTCAAGGTAGGAGTTGAGTTCCAATAGTAGAAGGTAATAAGGAGACGGAGATGTGGTTGCTCTTCTCAAAATGCGTGTTCTTTTTATTATCAGAATCACTAGAGCAAGATACTGTAACAATAACAAAACAGAAGCCAGGCTTCAACTGAGGGTATATTAACACATCCACCGCCGGAAACGGCTTACGACGTGTTTCAAGGTCATGCGAATTCCGCCATTCTATGGCGTACAACGTTATTGAGATAATATTTCATTTTTTCGCCATGGTATTCATAATTCCCTCACTGAGCCTGGTCTGATACAGTGGGAGCCTGGACAACAGTGCAACGCTTCAATACCGCCGCCTGGTGGATGATCGGGCAAGTTACCAAACCGGAAATGGATCGAGTCGATCTCCGTGCATCTGGGAAATGCGTCCGGCAGTCACATATTGTTGTGGGACTCTAGACACACATCCGTGTATATGGATCGCTGCCATAACTCAATAATCGATATGATTTGGGCGTTTATTTCGCCATACAAACCGGAAATGGATCTAGTCGATCCACGTCAAATAAGTGGGATCTTTTTCCTCCAGTCTCATCGGTCAAACTCCCAGCAAACCACATGCAGCAATTAGTGACAGCAAACCACAGGTGACAGTCAATCAGTGTTAATTACAGAGAACAGGGTGACATACTCCAGAATGGCGGTAGGGTTTCCAGTCCTGGGAGAGGACAGAAACCCAGAACGTTACAGTACCTCCCCCCGATGAACGGCACCTGACGTTCACCTAGGGGCCTCGGGATACAGCCGACGTAAATAAGGCTGTGAACTAAGATATCCCTTTGAGGCACCCAGGAACGCTCTTCTACCCTGTACCCCTCCCAATCCACCAATAACTGAAACCCCCTACCCCTCCGCCTACAACCTAGGATCCTCTGCACCGTGTAGACAGTTTGACCATCAAGGATGCGGGGCGGAGGAACCGCGGGAAGTGGCGGGGACAAGGCCGATGAGAGGAATGGCTTCAACAGGGACACATGGAACGTCGGATGAACCCGCATGGAAGCTGGAAGCAGCAACCTGTAGGCCACAGGGTTCACCCGACGAACCACTTTAACACTTTGGTCGCCAAAAACGCCTTACCACGTCATTCCCCGCCATGCTCATTCTGCCAAAGACGCCGTACCACATCTTTGAGATCAATATTTCAAAAATCTGTGATCGCAATCATATTTCTCCCCCGGAGACTTGAGATCTACTGTTGATCCCCTCTCAACTCTCCAACGGTTCAAGAGCGCCATCTGGTGGCGGATCGGCGGATCGCCCAAACCGGAAACGGAAGCTAGTGCTCATTCCAATTTGGTCCGATCACTCGCTAATAGTCCCAGGACTCGAGCTAGACACAATGGATAGCAATCCGTTACCAATAACTCGATAAACAACATGATTTGGACGTATATACTATTATACAACCTGGAGATGGATCGCATATTTCTACATCCCATAATAGGAATATTTCTGCTCCACGCTCATCGCCCAACGCTACGAGGAAGCTACGGTAAGTTTCAGCGTTATTCTTTAACGTGTTCGATACAGACTGCTCTAATGATCATATCACCCACACTAGATGAATCATCTAACGTTGGCCACGGAATTATAAACGACCCCCCCCCCCCCCCCCCATCCGGTCAACATCAGATGATAAGTAGTAACTTCTAGAAGCACGTCCATTTGAAATCTTTTATCTCGCACAGATCGCTATCAAACTGTATTTGATCATCAATATAATGCATTTAGGGCTATAAATCACGTTCTGGAGAATGCTGCAGAAAACGATAAAAACATACTTATACTTTAGACCGTATTTTAGTATGAATATGTGAATGAAAAAGTATAACGTTGCTACACCCTGAACAATAGATACTTGACGTTGAATGGGCCATAGTAATGTCAATTTAGCAATACAATTTAAAAATGTATAGCCCTGCAAAGAAGGGGCAAATAGAGCTGGTGTGGGATGGTTTATTATGAATATAAGCCTGGCGACCAAAGTGTTAAAGGGGCCTATGAAGCGAGGAGCCAGCTTCCTGGATTCCACCCGGAGAGGGAGATCACGGGTGCAAAGCCAAACCCGCTGCCCAGGACGGAAAACCGGAGCCGGACGACACTTGCGGTTAGGCTGCCCCTGAGCCTTAACAGAGGCCTTCTGTAGCGCCGTCCGAACCCGGTTCCACGTCCCGCGACAGTGAGCCACGTGGGCCTGGACCGACGGCACCACTTTTCGGGGAAAAGAGGAGGTTGAAAACCATACTGACACTGAAAGGGAGACATACCTGTAGAGGAGGAGAGGAGGGTATTATGTTAACGTTAGATAATGTACCAAATTAAACGTTTTCCGCTGCTATAAACGTTGCACTTTTATTTTGAAAACCCCAGAACGGAAGTCATTATATTTGCTTTACTGACCGTCCCGTTCTGTGTTAGCTCCGGTTAGCTACGTGCAGTAGTTAGTATTATATTATCAATACCAGCCATTGGATTACTGTTTTCTAAATTGGGGAGGCTTTTAATCGTCAAGGTAAGAGGATTTTAAGTCATGGTATCCATAAACTTCAATCGGTTCGGATCCTTTGAATTAATGAGAATGTCCACAAACACGGCTTCACGTAGAAATCACTGGCTGCACGCCTCTACGAGTGCTTAGGCAAAAAAATTTGCTTAGAAAACGTAATTGTCTAATTCAAGTATTTTTTTTTCTCCACGTGGTAAATACACAGGTCACAACATGTTTACATGAACGTTTTGGAGTTGTATTTGGAGTGTATTTGGTGACTGTATACACTGTAAGGGAACGTCAGGCTATTGTCCCCCCCCACTTCCAGTGATGAAGCTAAGCTACGCTAACGGGGCGACTGTTCCCAAAGCTAAATGCACACACAGAGACAAAAAAGGTATGTATCTTCTTGTCTAACTCCAGGGAAGATGTTAAATAAGCTAATTTCCCAAAATGTTGGAGTTTTCCTTTAAGTTAATTCAATTAAAGAAATTGTAACTACAATATTGTATCTACAATTACATTTAAAACATTGTTTTTTTTAGCATTTATCGCTTTTCTGGTCAAGCATGACCGACAGAAACAGGTTGAAATGGGATGTAGAGCAGGGGAAGACATTCTGAGAAATGACGGCGGGTCCGGGAATCGAACTTGTGTCCCCCAGATCCGTGACGAGCACGGTTTTCCCCGACGCAGAAATAGCGCCGAGATAAAACTAAAACTAGTAATTTCCTATACAAACATGATTCCTACTATTTATGCATAATAATCATCTGTTCTGTGCGACCGCGAGGGAACATGTATGCGCGTGCGCGGGAGCGTGCGTGCACGTGGCGTCCAGGCAGTTCTGATATTACGACTGCATCTCTGGCCGCCACAAAGGAACGCATATCCCCCTCCTCTGTAGGCCACCAGAACCTCCTACGGATAAACTCCAGGGTTCTGGCGGCCCCTGATGGGTTTAGTTCATTAATCTAGTACAATATCTTATGTATCTGAGCACCCACCCATTGTCTCACCACGATGCAGGCTGTAGTGGCTGTGTGTCTCCCTTCACACACACTTACACACCCACATAGATTTATGACCTCAAACTCTCGATGGCCTGGCTTGAACTGTCATGAGAACTGTCACGAAGAACACGAACGATCAGATGAAGTGCCTGGACTCTTCAGGACCCGGTGACCCTTGACCAAGTGCTGGGTCAGACCGGTAAACTAGTTAACCATGCCGCTGAGATGGCCCCCTCACCGCGTCTCAGAAAACATCCATTAACTCTTGCACTTAGACACACACACACCACACAGACAAGCACACACACACCACACACACACAAACAGATACATATACACACACACACCCCTCCCCTTCTCTCTCTGTGCAAGAGGGTATAAATGTCATGTGATGTGTGTATTCATTCTGATGCTGGTGCGAGGGGCTGAGCCTGCGGGCTGCAAGAGAGTTCTCTTCTCTGTGTGATCCAATAAAGACTCCGTTTGAGATAGAACTTTGTCGCCTGTGAATCTTTGGTCAGCTGGTCCATAACTATATCAATTCAAGGACTTACGAGGGATGGAAATCCCTAACACCCCAGGGTGGCCGGTGAGGGAGGAGGTATGTGCCCACTGCAGCAGTCGCGAGCGTGCAGCCTTGGGCACATACATCCGCCCCGGAGGACACCCACCGGGATCGGGCTCCCGTGCCAGAGCCGATCTTCCCACCCTATCTATGCCCCATGACACGGGAGCCAAAATAAGGGCCTGTGGAATAATAGGATGGGGCTTCTCCTCCCGGTCCGGGGGGTCAAACTGGCGTGACAGAGCGTCAGGCTTGACGTTCTTTGAACCGGGCCGGTAGGAGATGGAAAATCTAAATCGAGTGAAGAATAACGCCCACCTGGCCTGGCGAGCGTTAAGGCGTTTAGCCCCCTGGATGTAAGCTAATTTCTTATGATCAGTCCAAACAATGAAAGGGTGTGCCGCCCCCTCCAACCAATGTCTCCATTCCTCCAGTGCCAATTTGATTGCCAACAACTCCCGATCACCCACGTCGTAGTTGCGCTCGGCCGAAGACAGCCGGCGCGGGAAAAAACGCAAGTATGCACTTTCCCGTCCTTTAAGCATCTCTGAGAGATCACCCCCCACCCCCACACACGCGATATCAGAGACATCCACCTCCACTATAAACAGAGCCTCCGAATCGTGGCGGATCAGTACAGGGGCGGAGGTAAACCGACGTTTGAGGTTGCGAAAGGCTGACTCTGCCCGAGGCGACCATTCAAAGCCAGGGAGAGTGGCCTTAGTGAGAACTGTCAGAGGATTGGCTAAGGCGCTAAAAATGCGAATAAAACGCCTGTAAAAATGTGCAAAGCCCAATATATATATCGTGTTTCGAATCCATGCTTAAAGGACCAACCCACGGATATCTCTGTGGCAAGGTTGTTTTGGCTTTTATTCCATTTTAATAACCTATTCAAGGTCGCCGAGCTGCACTGCAGATGTACCCTACTCTTTGAATTCGAAAAAGTGCATTACCGGCCAGATCCTCTTAGGGGCGCTGTATTGATAATGCAGTGTTCCCTGTGGCAGAAGTTGTCTTTTTTTCTGGATTTCTAATGTAGTTTTCTACTCACCTGAAGCGATCCCTATAGCCTGTTGCACGGAATACGTTTTGGATCGCAGATTTCACTATGCAATAAGGGAATATATCATCAGCCAATGGACATATCGATCTACCAGATGGCGATCGATAACTGGGAAATGGTCTGGGGGATCCAACCGGCTCATGGTAAGATCTTTTTCACGTAAATTACATGCTGATCAGGGCTTGTTATGATACTCAACCAGCCGATCAGCGTATGTGGCTACTGAGATGAACACGGTTATTGGTAATCAATAATCAGAAACGACGTCCCCCGCCCCCCCCGCCCCCTTTCATGCATTCATGCTTGAGGATCGTACCGATCATATGCAGTTTGAGTTTTAACTGTAGCTTCTCTATAACCGAAATGCCATTGGATATAACATTAGTAGCTATTAGCCCTTTATTCAGCCTTCCAGGAAATATACTAGACCAAATCCCGTATAACGCTTATATTCAAGACACTATAAAATGAGAACGTATTGATGAATTTCTTTTTTCTTTAAGCCATTTTGAAGGGACGGTTTATGGTCTCAATTGACAATGCGAATGGACAGATAGCAATACTATAGATTTAGCTCTACAAACAGCCCCACGGACTGTGCAAGTATGCTGGCCGTCTACAGTGATTTTAGACGCATCCAAATGGCCGCCAATGTGTTAACAAATAGCTGATGCTTGAGGAGACGCTGTAGCACCTGACAAACGTGCTGTTGGTGTTGCACCATGTGAGGGACCAAACAGCTTAGACATGAGGAGTCGTAGGTAGAGTGCTCAAAGGAAGGTTTATTTTTCCCAAAAATATAAATACAGGGAACAAAAAACACAAAGAAATGCAACAATTACAAATAACCATTACCAAACTATAAAAAGCTGTTCTTGGGCCCAGCAGAACTCGGGTCAACTTAAACAGAACAAACTAAAAATACCTAACACAAATATCAACTGAACCAAACAAAACTGACCTCCAGACTGAGACAAGAGGGAGGTATTGATCAAACCAATACAGACACATGGGGAAAGACAAATCATCAATAATAAATTACATTAACCTTAATCATCTATCATTTATAATTAACAGTTTGTTTGAAGAATACTATGTATTTATGTAGGGTTACAATAACTGAGTCAAGCTAAAACATACATAAATCATAGTAGAACATCATTGTCTAATTAACCCCCCCCCCTCTTCTCAGGGAGTTGGCATCTCCCAGCAAGCCTCTCCTGGGCCCTCATTTATCAACAATTCTTAGAAAGTGTTCTATCTTTGTTCTTAAGCACATAAAAAAAACGGGATTTATCACACGTGCGTACACAGGTCGTACGCACACCTGTCTTGATAAATATCACATTGATCCTACGCTGCAGCTCGTGCACGGTTTTATGTATTTGCATATAGCACCGCCCGTAATTAACCATATACGGTAATGGAACACCCCCATGAAATGTGGAAAAGTGGACTAAGCCGAGGGAAGCGTGTTATGGAGAAATATGCAGGCTGACAGACATGTACATGTACGGTGATGTCGGATATGATATCTATTAACTTAAAGGGGAACTATTTTACTATTTCTTTCACTATTTGGGCACTTTTACACAATTCCTGTGAGTCTATGGAACACCTGTAATTTTTTATTTCTTTTTCATTGTTTTGTATTTCTAATCAAGTCCTCAAAAACAGCATTTTTCTACCTCAAGATCTCGAGCCGTTTTGAGCCTGGGCTCCAACCACTGTGTGCAGCTCATCATGTACCTGGTGCCACACAGCCACATTATCATGCAGCGGTGTCTCTGACATCACAAATCAGCACATTTTAAGATTACTCAGTTCAGTGAGGGTGAATATTGTGAGAGGAGAATTGGAAGAATGCGCCAATATGAGAATTAGAGACATAGATCATATTAATATAAGTTCACATAGCTAGGAAACAATGCTAAACACTCAAAAAGGCCATTTATAAGATAGTTCCCCTTTAAAGACCATATTAACTAATAAAGACCGTGCTGGAATATGACTGCCTTTTTCCGTTTTGTTCGATTAATACCCAGGGATTATAGTTATCCTCAATTTTATTCCAAATCACGACGGATTTTCCGTAAATTTTCTACCTGCTGCATATAATTTGTAGATGCATACAATCTATTTTGATGTCGGTATTGGGTAGCCTATATAAACAATAATACGAGAGCATACAAGAACAATGAATCTCACTGCCATGTATGATGTAGCCTATACGCCATGTCCTGCCTATATGTGATCAATACAAACTTGCACTTGAATTCCATCATGTCTGTGTGCGGGAGCTCACAAGGCTGTTGTCACAATGTAAATAAGAACGTGCACTGAAAAGTTACAGTATGTAGTTGGTTGATTATTTGTATGACAGTCAGTAAGCCCTTGCAAAATGTTTCAGTTTTATTTAATGAATTGAAAACATGCAGCATGCCTTTACTCCCGGCAGCAACAACATTTATCAGGCAAATGCCCATCACTGAGTGGAATCCCTTTCTATTCACATAACTGCATTTGTGATGGAGCTTTGACAGCTACATGGGTGGTACAGTAACAGCTATTGCTCGATCCATCTACAATATCACGATGGACCGTGCCATGTATAGCCTGCCTATGTGATCAATAAAAATGCGAACTTGAATCCCATCATCATATTCATATGTTGTGTCTGTCCACTATGTTTATTACTTTGTTATTTTGTTATCCCCCCCCCCTATCTATGTAAAGCGACATTGGGTCTCTTGAAAGACGCTATATAAAATGAAGCTATTATTGTTATTATTATTATTATTATTATTATTATTATTATTATTATTATTATTATTATTATTATTATTATTATTATTATTATAATAATAATAATTATTATTATTATTATCACGTCTGTGCGCGGAGCTCAAAAAATTTAATAAAAAGACTGTCTTTTACTTTTAGTCTCAGTGAAGTTTCAACGGAGCGAGGTAATCTATTCTAACCAACAAATTGAAGTAGAAAGCATTTAGTTGTGGCCAATCTTATTTTGGAAACATGACACAAAATAATAGTATGTCGCTTTTTATTTGAAACAATATTTAATCGCGTTTGGAGGTGGGTGTTCTGCGTCTGCCCCCCGTGCCAAACAAGCAGGCCAACCTATTGTTCGTGCGTGAGCCCGTTATAATTACACTACTGTCGCTATTTTACAATGAACTATAATGAATTACGGGTCATATGTTGAACACGCCAGTGTTGGAAGTAATGCACGGAAGCTTATTTCCGCGTTGCAGACATGCAGGCTTCATATTCTACCACCGGGCGTCAGCTACGCATGCTCTGAGCTGTTTGTAGATATACGCACAAAGTCAAGCACAAGTTCAATTTGATAAGTCCCACACTTTGCTTAGAAATGATCGTACGCAGGGGTTACGCACATATCTGTGCGTACGCAACGTTGATAAATGAGGGCCCTGGTATTTAAATCCAGCCTCTTCCAATTACTGGTCCTTTGCCAGTTGCCACCAGGAAGAGCAGAGCACCACCCAGAATACCAAACAAACATGTAAGACAAAGAAACAGCATGAGCAAATACAAACTAATGATAAATGAACAATTATGATAAACAATGTAAACTAAGTGTGCACTAACTTAGGACCTTGTAATATATAATAATGCAAATAAAGATGGAAGTATGGTATATGAAACAATAATAATGTGTGGTGTCATTATTTGATTTGTGTATGGGTATAATGGATGTTAACAATGCATAAGGACTAAATGAAAAGAAAGGGAGTGTAGTGAGGGAGTGTAGTGGTTACCGACATTAGTGCTGATGTGCGGCAAGTGGTGTGGCCGTCACACACCATATCGCGGGAAAAAATTTGGATATCGTCTAAGTACACAAAGACTGACACCCCAATTAAATCCCACAGCACGTCGTTAACAAGGGCTTGGAAAACTGCCGGAGCATTAGCTAAACCAAAGGGCATAACTAAGTACTCATAATGCCCGTTGGAAGAGGGGAGGAGAGTACTGAAAGACATGAAGAGGGAAGAAAGAGGTCAAGGGAGAAATAAGAGGGGGAGAGCAAGAGAGGGGAGAAAGAGAGGGTGAGACAGTTGTATGAAGGATAGAGAGAGAGAGATAGGAGAGTGGATGAAGGGAGGTATACAGATATGGAGGCAGAAGATGGAGAGAGAGAGAGAGAGCGAGAGATAGAGTTTCTGAGGTTGTTTTCTTTGCAACAGATTTTCACAGTTTCCCCCCGTGGTCAGTCCCACGGCACAAAAGGCATTGCTTTCCGTCGTTGCCAGAGGACACAAATGTGGTAAGAATGCAGCAATGCGCCCCACTGCTTTCACATGATATCAAGACCTCTCCGTCTATGTGTGGCCTTGGCCCATGGTGTCTGTCCACACAGTGGGGAAAGTCTGTTGAGTTTCTCTAATGTAACTGATATGATGGTGGATGTGCAGGTTGGATGGATGTGTAAGTTGGATGGATGGATGTGTAGGTTGGATGGATGTGTAGGTTGGATGGATGTGTAAGTTGGATGGATGTGTAGGTTGGATGGATATGTAGGTTGGATGGATGGATGCGTAGTGTGGATGGATGGATGTGTAGGTTGGATGGATTGATTTGTAGGTTGGATGGATGTGTAGGTTGGATGGATGGATGTGTAGCATGGATGGATGTGTAGGTTGGATGGATGTGTAGCATGGATGGATGTGTAGGTTGGTTGGATGGATGGATGTGTAGGTTGGATGGATTGATGTGTATGTTGGATAGATGGATGTATAGGTTGGATGGATGTGTTGGATGGATGTGTTGAAAGAATGTGTTTTTTCTATCTGTATTACAGCTTGAGGGTCACTTAACTGTGACCAGATAAAAAGAGTGTAAAAAAAAACCTGCTCCCACTAGAGAATAATCTGTCATCCGAGTCTATCAAGGTTTATGGCCTGCTGGCTACAGCCTCGACGACAGTGAATTTGGATTAATTCCTGGTTCCATTAAATCACTATAATTAGAGACTGCAGTATAATCAATGCTTTTGTATTCAACCCTGGTGACATCACTGTAGAGTATGTTATTGTCAAACAGGGGTCTCAAACTCAATTTACCTGGGGGCCGCTGGAGGTAGAGTCTGGGTGAGGCTGGGCCGCATCAAATATTATATATATATGATTTTTTTTGGTGCAAAATCAACTCTGCCTCTCTTTGTTAACTACAACAAGCAATGCTGTTTGTTATTTAAGATGAGGTCGGACTCGGCACTGACAGATGTGTTCATTGTGCTGCTTTTATGAAGCCTCAAATGACGGCTTACAATATTTCATGAAAGTATTTTGTTTGTCTAAGATTTAAAAGGGTTTCAACTTTACAGCACTGACAAAGTTGAACAAAGTGCTGTACAAGTCCCACAAGATTAAAAAAACATTTTTTAATTTAAATATATATTTTTTTACTTTGATGTCAAGTAGGGGGCCGCAAAATATCATCCAGCGGGCCGCAATTGGCCCGCGGGCCGCGAGTTTGAGACCCCTAAACACTTTGAATGTTAAGCGATTGCAAGTACACACCCTTACACACACACACACACACACACACACACACACACACACACACATAAATACACGTAGTACACACATGCCACAGACACACACTTTCACAGATTCACACTGTCTTTTAGTTTGTTTTTCAGATTTTGCTTTCGTTTCACTGTTTTCTTGACTATGCACCAGTGTTCATTTAGTCAACGAAAATAATGACTAAATATGGTCGTCAACAAAGCTTTTTCCCCCGACGACAACGAGACGTGATGTCACGTTATTGTAGATCATGTGACACTAACGTGACTAAATTATGTACTTTACAAAAACCATGACGAATTCTCTCTTAATTTATGTTGACTAAAGCAAGATGAGACAAAATTATTATAGAATAATTTTTAGAATAATTCACGTTATTATTTCAGCATTTTCCATTTCCGTTTCCGCTTATGGCCCACTGAAAGCCAAGCTACACAAGGCTAAAAACCGTGTCCCAGGTCTCTCTTGACTACAACTTATACCAATAACCATGAACGGAATCTGTTACTCTCTCAACACTTCTGCGGCAGCCGAAGAGTTCTACCAAAAGAACATAGCATTTAAGACGACGCAGGCTAAAGAGGATGGCTAGGCTGCGAGAAGAGCTAATAGCCTGGAACCTATATCCCAGACACAGGCTTGCTCTCCCCCGTAGATACTCTTTCGTCTGTGTACACCCACTACTATCAACATTACACATGGATACAACAAGGACAAGACCACGTTCACTTAAAAAGGTAATGTTGGTATGAAAAGAAAAGACACAGACGAGTACTAACTAACTAAGTGAGATGGACCCTACTAGTATGAGTTGTTAATGAATCCCTTTAGCGCTTGAAGCGCACTAAAACATCGTAATGACTTTTTATTTTTCATATAATGTTGGGTACATGCTCAGTAGAGGTAGAACGCTCCCAGTCTTAGGGGCTGTGATATTTTGTTAGCACACTTTATGCACATAGAAGTGCAGTGGCAGGTTCGTTAAGCTAATGTTGTTAGCCGAATGCTCTGATGGAGGCCGCCATTTTAAACGTGACATGCATTATTGTCCAATTATCTAGCAGTCTCAGTCAATGAGTCAACTAGATCAGGGGTTCCCAAACTTTTCAGGCCAGGACCCAGAAAATAAGGCGTCAGAGAGCCGCGGCCCAATGCACATCGTCAGGCTTTTTTTTTTTTCTTTTTTTTTGCCAGGTGACCGATTTTTTAAGCCAAATATCACTTCAATCCTATTAAGTTAGTTCAAGTTAGTTATTCATTTATATGTGCTATTTATGAGAGGGCTAACTTGTTGCAAAATAATAATGATAATAATAATAGCCTCATTAAAATACTATTGTTGCTTCAGTTGTTTTCAGCGTTTTATGTGCATAATCTGTTATTTAGTTTGAAATGTTCGTTGAAATAAGTAGATTTTTCGTTTTTGTTTATTTATTAAGTTAATATAAAACCATATAGTCACATTTTAGAATACAATAGAATAGAATTTTAGAATACAACTAGAAACACTGTCCTGGCCTGCTTCTAAGTTCAGTGGCCTGACAAAAAAAAATTAAAATTAAAAATTAAAAAGAAATTTAAAAAAATATTTTTATTTGATTTTTTTAATCATCTCGCGGCCCACCCGTGGCTGCTCGCGGCCAACCTTTGGGTCGCGACCCCGACTTTGGGAACCACTGAACTAGATGTCCCCCTTGGAAGGGTGTGGGCGAATGACTTATAATCAAACCAGTGAAACAATTCGGACTTTGTAAGAATGTTCGTTTATTTGGACTTC
This sequence comes from Notolepis coatsorum, assembly GCF_963971535.1. Lineage (NCBI taxonomy): Eukaryota > Metazoa > Chordata > Actinopteri > Aulopiformes > Paralepididae > Notolepis > Notolepis coatsorum. Next base: position 30,488,808 of record NC_140181.1, read on the forward strand.
AATGTCCAGTATCCAATTACTACTCGTTGCAATAATCACCAGGTGGCCAATTAAACAAGCGGTTAGCTTGTAGCTGATAGTTAGTAGCAGCTTACATTCAAGCATTAGTGGATAATGTCAGTAAAGGTCGATATAGCATTTGGTAATGTTCAACCAAGTCGACATTGATAATAGTTCGTTGATAGTTAGGTTGCAATTTAGCAACCGCCGGTACTTGATAGTGTAGCCAGACGTTTAGCCAGAAGTAGCCAGGTTACAGTTAGTCAGACGTTAGTCAGTAGTAGCCAGGTTACAGTTAGTCAGACGTTAGTCAGTAGGCAATCAGCGTTTAGTCAGCAGTGTTCATTCAAACGTCAGTAGACGATACAGAGTCTATAGTCAGCATGTACATTCAGTCAGATTATGTACCTATACAAAGGAAAGGAAACAAACGGCATTAATTAGTAACTAGATATATGAAACAAGAGATAAATGCGGATATTAACAGCGCATCCAATGCAACGTACCGTTGGCCAGTCAGAGTTCGCCCACAGGGCTTTTCACCTTACAGCCTAGGGCTAAGAGTGTCACTTAAATAGTGCGACGCACCGGTGCAGAGACAGCTTACCTGTCCAGAGTCGCAATATGTGCTCCAAAGTGTGTCCACTAGGCGGCACCAGATCATAACTAACTCATGCAATAAATGTATACAATAAATGTTACTTATGATAATAATGAAGGATAATAATGATAAACATATTGGGAAAAACGTCGGATAATTCTCCACCTCCCACTTAGTTTTCTGAATGTCAGGCTCATAAAACTATCCAAACTATACAAAGTGATCCCGGTCTATATTATTATTATTTCTTTACAGGGGCACGAAGAATTAAACTATGCCGCATTTATGGTGGTAGCACAAGCGGCTCCCGCGAAAACTATGCAGGTTATGTCGGCAACGGATGATTCTTGACGTCCTCAATCCTGCCAGAAACAGGCGACTTTCGACGTCCTTCCTTGTGCCAGAAACAGGCGACTTTCGACGTCCTTTGTGCCAGAAACAGACGACTTTCTACATCCTTTGTGCCAGAAACAGGCGACTTTCGACGTCCTTCTCTGTGCCAGAAACAGGCGACTTTCGACGTCCTTTGTGCCAGAACCAGGCGACTTTCGACGTCCTTCCGTGTGCCAGAAACAGGCGACTGTCGACATCCTTTTCTGGTCATTGTTCCTCGAAAGGTAGAAGTACCACCAACCTCCTAACGTCCCTGTGGAGGACGGTGGTAGGGCACACCCCGACGTGACGATCACGCTTGGGATGACCGGCGGTAACGGGAAGGCTATGGCAAGTCCTTACTTCCACGTCTCTGATGACACCCTTCGGGTCAGGGTGAGTCTTTATCACTCGGCCCAGTCGAAACTGGCCTCTGAGTGCGTTCTGGTCCACAAGCCAGACCAGGTCTCCTTTAGCAACATTCCTAGCGGGAATGTGCCACTTCTTCCGGACGAAGAGTTCTTGTCCCGCCAGTTGGCTCCATCGTTTCCAGAACCTGTCCACTTCAATCTGGATTGCTCTCAGACGGACGAAGGGGTAGCTAGCGGACTCGAAACTCTGGGGTCTCCACGGGGCCTTGCACATCCCAGTAGGAGAGTGTTGGGGGTGATGACCTCAATGGTGCCATCCCGAAGCTGGGCGTTGGCGCCAATAGGCCTCTCATTTGATAGATTGGTAGCTAGGTATAGGAGGGTTTGGAACTTCAGGGCCGTAAGGCTCCCTTCTTCGCCAATGCTGCTTAGTGCTCTTTTCAATACTCGCACAGCTGCTTCAGCTGCACCATTCCTATGAGGAGAGTCAGCGGGGTGGAACACCCAAGTCCAATCTGTTCCAGACTCTGCGGCTTTCTTCTGTACCTTGTTATTGTCGATATTCGCTAGGAACTTGTAAAGTTCTTCCAGCGCTGGCTTTGCTCCCACGAAATTAGTTCCTTTATCGGACCAGAGCTTCCTAGGATGGCCTCTCAATGCAGTGAAGCGTTGGAACGTTTTTAGGAAACCTTCGGTCGAGAGGTCTTCCACTATGTCGGCATGTATCGCTCTGGACGCCATGCAGCAGAAAACTACGCCCCAGGCTTTCTTACTTGTCCTCTTTTTCACTGAGTCTTTGATCGTGTAGGGACCAAAGAGGTCCAACGTGGTATACTCGAATGGTGCGGCCGGCTCTGTGCACTCCGGGGGGAGTTCGCTCATGATTTGACGGCACATTTTTGCCTTGTTCTTTCGGCAGTGTATACACGAGTCAATCGTACTTCGGGCTACTCTTGGCCCTTGTACAACCCAGGCTTTGTCTCTCATACGCAAGAGGGTTCCTGCAATGCCCTCATGGTTTGCCCTGTGGGCTTCCTCTGCAAGGAGGATGCTGACCCACTCCCTGTAGGGAAGTAAGGGCACCCCAGGCCATTCTTTGGCCATGGCTTGAACTCTGCCGTGGCACAGCAAGAGTTTGGAGTCCTCCTCTTTGTGGACCACAAGTCTGTCCAGTGTGGTCACGGGGAATTCCGCGCCTTCCTGTGCGGCCAGGCATAGTTCTTTGAATGCGCTTCGCAGTTCGTTTACTGTTAATGCCTCCCACTTTAGCAATGTGCGGGTTGGCAAACGTGCTTTCGTCGTCTGGGCCTTCCGGGTTTTTACTGACGCCCAGAACTTTAGTGCCCTTCGGATGAAGCCGACAACGCTGCAGAGTGTTTTGAGAGAACTGTATCTCCTTGGGTTTATCTGGCCTACGAGAGCCCCGCCCCAAAATTTGTGGGAGGTTCTGTTTGGCGAGATAATGATATCTGATTCTTCTTTTATGGCTGTTATCTTTCCTTCCCCTGAGCTGGCAGGGGAAGGCATTGTCTTTGCTTGCGCCCTTGTGATAACAACTGTGAAGGCCTTTCTTTGAAGCCTACTTACTGCGTCTCTCGCGGCTGTAGCTACCTCTGAGGCTGATTTCTGATTCCACTTCGGGGTAGGCGAGGAAATCAGGGCCGCATTGCCAAGCAGAGTCCTCCGCGAAGAATGTCTGGAATCCATAGCTTTCTCTTTGGATAGCACCCAGCACTGTCGACGAAGTGGAACCATCTCTCGATTTTTATTCTTCCATGTTTAAGTACATACTTTTTTAGATGGGAAGCGAACACCGCGCCACAGATTTCCGCCTTTACTGGGTCACCTCTAAGGTCAAGAGGGGCCAGTTTCGCTTTTGACTCTACTAGCCGGGAGACTGCTCCCCCAGACGTCTCCCACCGTAGATACAGTATTGCGCCATAGGAATCACAGCTCCCGTCTGAGAACGTGATCCCCCATGGCTTGCCCAACCAGCCGGCGGGCGTGATACTTCTTGGGAATGTGACACGGCTCAGGCGAGCATATTCCTTAAACAACTCCACTGCTTTCTCTCGGAGCTCCTCTGATAGTGGCTGGTCCCAAGTGTCCTTTGTCATCTTTCCAGCCTCCTGGAATGCTCTTCTCACTAGGATCACTCCCTTCTGCTTGAGTGGAGTTGCGAGACCAATCGGGTCATACAGTCCTGCGACTTGGCTGAGTAAGACTCGGCGTGTCAGAGGGTTAGGCGTCCTCTCTATGATATCTTCTTCGGCTAGATCTGCTTCCATCCTCATCTTTTGCCTCCTCCGGGAAAAGTTGATGGATGCCATTACGAAGAGCTTGTCTTCCTGAACAAGGTAGCCAACTCCCAAAGCCTTGTTATCTTCTTCCTTGAGTTGGTTCGGTAGAACTAGTGTCTCTGGCTTGGTCACCGGGGCGTCATGCCTCCCACTGTGACCAGATCGGACCCAGGGTTTGAGGTGGAAGCCGCCTGCCTTCAAGATGACTTCGACCCCCTTAAGGATCTCTTCCAGTCTGTGTGAGTCATTGTGTGACACGAGGAGATCGTCCGCGTAGCTGTTGTCCACGATGACAGATCTTTCATCAGTTAGATGGGAGAACCGAGGGAGGTATGCGGTCTCTCGCATAGCAACTTGGGCAATACATCCGGCCGGCTTGTCTCCCATATTCACCCTGACGACGGCGTAATCTTCAATCTCGTCTTGCGGTGAGTCTCTCCATAGAAAGCGGTGTACATGAACTTCCTCCTCTTCCAGCCACACTGAGTTGTACATCTTTTTGATGTCACAGATGGCTGCATGTTCTCCTTCCCGGAATCTGAGAAGTACCGCTCGGATTTGGTTCAGCACATCAGGACCTTTCAGTAGGATATTGTTCATGCTTACACCTCTGTACTCTTGGCTGCTGTCCCAGACGATGCGTACTGGAGTGGTGACGGAGTATGGGTTCGGTGCGGTCAAGTGACTCACGTACCATACTGCCCCTTTCCATTGGTCCATCATAGACCTAGTTAGTTTCACGGCAGCTCCTCTCTCCACCATTTCGTGGATTTGCCTGGTATAGGCGACTTGCCATGAAGGATCTTTCTCAAGGCGCTTCTCCGTCCTGAGGAAGGTTGACTCCACAGCTCAGCGATTGTTAGGGAGAGATGCTGGTTGTTCCTTCCAGGGGTACTTTGCATCCCAGTGGGAGTCCCCACAGTGCGAATCTTTCTCCTTGAAGGTCAAGCCAGCCTTGATGGTCTCTAGCTCCCGCTCGTCAGCCAGTGTCATCTCCTTTCCTCCAGGAGGACAGTTACCGCATCGACATCCCCCACAGACGGGGTCACAGGCTGCTCCGATGCTGTCCCATTTCAGCCAGTCGAAGACTTCCTTGTTGCTTGCGGCAGTTACTGCTTCTTTTCCTCCTGGTTAAGTCTACCGTGAGGTGTTTCATTCTCTCACGACAGTTGTTCCCATGGAGCATACGAAGTGGGTCAATGAATGACGCGTGGTCATTTCTACTTCTTCGAAGAGGTCCGGATGCGCACCGCTCACAGTTTTGCCCAGTGGGCCGTCCCATAGCACCAGATCACCAGCTCTCTCCATTCTTTGTGGGGCCAAGCGACCTTCCCGGGTGCTAATGAGCAGATCAATGGTATCAGGCCGGGTCAATTCTCCTGGCTTGACACATGGGAAAAACTGTTCAAGTCTCTTGGAGTCCACCACTCTGTCTACTTTGGCGATGTCCTCAAGGCCGTAGCAGAGCATTTCGTGGGCCCTCAAGGTCCCCTTCGGGGTCCATACTTTTATTGCCACCACATACCTCTTGGTATCGACGCTGACTGCCATCTTCCCAACACCGTACACAACCAGTAGGCTCGCCGGCCAGCCCGAGCCTCTTGGCGGCTCTGTGTGTGATATAGTTGGTGTCGGAGGCGAGGTCCATCAACGCTCCAACACAGTCTCCTCCTCTTGTCGTGACGTCCATGAGCATCATGAGGACTGGGTATTCTTTTATGCCACTTTTGTCCAACAGGCTCTTGCTGGCGTACACTTGGGAGGTCGCTTTGTTCGTGAAGGCTTTCCTGAATGCTTCCATTTGGAGCGTTGACAACTTTAACTCTGTGACCACCGCCGGGCTCATTGGTTGTTTCATTCCTGCTCTGTGTCTTGGAGCAGAGGAGAAAATTATGGTTGACAGGGCCGCCCCCCTTCACGCACTCGTCCTTCTTACAGAGGAATCTTTTCTCGCATAGGCCGTTGGCCCCGTGATAAGCGAGGCATTTGATGCATGCTCCAGCTTTCTTCACCTGGGCTCGTTTCTCAAGTAGTTTAGCCTTCTTGAAGGCCGGGCAGAAGTAAAGTCTTTTCCCATGTGCTTCCTCTCCACACATGGTGCACGAGTCCCTCTGGGGCTCTCTTCTTACTTCGCTCGCTGTCGTTCTTGTAAATGACCGTCTATCACCTCCCCTGTCGCTCAGCCTTTCACACTGGGTTGGTCTATCGCCAGCGTGGGTGGCTCCGATCTCCAACTGTGCTAGCCTCTTGAGGATCCTTTCCTGTCCTTTCAGAAACGACAAGAGTCTATCGAAGTAACTTGCGGGGCGTGACGCCATTCGCGGGGTCACGCTCATAGGAGATCCATTTCTCTCTCATGCTTATAGGCAGTTTTCTTTCTATGGCGGCGACAGTTAGGTGGTTTTTGATCACGTCCTCCATCCCAAGGTCTTTTAAGTCGTACAGTGCGGTTTCCACTGCCTGGACCAGGTCGATCATTGGCCTAGGCTGGTTACTCCGTACTGGAGGCACTTCTTCCAGACCTTTGAGGATCAGACTTGCGGTTGTGCTCCTGTCTCCAAAGCGGTTGTCCAGGAGCCTGAAAACGTTGTCCGCTGTTCTGCAGCGATCCAGCCCGAGTTTCTTTCTCAGTGGCTCTTCTACGCTGTCGAGAAGGTGATATAATTTGCATACAGGCAATCCTGATGGTTCGGCTAAAGCCTGGAGGTCCTCCTAGTTATCCCGCCAGCGTCTCTGTGATGAGCGAGACCTTCCCGTGTTGCGCCCTCATCACCTGGTGACGTGGCGTGGTCACCTCGTGACTGAGGCATGATAGTGAGGTCAGCGCGCTGGTTAAAATAGGGTTCGCTGCCGGGTTGTCTTACCCGTGGGAGCGTACTCCTGTCGGTATACTCGTGAGGCCCACTTCTTGTGGTCTTTGCTCCAAGCTGGAGATGGGTTGCTTTAGGGGCCCCCTCGTGGCTCCCGAAAGGTAAGGGAGAGTCTTTGTAAGTGCCCTCTGTTTGACTACTGTCAAGCTGAGGAGATGACGAGTGGATGTGAAGGACCACACTTTTGCCGTTGGTGGACGGAGAAGGTTTAGCTTCGGCGGCACGTTGCAGAACATCGTTTGCAATATCAAGTGGGCTGGTCACGTCACCGCCCCTTTCAATGTTGTGTGTCCTTTTATCCTCTTCATCCTCATAAGCACTTCCAATGTCACCCTTTCCACCAGGCTCTAGAAGGGTCGACCACCTGTCCATCAGTGCTGCTCTTTCCTCGTCCAAGTGCCTGTACCGCTTCTCTAATTCAGATATGTTGGGAGTTGGAAGAAGGTATCTCCACTCTCTCACCATTTGTTCGAAGGCGTTGAGTCTTCTCTCCAATTTGTTTCCCTCCAACGCTCTCTTGTCTTGGGGTGCCCATTGGGTGCTGAGTCTCTTTGTCTCTTCCAAGGCCTCCTTGAACTCCACTTCAAGGGGGCCTAACTTTGGTTGAACGAAGCGGGACCATACCTCCGAGAGGATCTTCTTCTCCAGTGCCACTTTCCTCTGCTTGCTTCCGTCTTTCTTTGCTGTGGCGTCGGCTATCACGGTAGCATGCGCGGTTCCGTTGGCCTCCTCCAATGCTCCAACATAGTCCCCCGTCGTGTCAACGAGCTTCGCAAACTCTATTTGAAGAGCTTTCCGGTCGTTGACGAGCTCCGCTGGCGATGCGGTGTCAACATTGTCAGCTACCTGGTTGGCTCTCCTTGTGAAAGCTGTTTGCGCCGCAGTACGCCTCTTCTTTAGCTCTTCCACATCTACGCCCTCCATCTTGTTCCAGTCAGCCGTTGCCCCAACTGGAGCTCCTTTTGCGGCTGAGTCACTGGTTGCAGGCAGTAGTAAACAATGGGGTTAACAGTCAGAAGCACAGTTGTACAGTTGGCGTGTAGCAGTGTGAATACAATGACACTGCTCCCAGCAGGGGATAATGACGGGACCGTATAGTGGGTCAACGTAGTTTCGCTTCACTTACTTGAAACCTGGTAATGGCCACAATGTGAGTGAACAAGTAAGATAGAGTTGGTGAGCACCGTTACAGCTTTTGGTTAATTCATTAATAGTACAGTTCACGACGTGAATAGCAATTTGAAAACGGTCTGATGAAACATAGTCACTTTAGGTCGGTTCATCAATAGTACCGTTCACGGCGTTTGGAGCAACAATATAATTGCAAGGTTCAACACAGCCAAGGCATAGGTGTATCAATGATAATGTTCACAGCGTTTGGAGCAACAATGTAATTGCTTTGTTCAACACAGCCAAGGCATAGGTGTGTTAATGATAATGTTCACAGCGTTTGGAGCAACAACGTAATTGCTTGGTTTAACACAGCCAAGGCATAGGCGTGTCAATGATAATGTTCACAGCATTTGGAGCAACAATGTAATTGCTAGGTTCAACACAGCCAAGGCATAGGTGTGTCAATGATAATGTTCACAGCATTTGGAGCAACAATGTAATTGCTTTGTTCAACACAGCCAAGGCATAGGTGTGTCAATGATAATGTTCACAGCGTTTGGAGCAACAACGTAATTGCTTGGTTCAACACAGCCAAGGCATAGGCGTGTCAATGATAATGTTCACAGCATTTGGAGCAACAATGTAATTGCTAGGTTCAACACAGCCAAGGCATAGGTGTGTCAATGATAATGTTCACAGCGTTTGGAGCAACAATGTAATTGCTTTGTTCAACACAGCCAAGGCATAGGTGTGTCAATGATAATGTTCACAGCATTTGGAGCAACAACGTAATTGCTTTGTTCAACACAGCCAAGGCATAGGTGTGTCAATGATAATGTTCACAGCGTTTGGAGCAACAATGTAATTGCTTTGTTCAACACAGCCAAGGCATAGGTGTGTCAATGATAATGTTCACAGCGTTTGGAGCAACAATGTAATTGCTTTGTTCAACACAGCCAAGGCATAGGTGTGTCAATGATAATGTTCACAGCGTTTGGAGCAACAACGTAATTGCTTGGTTCAACACAGCCAAGGCATAGGTGTGTCAATGATAATGTTCACAGCGTTTGGAGCAACAACGTAGTTGCTTGGTTCAACACAGCCAAGGCATAGGTGTGTCAATGATAATGTTCTTTAACTAGCATTGGCGGCTAGCAGTGTTAGCATTCTTTGGCTAACAACGTTAGCATTGGCATTGGTTGACTAGCGGTGTTAGCATTGGTTGGCTAACAGCGTTGGCATTGGCGGCTAGCAGTGTTAGCATTGGTTGGCTAACAGTGTTAACATTGGTTGGCTAATGGCTAGCGTTTAGCATTGGTTGGCTAGCGGTGTTAGCATTGGTTGGCTAACAGCGTTTAGCATTGAGCATTGGTTGGCTAGTGGTGTTAGCATTGGTTGGCTAACAGCGTTAGCATCGGCGGCTAGCAGTGTTAGCATTGGTTGGCTAACAGTGTTAACATTGGCGGCTAGCAGTGTTAGCATTCTTTGGCTAACAGCGTTAGCATTGGCGGCTAGCAGTGTTAGCATTGGTTGGCTATCAGTGTTAACATTGGTTGGCTAATGGCTAGCGTTTAGCATTGGTTGGCTAGTGGCTAGCAGTTAGCAGTTAGCTTTGGATGGAATTCGGCGACCCCACCACTTCAAGCAACCAGCATGTGGGCGGAATACGGCGATTCCAACTCAGTAAGCAGCCAACATCTACGTTTCACTTCCCTTGAGCTGACTGCGTCCTCTCCATGTGCCCCGTCGTGTGTATTCCCTCCGTCCTGGTTCCACCTTGACGTTGAGGTGGTATCACGCGGGCATCTTCTTCTGCGTTCCGTCCGTCCCGTCTCGTAGCGGGGCGCGTGCGGTAAATAATTGTCCAATTATCTAGCAGTCTCAGTCAATAAGTCAACTAGATGTCCCCCTTGGAAGGGTGTGGGCGAATGACTTATAATCAAACCAGTGAAACAATTCGGACTTTGTAAGAATGTTCGTTTATTTGGACTTCAATGTCCAGTATCCAATTACTACTCGTTGCAATAATCACCAGGTGGCCAATTAAACAAGCGGTTAGCTTGTAGCTGATAGTTAGTAGCAGCTTACGTTCAAGCATTAGTGGATAATGTCAGTAAAGGTCGATATGGCATTTGGTAATGTTCAACCAAGTCGACGTTGATAATAGTTCGTTGATAGTTAGGTTGCAATTTAGCAACCGCCGGTACTTGATAGTGTAGCCAGATGTTTAGCCAGCAGTAGCCAGGTTACAGTTAGTCAGACGTTAGTCAGTAGTAGCCAAGGTTACAGTTAGTCAGACGTTAGTCAGTAGGCAATCGGCGTTTAGTCAGCAGTGTTCATTCAAACGTCAGTAGACGATACAGAGTCTATAGTCAGCATGTACATTCAGTCAGATTATTTACCTATACAAAGGAAAGGAAACAAACGGCATTAATTAGTAACTAGATATATGAAACAAGAGATAAATGCGGATATTAACAGCGCATCCAATGCAACGTACCGTTGGCCAGTCAGAGTTCGCCCACAGGGCTTTTCACCTTACAGCCTAGGGCTAAGAGTGTCACTTAAATAGTGCGACGCGCCGGCGCAGAGACAGCTTACCTGTCCAGAGTTGCAATACGTGCTCCAAAGTGAGTCCACTAGGCAGCTACAGATCATAACTAACTCATGCAATAAATGTATACAATAAATGTTACTTATGATAATAATGAAGGATAATAATGATAAACATATTGGGAAAAACGTCGGATAATTCTCCAATTATAAATGTCTTTTTTCAGTGTCTAGCATTGTATTATAGTAATAGGAGTTAGTATCAATGTGTTTGTGTCTCTAAATACCATATTGGCGGATTTCCGTCATTCAGGTCATTCATTTCCTGCTCCATTTTAATCAGGTCGTTCTGATTTGACTCGCATGGTGACGTCACGTGGTGAGGATGGGCGGATAGTGATCCGATTGGCTCTGTGGTTGTAGCGCACCAAACGGGGTTTGACAGAGAGCGAGCGAGAGAGAGAGGGAGAATCAGATAGACCCTCGCGACAGAGCACACATACACACACGCGTCGCGCTGTCGTCTCTCGGTCTGTCTCTCTCTCGGTCTGTCTCTCTCTCTCCCCCTCTCTATCTCTCTCGATTCGGGAGCATAACTGTCATGTAGCGCAGTGGAAGACTTCCTCAAACGGGAGAGGGAGAGAGAGAAAGAGAAGGGGACCTGCGTATCTCGCACGCAGCTGTGTTTACACAGTGCTCTCTCTCTCTCTCTCTCTCTCTCTATCTCTCTCTCTCTCTCTGCCACTCGGAGTCGCAGACTGTGTGGATGACTGTCACTGAAAGTGCTTATGGGCGGAGCCCAGCCAATAACAGGCTGAAATCTTGAGGCTGGAAAATTATGCTTTTGAGTACTCCATTAAAAATAATGATTTTTTTTTTAAATAAACCTTACATATGTCTTCCATAGACTCACAGGACTTGTGTAAAGTTGCCCAAATAGTGCTAGGAATAGCAATGCAGGTCCCCTTTAAGTTTAAAGTGACGTCAGCAATCTACAGTTGTACTCGACGGACAAAAGGGAATGTGTGACGTGTGTGAAATTTGTACAGTAGGTCCCAGTGAGAATTGCAATCAGTGTGTACTGTGTATTTACACTATCCTAATGTTGCTTTAAAAATAAAAAAAAAATAAAAAAGCAATTTAAATCAGAATATGTTCCATTCCATGTCTGACTATTTCTGAATTTATTGACCATTTCAAGGAATGTTTGGTTACTATTGGGCTTCTAGCCTTCTACTGAACTTATTGTGAATCAGCTGATATGGTTTTGGCTAGACTATACTTAATAAATAGAATTGCATTATTTACAATATAAAAATATAAAATGCCTTTTTTTCATTAGCGAAAAATAGACAAAAATCATCAGTTTTCTGCGACTAAATCTAGACAAAAACTAAAAAGACAAAAATAGACAAAAATCATCAGTTTTCTGCGACTAAATCTAGACAAAAACTAAAAAGACAAAATCGAGACTAACACTGACTAAGACTAAAATTCTCAGACCTGTAATTGACAAAAACGGACTAAACGAAAAATAAATGAAGGTGACTAAATATGATGAAAACGAAAAAAGGAGCATTTGACACATGACTAAGACTATAACTAAAATTAAAATAGCTGCCAAAATTAACACTATGCACTTGTGTCTAACCTGGAGTTATATAAATACAGCTGTCTTTGCCTACTTTACTCTGCATAAGAAATGTATTGAAAACATAAAGTATCACTTTCTCCATGTGCACAATGTGACATTCCAGTATCTAAGATAAGATAAGATGAGATACGATAAGATATTCCTTTATTGATCCCTTGGGGAAATCTGGGTGTCATAGCAGCATGGGGGTTGGGCGGCGGGTACAGATATGAGCTGGGTAACAGAAGAAAAACATAAATATTGGTAATAAATCTGAATATAAAATTATGAGAAAAATAAACAGTGTAAACAATTAAATGTAGTCTGAATATAAAAATACGAGAAAAACAAACGCTGCTTTAATCAAATTGTGCAAGTGACCAAAGTGTTCACCAAATCATTTTATTAAACTTTGCTGAGATGTTGCTGAGATGTTGTTTTACCCTATGTGCCTAGTGAGGGATAAAACATGTACAAAAGCTCTCAGGTTGATAGTATACAAAATTATTAAATACCTATCGTTCATGTTTGCCTGATTAAAACCTATTTTTGGCAGCGGGCCGTTTTAATTTATTAGTCCGCTTGGCAGGCGAGCCAATAATGAATTTTGAGACCTTGGGCTTCACACGATAATGAGCAATAATATGTTTTAATGAGCCTGAGTCCCAGGGTGACCGACAAGATTGATCATTCGGGTCCTGAGCTCAAGAATAACTTCTGCTGTATAAAAACAGTCAGTCTTACACGTAACTCTACTCACTATAATTCTATATTCGTGTTACTGTGCAACAAAGACCCATGGCTTTTGTCGTTCCACTTCTAATTAGCATGCAACACTATGTGAAAAGAGATTAACCTTGGAGGTCTGTCACTGTTGATTGAACGACACCTGGCCTCTTGGAAAGGATGTATCAATTAGCCTCAGAGGTCTGTCACTGAAAAATACCTGGTTCCTTATTTGCCTTTACAGATATCTTCGTTAAAGGAACACAGCAAAATGTTGGGAAATACACGTACTGTCTTCTCCAGAGTTAGATCCGCTTGCTTGGTTGTTTTAGTTTTGACATTTTCTTATAGATGTTAAAAATCCAGAATAAAACCACAGTTTTTTCTAGTTTACCAGTCAAATACCGCGCCAATGACAAATGTTTGGAAATTGGAATATAATTAGCGACTAAACACACAACATTGACATATTTTTATTATTATTAAGATGTACAGAAAATCTAAATCTATAACCTGTGTGACACAAAAATGGATGATGTTTTAGAGCTCCCCCTGAATGTTTCAAAATAGCCTTTCAGGGGAGCCCATGTCCTTTTCAGGGGAGCCAAGCTCCCCTTAGCGCCCCCGTAATTCGAACCCTGTTGGCGCCTTCTATTAATGAGCTAGCAGAGTATACTTGTCTATGTTATACAGATACATGATTTGTTTAGTTCAAGAATATCCACACAAACAGATAAGTCTAGTGCTGTATCTGTTTGGGATTGGTGTTGTGCTAGGACCCAATCGCAGAACAGGACAAGAAGAGAGCAGGCAAGACACAGAGGGTGGAGGTCAAAAATAGAGCTTTACTAAAACAAGGCAACAAACAATGGTATATTCCAAAAAGCATCAACAAAAACCTCAGCAGTGCTGGCAGAGAACAGAATACAAAAACAAACTAACATGGGGAAAAACACGACTGACACTAGGAACGAATGAGAGCAACAAACAGCTAAGCAGTATACAGACCAGAGACAGGAGAACATGATACAGGAAACACTAACAACGAACTGACACTGGAGAACAGGGAAGCACAACATATATAGACAGACTAATTAACACATGGGACACAGCAGGGCAATCAGCAAAACGAGAAACACACAGGGGAAAAACAAGCTGACAGGATAGTAACACAGACAAGAACACAAACACACTGGGAACAGGTTGAAAAAACCCTCAGCTCTGAACTAGGCAGAATCTGCACCTGGCTCGCTGATAAACTATCATTACACCTGGGTAAAACAGAGTCCATTCTCTTCGGTTCAAATAACACACTCAGCAAAACCGACAGCTTCTCAGTTACAGTGGGTGACAATATTGTCACAAGGAAAGATGAAATTACATACCTAGGTTCCATCCTAGAGGCAAATCTTTCCTGTGACAAAATGGCATCCAATGTAATCAAAAAAGTCAACCAACGAACTAGATTCTTGTACCGGATCTCTGCTCTGGTAAACAAGAATACCCTGAAGACTCTGGCAGTAGCACTCATTCAAGGGTACTACGAATATGCTTGCACCTCATGGTACCAAAGCACCTCAAAGGCGCTAAAATCTAAATTACAAACATCACAAAACAAACTGGTCAGACTACTGCTTGACCTTACTCCAAGAACCCACCTCACCCCTGCCCACTTTGACAACCTAGGATGGCTTAGAGTAGATGACAGAGTACAGCAACTTGCAATGGGCCTGGTCTACAAGATACACTTAGCAAAAGTGAAAGGCCTCTCCTCTGTCCTGATTCTCCTAGATCTATCTGCAGCCTTCGACACAGTCAACCATCAGATGCTCCTCGCGGCTCTCGCAGGAATGGGAGTGGCTGGCTCTTCGCTGACATGGCTGACATCATACCTCAATGACCGCTCCTACCAAGTGTCATGGAGAGGGACCCTGTCGGCCACTCGCCCCCTGCGAACGGGTGTCCCCCAGGGCTCGGTCCTAGGACCCTTTCTCTTCTCCCTCTACACTAAATCACCAGTTGAACTTCTCTGCTCACATCACAGCGACAACCAGAACCTGCAGATTCCTCCTGAGCAACGTCAGAAGAATCCGCCCCTTCCTGACAAAAGAAGCCACCCAACTCCTCGTCCAATCAACAGTCATCTCCCGCCTCGACTACTGCAACGCACTGCTCGCTGGCCTCCCGGCCACTGCCACCAAGCCTCTTCAACTCATTCAGAACGCAGCGGCCTGCCTGATCTCAAACCTACCGAAGTCGGCCCATGTCACCCCACTTCTTAGGGACCTGCACTGGCTCCCCATTGCTGCACGTATCCACTTCAAGGCCCTCAACCTAGCATACCGTGCGGCAAAGGGAACCGCTCCCGCCTACCTCCGGTCAATGGTCTCTAACTACACACCTCAAGACCCCTACGCTCTGCATCTTCTGGCCGCCTCAGACCTACTCCTATCGAAGCTCCGGGAGGGTCATCAAAGAGAAGTCACCTATTCTCAGTCCTTGCCCCACATTGGTGGAATGAACTACCCACCCCAGTTAAGACAGCCGAAACCCGTCCAATCTTTCGACGTCGACTAAAGACGCACTTCTTCAACCATTATCTGAAATAATAATAAATAAATAAAATTACATTTAATAAAAGATCTAACCCTAACTAACCTTATTACTGTCATGCACTTGTCCTAATAAACTAACCTACACTGTAACACGCAACACTTTGATGAACACTGTTACTCAGCTGATAGAGTTGTACCCTTCCTGATGACTTGTCGTACAGAACTTGTAAGTCGCTTTGGATAAAAGCGTCAGCTAAATGACTAAATGTAAATGTAAATGTACACTACACAACTAAGGTACCCATGTACATGTCAAAATACTTCCCAAAGGTCAGTGAATACCACGACCACAACACCAGAGGGAGCTCCACAAATCATCAAGGAAAAATATCTAAGTCAGTAGCAATATTGTATAAATGTAAGGATATATTAAACTACAAAGCCTTGCACATAATTTACTGCTCACTTATACTTCCTTACATATCTTACTGTGTGGAAGTATGGGGGTCGACATTTAAAAATACAGTAAATCCAATAGTCTTACTGCAAAAGCGGGCCATTCGGAACCTTTTTTTTTTAATATTTTTTTTTTAAGATTATTTTTTTGTGTTTTATCGCTTTATTACTACTGGGCAGTCCAGTAGAGAGAGACGGAGGAATGGGAGACAGAGTGGGGGGAAGACATTCGGCAAATAACGACGGGTTCGGGAATCGAACCCGGGTCGGCCGTGTTGCGGCTGAGCGCGTTATGTGGTTCACCACTGGGGCGCCCCATTCGGAACCTTTTCAAGGCTGGTTACTATGAACACACAAATCCATTGTTTAAGTCTCATATTATGAAATTTAATGATTTGGTTTATTATAAAACTATGCAAATAATGTACAGAGCTAAAGCAAAGTTACTCCCAGACGGGGTGCAAAGGTTTTTTTCAATACATGAAAGAAAATATGATTTGAGAGATATTTGTAAATTTACTGTTCAAAAAGCTAAGAAAGGGATTAAAAGGAGGTGTATTTCTATTATTGGGGTTAACTTGTGGAACAATGCTGATATACAGTTAAGAATGAGTAATTCGCTTTTGGTTTTTAAGAAAATGGTTTGTAAAGCTATTTTTTGAAAACTACAAGGGTGAATAATACTGTTTTTTTTGCTATTTTCTTTTAAAATACTGTTTTGGAGTCTTAATTCTTGTAATTTTTGTTAAGAATATAGGACAGGCATATATAAGCATTATGCTTCAGTCTGTACCTTTTCAGTCACTGTAAAATTAAATATTGTTAAATGATGGTGTATATTGTATTGTGTGAGATGATGACTGAATAAACTACTACTACTACTACTACTACTACTACTACTACTACTACTACTACTACTACTACTACTACTACTACTACTACTACTACTATCTTAAACCCAGATTCGGCTCAAACAAGGGACTAAACACGTTTCGCAATTATGCCACATCAATGTGGAACGCCCTACCCACAGCTGTAAAGGAATGTGAATCACTACCCACTTTCAAAACCACTCTCAAAGAGCACCTACGGGAGACTGCAATTCGAAACTGGCCCCTGTAAATGTCCTAACCCAACCCCCTCCAATGTACAGTAAATGTCCTAAGCCAACCCCCTCCAATGTACAGTTACCCACCCCGCCTACCCAACCCCCCCACCCACCCAACCACCTCCAATGTACAGTTTCCCCCCCCCCACCCCACCTACCCAACTTACCCCCACCTACCCAACATCCTCCAATGTACAGTTTCTTCATCAAATGTAGATACTCTCTTTTTTAGACTATTTTTGTATCACAAACAGTACTGTATTTGTAAATCTAGTATGTCATAAATGTCTAGATGTAGCAGTACTGTCTATCTGTATGTCATAGATTAATTGAAAATGGGGGACCCTGATGTAAACAAGACGAAAGTCTTTCTCTGGTCTGCATCCCCTTAACAATTGTGTGTATTGAGCTGTACTGTATTGTACCCATTCTGCAATCTGTTAATAAAATTATCAATCAATCAAAACAAGAATAACACTTAACAATAACACTTAACAAAAGCACGGGAGCACAAAGGGTAATAGACACACAGGGAGGGATAACAAGATGGGGAGAAAACAGAAATAAGGACATCTTAACAACACACAAATGGAGGAGGAGTAGTGACAGCATCTGTCCAGTAGGTGGGGGTACAGGAAAACAGATGGAGGGAGAAACAGAGGGGGCTTGAAGAGGGAATGTGGGTGCCGTCTCTGGATGGGGGGAGGAACATGGGGGAGAACTGGTGGACCGTAACAGTATCTAGTGCTGAAATTCAGCAACCAGGGATAAGAATATATGGCTGACAAGGGGTGATTAAGGCTTTATACTTCGGTCCTAATGTTGGCACAAAGTTTAATTTAGCCTACTGTGTTTTTTATTAGAAATGTTTTCCTCTGTAAAAAATGCCAGTGAATAATTTTTTTCTTCAAAAATGGCCAAAAGTGACAGCTCTGAGCTCTTTGGTCAGGTCTGCAGTCAGCAGTCAGTCATGGCTATATATATATATATATATATATATATATATATATATATATATATATATATATATATATATATATATATATATATATATATATACATATATATACATATATATATATATATATATATATATATATATATATAAATTAACCCATTCTCTGCCGGGCTTATATCCATCCTAAACCAGCCAGGTCGTTTATAATTCAATGACCGACGTTAAATGATTCATGTAGTATGAGTGATATATTGATCAGAGCAGTTTGTATCGAAAATGGTAAAGAAAAACGCTGAAACTCACCCCAGTCTCCTCGTAGCGTTGGGTGATGAGAGTGGAGCAAAAAGATCGCTATTATGGGATGTTGATCGATGCGATCCATTTCCGGTTTGTATATTACTAATACACGTCCAAATCATGTTGATTATTGAGTTATGGCAACGGATCGATATCCACGGTGTGTGGATTGAGCCCCGGGACGATAAGCGAGTGGCCGGACGAAAATAGGGGACGGACCACTTCCGGTTTGGGCAACTCGCCGATCGGCCACCAGGTGGCGGTATTGAAGCGTTGCAGAGTTGTGATGGATCAGACAGCATCACCCAAGACTCCGTGGGTGAAATATGAATACCATGACGAAAATATGAAATATTGATCGCAAAAACGCCTTACGGAGTTATTGGCAGACAGCGCATGGCGGAGAAACCCGCCTTAACACGTGAATGGCGGAGAATGGGTTAATAATAATTATGAATTATGAGTGAATTTGTGTTTCACGTGTTGTCATAGAGAAACCTCCACTGGTTAAACTACACTGTAGGTTATGTTTCTAGGCCCTGCAAAAAATATTCAAATAAGCTGATATGTACAAAAGTGACTTGCTCTTACATAATCAGTCACTTTGTCCACATATTTTTAGATGTATACACCAATGGAAAGAGGAGACTGTTAGCTTTACAATGATACCAATATCTTTCTACTCCAAATATCAAGCGAGTTATGCCCTACTACATATTGGATGTCACCAAAACATATTGTGGAGAAAGAAGCCTTCAAAGTTTTCAGTAAATTTTGAGACATTTATTCAATGTATTCACACAACTATTAACACAATACCAAACATGATATTGAAAACTTACCCAGGGCCAGGGGTGCCCATTTTTGCTTCCCTCTTTTACTCTCTCTCACACATGCACACATACAGCCGCACACACACACACACACACACACACATCTCATAAACACATACTGTACAAGCGTAAGCGTATACATGCAACATATAGGTATGTGCGTACGCACATATGCACGTGCACACACACATATGCATGGGCACGTTCATTCACGCACGTGCACTTGCATACATGTGCACATGCATACACGTGCATATGTGTATTCACACACCTACAGTATGTATAATGCTTACACGTGGCTATAGATTCCTTGTACTGTATGTATTTATGAGACAGATGTGTGTGTGTGTGTGTTAAGCGCTTTGAGATGCCTAATGTAAGGCGCTATATAATTTTTTTTTATTATTATTATTATATACACAGATACAGTAGAGATACTGTAATAAATTATGTATAAATAAATGTAAGTAACATCTCTAATAAAGATGACAGGTGACAAACACATTTTTTGGCTCAAGTGAAAAACCACAAGTAAAGTGGTAAAGGTAGAACTGATTCGTTTAAAAACACTCAAGTGAATAACCACAGGTAATGTGGTAAAGGTAGAACTGATTAGTTTAACCTGTTACTGTAAGTAGCCCTATTTTCTGAAAATTCGCCTAAAAATACATACCTAAGTAAATGGAAGATTGCTCCACTTCTACAAGGTCAATTTGCATGTTCTTGGTATCTAGGAACATCTAGGGACCTGGGGGTATGTATTTCCAGTGTCAGAAATATTGTGTCTGTTACTAGGCTTGAGTAAATTGTAATGATGAAAAGGAGAATATAAATTATGATTTATTTTTGCATCTGTGCCGGTGAATAACACCATGGAAACATTGAGGTCCTTTTGATTTGGCTCACTGAGCTCATTCACCACCTTCTTGAGATCAAGTGTAAAAAAAATCTAAGCAAATGAATAAAGGGAAGATGATTAAACAGAAGGATTTGTAGATACAGTAATAAATGATAATCGATTTTAATTATGAATTCATATTTGACCTTGAACTTGACCTTATTATGGCCAAATCATACATCTATGGATAGGGAAAAGGCTCCTCTTTCCAATGGCAGGGTTGACTCTGTATTTAGTAATTTCCTTGCGGTTTTACAATAAAAGAGATATAATTAGCATTTTTTTGATAAATTCGTATTTCCGATCAATCGTATAAAACATCGGTAAAAATGAAAATATACACTTTGACTACTGTTTTGATAGGGTTATGGTCTTTACTCTTGGCAAAAAAAAAAAAAAAACATAATCCTCTTAACATCCAAGGGCCCTCATGAGGACGATTCGCGATGCCACTTTGCCGTCCTCTAGTGGCTCGGTGTGCATTTCTTTTAATAAAATATTAAAGCCCTATTTGTTGCCTGTTGATTGCCCTTTCAGGTGACAAAATCCGTTCAGCGGTTCTCGAGTTACATGCCGATATGTGAGGCGTGCCCCAAAGTACGCAAAAGTACACATTACCACCCCCGACTCCCGGGGCTCTAGCTCCGTCAATCATTTGGCGATCTCGAAAATCTTTGCACAGGGTTGTAGCCAATGAGTGTGGCTTTCCAATGATATGATAATTGGGGATCTAATACGATTTTAGGGGGACCTACAGACTTAACAGGTTAAATATACCCATACTGGGTTTTAACGAGACCTGTATATCTTTTCTCTTTGTCTGCATATTGGTTTCAATATGCCGAGCCGTGACACTATGAGTAGCTTCAGGTGCTTGATGAGAGCCCTATTATGTCTTTTTAGAAACCCTTGTAATGCCTTTTCATTAAATTAGGCTTTGTCCGCTGAGTGCTCTGAGACTGACTGATTTAGTCTCAGTTCTAATAATCACTGTAATTCTCCATAGAGGTAGAAACCAGTGAGTGGGCATATTGAAGGTCACTATATTGAAGCCTATAATCACAGTATTTGTGGTACATGAGTCAGACCTCTGATTGTGAAGTGGCTCGCCTCTCTGACAGGCTGAGCTACATGCGCTCACTAAATCCTGATACACCATACTATACAGGTTATCATTTGGTTGAAATTGTGTGGTACCCCGCATTCTCATTCTGTTGTTGTTAGATGTTAACAGTTTACCTCCAAAAGTTCTCTTTCAGGAATTAAAGGGGCACTTCACCAAAATCTCACACACATCCAAAAACAACTCTAAACACCAGTGATGTCATCAGGGACATTGAATCCTTGTACTGTGTTAATTACAGCACCATGAAATGATGTAGATCGTAAAAAGCAATATGTCATCTTATAGGGATAATAGGATAATTTCATTGAGCTGTAATGACTGTAAACACACTGGTGCCAGAGGGCACACGGCTAAATGTATTGATATTGAAACCTCCCGGAAAATTGGTAATAGATTTGTCATTACAATCTATACAAATATTGTAATAGATTTCTGGGTTAAGATGTCCAACCCCAAGAGGGGTTCCTGCACAGACCCCCGCCCCCCCTAACTAGAACCTCTCCTCTTGGTTCTAGTTAATAATATACCTGTTTGACGACGACGTCATGACCAATTGCGCCTGCAGACCCGAAGCAGAAAGGAACGTAATCCTGGTCAGAACAACGGGGCAGACTACAATATATTTGCATTTGGTAGCCATTTTAGCTATCTAAACAATCAATCCATGCCAAAGCTAGATATGTAAAAGGCGAAAGACTCACACTCACAGCCATGCTGATTTGGCTAAATGACATCCAGACATTTTCGTTTGAAACTACTTTTAGTCAGGGGAGTGCCATGTTTTCTCTATAGAGCCCTGTTGTACTTCTTTTGGCGCAGAAGCTTGTGCAGGTCCGGGGTAACTTAGTTGGTATTGCTGATTGGCCCGAACGCGGTATGTTTGTAAACAGCCTAGCTGCAGAGTTTTGAATGAAGGTAGTTTAATACTATTTAGGGATGTTCGATATTGGCTTTTTTTTACCGATATCCCATATACCGATATTGTCCAACTCTTAATTTCCAATACCGATATCAACCGATACCATATTATGCAGGGTTTCCCCACCTCAAAAAAACTAAATAATTTCAGGTAACTAACTGTTATGGTTTGTAACCGACCTCAAACGCAACGGCACAGACAGGAAGTTCAGAGTTAGCCAAAAGCTAGGGCGTATTTATTTACAGAGTCACAAGATGGATGAGGTACAGTAATCAAACAAACGGGGATCTGGCATGTGACGATGTAGCGGCTCTGCAGATACTCCCAGTAGATAGTGGTGAGGAATTGGCATGTGACGTTGTAGCGGCTCTGCAGATACTCCCAGCTTTCACTCACGGTGGAAAAACGGAGAGAGAGAGAGATCAGAAACAGCCCAACGAACACACAGAGGCAGAGAGGTGACTGAGTCCAGTATTAATCCCAAGTGACTTGATCTTCGGTGTACCACACACAAGTTAGCTGAGTCCAGTGAAAAACAACGCGGTATTCTTCAGTGTTATTCTAACACACAAATTAGCTGAGTCCAGTGCGAAACAAAACGGAATTCTTCAGTGTTATCCTAACACACAAAATAGCTGAGTCCAGTACAAAACAAAAATGGTCATTCTTCAGTGTTCACCAAACACACAAAAAACTGATAATCCAAAAAGGACTGTTTCCAAAAACTCACCAGAGCGCAACGCGTAAAGCGGGCAGATAACGAGGCGCAGCTCCAAACGGGGAACCAGGTTCTCCACAGCGGTTCTCCACAAAAAGGTCCTGGAGAGAAAGAAGACAGGAACAGCGACGGGGAATGGCAGGTATATGCAGTTGTATTCCAGAACAGTAGTACTCAAAACGACCCGGCCTCGAATGACAGAAGGTCAGAGTATATGAAGCCTCTGGGGCGCTGATTAGAACACATATCAGGTGCGTGATGGTAATTGATACTTGACTTAGAAGTGTGCGTTCGGCAACGGACCAATCATCACAGAATCCTCACAGTACCTTAAAGGAACGGAGCGTGTGGCGGGGAACGGACCAATCATCACAGTACCTTAAGAAGCCTGTGGTGGGGAAAGAACCAATCCTCACACTAACATTGCATATCTCTTGTGGAATTCGTGGAATTAACACAACATTATGCATACTTTTGACAATAAAAGTATGCATTGATGGGTTAATTTCACTGGATGCATTCAACAAGGCATTCTAAATGTAAACATCTGTGCATCTCCCCCTTTCTTCTCTCTCTCCCACTGGTTCTCACTCTCCCTTTTTCTTTTCCCCTCTCTCTCTTTCCTTCTCTCTCCCTTATTTATTGTAATTTTCCTTGTATACTATTGCTACTGTAATTTAGCATTTTATTTACTTGTATGCAAGTACATGACCTTGTTTTTGCAGCCTGTTAAAAACAAAGAGGTGAGCTGAGGAGAGGTGAGCTGAGCTGAGGAGAGTTGAGCTGAGAAGGGCTGAGGAGAGGTGAGCTGAGAAGAGGAGAATTGAGCTGAGGAGGGCTGAGGAGAGGTGAGCTGAGGAGAGGAGAGGTGAGCTGAGAAGAGAGGAGAGGTGAGCTGAGAGGAGAGGCAAGCTGAGAAGAGGAGAGGTGAGCTGATGAGAGGTGAGCTGAGAAGAGGAGATGTGAGGAGAGGTGAGCTGAGGAGAGGTGAGCTGAGAAGAGGTGAGCTGAGAAGAGGAGATGTGAGGAGAGGTGAGCTGAGGTGAGCTGAGAAGAGGAGATGTGAGGAGAGGTGAGCTGAGGAGAGGTGAGCTGAGAAGAGGAGATGTGAGGAGAGGAGAGCTGAGGAGAGGTGAGCTGAGGAGAGGAGAGCTGAGGAGAGGTGAGCTGAGGAGAGGTGAGCTGAGGAGAGGTGAGCTGAGAAGAGGAGAGGTGAGGAGAGGTGAGCTGAGGAGAGGAGAGCTGAGGAGAGGTGAGTTGAGGAGAGGTGAGCTGAGAAGAGGAGATGTGAGGAGAGGTGAGCTGAGAAGAGGAGATGTGAGGAGAGGAGAGGTGAGCTGAGAAGAGGAGATGTGAGGAGAGGTGAGCTGAGAAGAGGAGATGTGAGGAGAGGTGAGCTGAGAAGAGGAGATGTGAGGAGAGGTGAGCTGAGAAGAGGAGATGTGAGGAGAGGTGAGCTGAGAAGAGGGGATGTGAGGAGAGGTGAGCTGAGAAGAGGAGATGTGAGGAGAGGAGAGGTGAGCTGAGGAGAGGTGAGGTGAGCTGAGAAGAGGAGATGTGAGCAGAGCTGAGGAGAGGTGAGGAAAAGGTGAGGTCAGCTGATGAAGCGAGAGCTGAGGAGGGGAGAGGTGAGATAAGGAGAGAAGAGGTGAGCTGAGGATAGGAGAGCTGAGGAGAGGAAATGAGAGGAGAGAGATGGAGGGATGGGAGGAGAGCTGGGGACAGGAGGGAGGGAGGGAGGGGAGGAGTGGAGAAGAGGGATGGAGCGGAGGTGATGGGAAGAGAGGAGATAGTTCTCAAAATGGATATCATTTTCTACACACATCTGTGAGTGCAGCATCAAGGAGAGAGAGCATGGGAGAGAGAGACAGAGAGGGAGAGAGGGGGGGCTGAGAGAGAAAGAGGTGGGGAGGGCTTAGTCTAATGTACTGTTTGATCCTGGCTCGGCACTCAGACAGGCTGCTTAACAGTCTGGCTTGCTGCTGTCTGAATGATAATAGAGAGCAGAGAGGAAAGGAGGAGAGGAGAAGAAAATAGAAGAGGGGAGGAGAGAAATTAGAGGGGAGGGATACGAGAGGAGAGGGGGGTATAGGAGATGAGGAGAAGAGAAGTATTTCATGTTAACTGAGACATCTGACACTTGACTGATTAAACACAGCATCCCAACGGTCTACTCCGTAGGTAGACCATTGACAGAGGAGAGGAGGAGAGAAGAAGGATATAGAGCAGGGGAGAGAGAGGCACAAAGGAATGACTTAGGTGGTGTGTGTGTGGAGGGGTCGATGGCTGAGTGTGCTCCTCATCTTAGCTAGCTCCTCGTAGAGGGGGTGGGAGGGGTTCTCCAGAAGCGCCCCGCTTCTTCCTCGTCCTCCCCTTCGCAACCACCTCTAGATTGTCCAGTCCGAATCCCAGTACGGAGCTTGTTGAGTCTGTTGTCACAGAACCTGATGTTGTCCATAATGTCACCACCATGAACCCTCTCAAATAGGTCACGCTTGATCAAGCCTTTTGTCAAGATGCTTTCCTTTCCTTTCCTTTTTTTTCCTTTTTTTTTTTTTATTTCTTTATTGCAGGAAAAGTAGTACATACATTTACAATCGTCAATATTATACATTTTCCATCTTTTATTCTTTTATTCCCCTTTCATTTCCCCTTCCCCTCCCTCATACCCACCCCATCCCCCCCACACCGAGGTTTTTGAAGACACATCTGCAAAACATCCAAACATACAGCATAGATGCTACTGGGGAAAAAAAAAAAAAAAGAAAAAAAACTAAAAACAATAATAGTATCAATCAGACCTATCTGTATCATGATGCTTTCTTTTTTTGATCCACTTTTTCTCCTTATTTTTCTATTTTTCTCCCATCCCAATTTCGCCTCGCCAATTCTCCCTTCAATTCTCCCCTCCCCTGTCTCGAACGTTGCTAGACTACGCCTCCCACTGGTCGGCTGCAGTGAGGACGAAGCCTTGCATCACGTGTTCCATCCGGCACACGAGGAGGCAGCCGTCGCATCTTTTCACCTGTACAGCTCGATCTCTCAGTGGTGAGGAGTAACACATGGGAGGCTCACGCTGCCCCCGTTACTTCCTGATTCTGCTGTACAGGCGCACCTACCGACCTGTAGGAGTCGCTGTCCACAACGTCCAATCCCCACCCACCAGCTTTCCCACCCCTAACACTGCCAATTGTGTTAGTATGAACGACCAGCCAAGCTGGTAGCAACACCGAGAGCTGGGCTCGAACCCAGCATCCCCTACGTTAGTGGCGAGCGCCTTGCACACTGCGCCACTTAGCCACCCGTCAAGATGCTTTCTAAAGCTGTTTATAGATCGCATAAAGAGTTGCAGAAGACAAGATTGACTAAACTTCATATACATCCCTATATTATGTTGTGGTGAGAAGGAGATCATATTATGTATTATCTATTCTCCTCATTACTCTGTACGTCACTGTTCTCATTACTCTGTACGTCACTGTTCTCATTACTCTGTATGTCACTGTTCTCATTACTCTGTACGTCACTGTTCTCATTACTCTACGTCACTGTTCTCATTACTCTGTACATCACTGTTCTCCTCATTACTCTGTACGTCACTGTTCGCATTACTCTGTACATCACTGTTCTCCTCATTACTCTGTACGTCACTGTTCTCATTACTCTGTACATCACTGTTCTCCTCATTACTCTGTACGTCACTGTACTCATTACTCTGTACATCACTGTTCTCCTCATTACTCTGTACATCACTGTTCTCATTACTCTGTACGTCACTGTTCTCATTACTCTGTACGTCACTGTTATCCTCATTACTCTGTACGTCACTGTTCTCATTACTCTGTAGTACGTCACTGTTATCCTCATTACTCTGTACGTCACTGTTCTCCTCATTACTCTGTACGTCACTGTTCTCATTACTCTGTAGTACGTCACTGTTATCCTCATTACTCTGTACGTCACTGTTCTCCTCATTACTCTGTACGTCACTGTTCTCCTCATTACTCTGTACGTCACTGTTCTCCTCATTACTCTGTACATCACTGTTCTCATTACTCTGTACATCACTGTTCTCCTCATTGCATTTGATGTATGGCCTGAGCAGCGTGAATCCAGCCATCACTACATGCCTGGTGGTTTAGCTATGTTTGTTACTAGTAGAGCCCGATCGATACTGGATTATTGGGACCGATGCCAATACCGATATCAGGGAGTAAAATATTCCGATATTCATATCAGCCGATATTTTTCATATATATATTTTAATTATGTATTTATTTATTTTTAAATGTAGTTCTTCCTCCCTCAGCTATCTGTAAATAAATTATTAAAAAAAATAATAATAATAATAATAAAATAAAGTGTGAGACATTAACTGAATTATATTTGATCTGGATCTTTTTGGACATGTTATTCTCCATATTTCTCCAAACAACTCACTATATCTTGTTCCGTCGAACCAAACAATCATAGCAACAAATAAAAAAAACATTAAAAGAAAAACATTAAAAAAAGAAAAAAAAGAAGGAATTATAAACAAAAGGTCAAGAGCAATGTGTTTGGTTAGCAGACATGTCCAAAAAAGGAGTAGAGGGAAGCTAAGCTTATTGATCCCTACCCCCTTATATTTATATTTGTTCTTCCATTAATTTGACTAGATATAACATAATTTAGTGTATTACAATATAGAATATACTTTTACTTATATTAAAAGATTACAAGAAAAAAAAACTTGATTCATTTGACAGCAGTGAATATAGTACAGCGCTACATACACTGTTATGGTTTGATACCAACCCCAACAGCACGGCACAGACAGGTAGTTCAGAGTTAGCCAAAAACCAGGGCGTATTTATTTACAAAACAGAAATGAGCGAAAACAACAAAAAGCACAAGGGGAGAAAATGTTCTTGGCAGAGTTGTCTGCGGCTCTGCAGCTCGTCTTCAGAGCAGAGACGGCACTGTGGCGTTGCGCCTCTGACTCTGCGGCTCTGCAGCTACTTGACGATCCACTCGGGAAAACAGAGAGAGAGATAATGTCAACAAGACGAGCGAACGGAATACAATGCAGTCCAGAATTGTTTAGCTGAGTCAGTAACAACAACAAGCGGCTCCTCTTCAGTGTTACCCAAACACACAAAAACAGAAAGGTCCCGAGTCCAGGAAAATGCGAGAAAAACAGAGTATCCAAAAAATACGTTCCAAAACTCCCCAAGGCGCAATTGCGCAAAGCGGGCAACGAGGCACAGATCCAACGGATGGCAGAGCAAAGCAACAGCGGCGACTTCCAAAAGACGTCCTGGAGAGAAACAGACGAGGAACAACACAGGAGCGGAACAAGCAGCAGCTAGTGGTAATCCAAAACGACCCGACACAGAACGTTAGGAACACCAGAGTATATAAAGGGCTCCACCGAGCTGATTAGAACTCACTTCAGGTGCGCGAGGGTAATTGGTACCTTGAAGCGTGCGGAATCGGACCAATCCTCACAGTACCCCCTCCTCCACAGGAGCCACCCGGCGACCTGCCCGGCCTCGACCTCCCCGGATGGGGCCGATGGAAGTCGGTGACCAGGGCGGGGTCCATGATGAGCTGGCGGGAGACCCAGCTCCGTTCCTCCGGACCGTATCCCTCCCAGTCCACCAGGTACTGGAACCCCCGTCCCCGCCGTCGGACGTCCATGAGCTGACGGACCTTCCACTGGGGGTGTCCGTCCACCATCTCGGGAGGAGGCGGATCTAGAGCAGGAGGCATCAGGGGACTGAGAGAGACAGGTTTAACCCGGGACACATGGAAAACGGGGTGAATGCGCATGGACGCAGGAAGCTTAAGACTCACCGCCGCGGGACTGAGCACCTTCTGGATCTCAAAAGGGCAGACGAACCGGGGGTTAAGCTTCTTGGCCGAGGATCGAAGCGGAAGATCCTTGGTGGACAACCATACCCTCTGCCCAGGGTGGTACGTTGGCGCAGGGATCCGGTGTCGGTCAGCTCCACGACTGGCGCGCTCCGATGACCGGAGCAGCGCAGTCCTGGTGATCTCCCAGACCTGACGACACCGGTCGAGATGATCCTGCACGGAGGGAACTGCCACTTCCGACTCCTGTGCAGGGAAAAGAGGGGGTTGGTAGCCCAGGGATACCTCGAATGGCGAGAGGCCGGTGGCGGAACTGACCAGGGAGTTGATGGCGTACTCGACCCAGGGAAGGAACCGGCTCCAGGAAGCGGGTCTCTTGGCGGCAACACAACGGAGAGCAGACTCCACGCTCTGGTTCATCCTCTCTGTTTGTCCGTTGGTCTGGGGATGATAACCAGACGAAAGACTGACAGTTGCCCCCAATCCCTTGCAAAAGGCCCGCCATACCTGGGAAGTGAACTGGGGACCCCATTCCGAGACGACATCCTGGGGGAAACCATGGAGGTGGAACACGTGGCTTGTCAGGAGGTCCGCTGTCTAGGAAGCTGAGGGAAGCTTGGGAAGGGCCACGAGGTGAACCCCCTTGCTGAACCGATCCACCACAGTCAGAAGGCACGTGTTTCCCTGGGACGATGGAAGACCCGTGACGAAGTCCAACGCCACATGGGACCAAGGGCGGCTCGGAATGGGAAGTGGCTGTAATAGCCCGGAGGGTGCCTGGTGGGAGGCCTTGCTGCGGGCGCAGACCATGCAGGCCAGAACAAACTCCTTGACGTCGTTCCTCATGGTGGGCCACCAGAATCGACGAGCCAGGAAGGAGAAAGTGCGATGAACGCCGGGGTGGCAGGCAAACCGGCTGGTATGGCCCCATTGAAGAACCCGGGACCGGACTGAGTCGGGGACGAAGAGGCGACGAACGGGTACGTTGCTTGGATGCACGGATGTACGTCAAGTTCTTATGGTCCGTCCAAATGGTGAACGGTTCCTCGGCCCCCTCCAGCCAATGACGCCACTCCTCCAAGGCAGCCACTACCGCCAGCAGCTCCCGGTTGCCAATGTCATAGTTCCTCTCGGCAGGAAGGAAACGACGTGAGTAGAAAGCGCACGGATGGACCTTCTGGTCCGTCGCCGACCGCTGAGACAAGATAGCCCCTAGTCCAGTATCCGAGGCGTCCACCTCCACAATGAACTGCCTCTTGGGGTCTGGGTGGAGCAAGACCGGGGCGGTGGTGAACCTCTTCTTGAGGGAACGGAACGCAGCGCAGGCCGCTGGAGACCAGTCAAATGGCAGGGAGGGAGAGGTCAGCCTGGTAAGTGGTTCCGCTACCTGGCTGTAGTTCCGGATGAATCTCCGGTAGAAGTTTGCGAACCCGAGGAAGCTCTGTAGCTCCTTCCGAGAGGTGGATTCCGGCCACTCCTCCACGGCCCGGATCTTGCGAGGGTCTGCTCGGGTCAGGCCGCTCTCCACGATGAAGCCTAGGTAATCGACGGAGTCGGAGTGGAAACGGCACTTCTCTGCCTTAACGAAGAGCCGATTGTGGAGGAGGCGCTCCAGCACACGGCGGACATGCTGGACGTGTTCCTCGAGGGTCTTGGAGAAGATGAGGATGTCGTCCAGGTATACAACCACAAACTCCTCGAGCATGTCACGGAGGACGTCGTTCATGAGCGCCTGGAATACCGCCGGAGCGTTGGTGAGGCCGAACGGCATCACCAGGTACTCGTAATGACCCCTGGGAGTCTTGAAGGCGGTCTTCCATTCATCGCCCTCTCTGATATGGACCAGATGGTAGGCACTCCGGAGGTCCAGTTTGGTGAAGACGGTAGCCTGGGTGAGGGGCTCGAAGGTGGAGTTCATGAGAGGAAGAGGATACTTGTTCTTAATGGTGATCTCGTTGAGTTGGCGATAGTCAATGCAGGGTCGAAGGTCTCCATCCTTCTTCCCAACAAAAAAGAAACCGGCCGCCACCGGGGAGGAAGAGGGCCGAATGAGGCCTGCTGCCAAGGACTCAGAGATGTACTTCTCCATCGCTGCCTTCTCAGGGACGGTCAGACTGTAGAGTCGGCTGCCGGGAAGGGGGGCCCCTGAGCGGAGGTCGATGGCACAGTCGTAAGGCCGGTGAGGCGGAAGGGCCAGAGCCCGGGACTTGCTGAAAACCTCCCAGAGGTCGTGGTACTCGGGGGGAATAGTTGTGAGGTCCGGGGGCGGCACACAAGGGGAACTCTGGGGCGAAGGACTGGACGCCGCCTGAAGACACTGGGCATGGCAGGAGGAGCTCCACCCCCTGATGGTGCCGGAGGACCAGGCGATGTGGGGCTCATGCAGCGCGAGCCAGGGCCGACCCAGGACTACTGGGACAAGAGGGGATCTGGTAATAAAAAACTGGATTCTCTCAACATGGTTACCAGCAATGGTGAGGAGGACAGGACAGGTGCGTTGAGTGATGTCAGCCAGGCGGTGCTGATCCAGCGCGAAAACCTCCAAGGGCCTCTCGAGGTCCTCAAGTGGAATGTTGGCCTGGGTGGCAAACTCAACGTCCAGGAAACTCTCATCAGCACCCGAGTCAATGAGTGCCTCCACCATCGCCCGTTGGTCCGCCCAGGCTAGGGTGACGCTCGTCAGACGGTTTGGTGGTGCACGGGTGTGGGAACAGGAAAAACGGCTCACCAGGATCTCCCGGGGTCCCGGCGAGCCTGGTCTTTTGGCCGGGTAGGGCAATTGGAGATACGGTGTCCATCCCGGCCGCAGTAGAGGCAAAGGCCGGACCTGAGCCTGGACTCCCGTTCAGCCTGGCTAAGGTGTGTGCGTCCCAGCTGCATGGGTTCCTCCTCGGTCACAGACTGGGGAACGTCTGGGGGTCCCAGTCGGGCTCTCCCACGCCTTCTCTCCCGGAGGCGTCCGTCGATGCGAATAGCGAGGCTGAATAGGCCCCCGAGAGAATCGGGCTCCTCTCGGGTTGCGAGCTGGTCCCTTACAGCGTCGTTGAGCCCCCTCAGGAAGGTGAGATGAAGCGCCCGATCGTTCCAACCGCTCTCGGTTGCGGCCAGTCTGAACTCCAGCGCGTAGTCGGTGACACTGCCACTGCCCTGCCGGAAGGTGCCCAACCGAGCTCCTGGGTCATGGCCACGAGCTGGGTGGTGGAAAACCCTTCGGAGCTCTGCCACGAAGTCTGGGTAGGAGAAACAAAAATCAGCCCTCATAGACCAGGAAGCAGTAACCCACTGTGCTGCTCGGCCTGTGAGCAGGTTAGTCATGTAAGCTACTCGGGCTCCCTCTGACGTAAATCGGCTGGGTTGATGAAGGAAAACCAACTCACATTGCTTGATGAATGTGGCACAATCCTCGAAGTTACCGTCGAACAAACGTGGTTCGGAGAGACGGGGCTCCCGAGGTGCGAGGTCGGGAGGTGCGGGGTCTGTCGCGGCTGCGTGTGGTGATCTGGCTGGGACTCCTGGGACAGGTGGGGTTAAAAGCAGGGTGTTAAATGCTGCACTGAGAGCCTGTAGCTGGTGCAGAATATCAGCCTGCTGATTACCCTGGGTTGTCTGCTGGGTGGCCAGAGTGTTAAGAGACTCCTGAATAGGCTGGACCTGGGCCCGGAGGTCCTGCACAGCAGCCGCAGCCGCACCTAACTGTTGGGTGTGGTCGTTGGTCAACTCGATCTGGACCGCCAACGCTGCCCTAACTCTGTCTGTGTCGGCTGGGGTCGACATGGTCGGGTCGTAATGTTATGGTTTGATACCAACCCCAACAGCACGGCACAGACAGGTAGTTCAGAGTTAGCCAAAAACCAGGGCGTATTTATTTACAAAACAGAAATGAGCGAAAACAACAAAAAGCACAAGGGGAGAAAATGTTCTTGGCAGAGTTGTCTGCGGCTCTGCAGCTCGTCTTCAGAGCAGAGACGGCACTGTGGCGTTGCGCCTCTGACTCTGCGGCTCTGCAGCTACTTGACGATCCACTCGGGAAAACAGAGAGAGAGATAATATCAACAAGACGAGCGAACGGAATACAATGCAGTCCAGAATTGTTTAGCTGAGTCAGTAACAACAACAAGCGGCTCCTCTTCAGTGTTACCCAAACACACAAAAAACAGAAAGGCCCCGAGTCCAGGAAAATGCGAGAAAAACAGAGTATCCAAAAAATACGTTCCAAAACTCACCAAGGCGCAATTGCGCAAAGCGGGCAACGAGGCACTGATCCAACGGATGGCAGAGCAAAGCAACAGCGGCGACTTCTAAAAGACGTCCTGGAGAGAAACAGACGAGGAACAACACGGGAGCGGAACAAGCAGGAGCCAGTGGTAATCCAAAACGACCCGACACAGAACGTTAGGAACACCAGAGTATATAAAGGGCTCCACTGAGCTGATTAGAACTCACTTCAGGTGCGCGAGGGTAATTGGTACCTTGAAGTGTGCGGAATCGGACCAATCCTCACATACACAATATAACATAACTTTGTTTATCCTCAATACTCATTTCTGTATTTTTCCAATGTGTATTTTTTTAGCTGCTTTTTAAATTGTGCCACAGGCTTACTCAGTTTGATGTATTCGGGTAAATTATTCCACAACTTCACTCCACACACCGATATGCACTATGCTTTTCAGCGTGGTGTTTACCATTGGTTGTTTAAGATTCCCTCTCCCTCTTAAGTTATATTCTCCTTCCCTGTCTCTGAACCATTTTTGAATGTTGCCTGGGATTAGTTTATATCTGGCTTTGTATACAATGAGGGCAGTTTTGTAATCCACTAGGTCCATAAATTTCAATGCTTGTAGCTTTATAAATAAGTTATTGGTGTGTTCATAATATCCTACATTGTTGATAATTCTTATTGCTTTTTTTTGCATGGTGCATATTGGCTGTAGAGTGCTTTTGTAGGTATTACCCCACACCTCCGCATAGAAGCTTGTAACTGAGGGGTTACAAAACCCTGACTGTATTAAAGATTGTGATAGATTAAACCACTGCTAGTTATGTACTTTAATTACTGGCCAGACAGTACATCAAATATAGATGGTGAACACCCACAAGAACACGGCATTGACAAAGAAATAGTATTTGAGGGTAATTTATTATTATTAGGCAACATTAGGTTACAGAATGAGAATTAGGGTCGCGCTTGTATGGCGAAGAATATGCGTAAAGTCAGTCAATAGCATGAGTCACTAAGAATAGCAGGAATCCTACGATGGGTCTAAGTTGACACCACCTGTCGTATAGTAGCAACTAGATAGGGCAACACTGGTACCGCCTGGAGACAATGGGTTCCCTCCGGGGGTGTAAGGCCTGGAGGGTAGAGGAATGTTCGGGTACTCCGTCTGATTCAATGAGGAATAAAGAGACTCCAGGTACAGGAGTCGGTCCTTGTAAACTCTGATAAGCAGCAAAGTAATAATTGTAATCCAAATGCTAGATAGCATTGATGACAGCTAGCCAGCCTCCGTCCACGAGGCCGGCCCGAGTTGTAATCCTCACGAGGTTGAATCCCAAACGACAGTGGAAATCAACGATGCTCTTCTCCGGGTACCACGTTCCAAATCAATATAATCCAACCAGTAATGGTTCTGCAATCGCCGACGCCGATTCTCCTGTGTACATGTCCAACGGTTCTCCGCCTAGGACTCCTCGGGTGTGGGCGACGTATTTAGGCCACACACCCTGGCTAAGTACACTAGCTAAAGACACGACGAACCGCTGGGTAATGCTACACACGGACGAACTGTGGCCGCACGATATACAATAATGAACGACTATTTACTTCACATTAGATTAGGTCGAACTCGACGTTACTTTACTAAACTATTAGCACGTGGTTCTCAATGCTCTGTTAGACGCAAGGTTGCTCACTTCACTGCACGTTGACTCGTGGTGAAGGTGGGTAAGGTACTGAACGTGGCACGGTGTGCGCACCTTGCGCTGTATTTATACTTAAGTGAATATCTAGTCCCAAACCGCAGTCTTTGTCTGGTATCAATACGCTGACTCCGGGCATGTTCTGACATGCCTGAACTTGTCTTTGAACCTGCCGTTGGGGGCTTGCGCG